>NC_142379.1:15760000-16067500 GCF_059441005.1 Hippichthys cyanospilos | reverse complement strand
AACTTGATCACCAGAATATGTGAAGGCAAGATTTTCACTAAGTAGGTGTTTTCTAACCACAAGCCACCACAAGCAAGTTAACTAAAAACACCATGCAAATCATTTAGGACCTCATCAGGCTTCATGGAAGATTTTTGTGCTTGAAGGCCTTGCACTTCTGAAAACAGGGTTAGATTTCACTAGTTTTCTGTTTCACAAAGACTGAACAAGTTAATTCTTAAAAGTGTGTGTGTGTGTGTGTGGGGGGGGGGGGGGGGGGGGGCATTCTCTTGGCAAATTGTTTGATTGAGGCTCTTCTGCTTTCCAATTTTAGGGTGTTAAAAAGTCAATTGAAACTCTTACAGGATTCTGCAGTAAATGCTGGATGGGTCAGATTAAAGAACTGAGTAGGCAGGCAGTGTTTCCCTATCACTACATTAAAGACTATGGCCTTACCTTGCGAGCGTTTTCTGTCAATCGTGGAGACTTTGCAGGCTTGCTTGAAGTCCGAGCCAACTTAACGTTGTCAACCCTGCCTGCTCGACCCGCTGCAGCATGGGAAGAGGCAGCTGAGATGTTTTCTTTGTGCACAGCATTTGCAGGAGACCTTCTGGAGGTTTTGCCCGGCGACTTCCGGGTGGAGCTCCGCAGCTTATTCAGGCCTTTTTTTAGGTAATTGCTGCTGCTGTTCTTAGGGGTGTTGTCGATGGTGAACATCATGGACTGCCTGCGCTCAACCTGCAAAGTTAAAGAAGCCTGGTAAGTTTTCTAGTTTGAAACTATTTGTTGTTTTTTTTTTTTTCTCACCCTTGTTAAACAGATTAATCGCAGTGCATTACTTGACAGCGGTAGAGGTGCTATTGATTTGGGTAGACTAGTTTGTGTCTTCATAAAGAATGACATGTTAGCTATGGAAGGTCGCACTATATCCTTAAACGCCTCCACTGGAGACCGAAACAACACCGCGAAGTAGGACCGTCCTCCCCTCAGACATTTTCCATACATGTGTATGTGGGTACCAGAAACTGTGACAATGATTTATACTTTACATACGTGACAAAGGTTACTGCAGTACACACATTTACTTAAATCATGAATTATTAAACCTAATACAGTAATTGCACTGTTATCCTTCCTGTTTTCATCCCTTGGCATTAGTAGGGCCATAGTTGCGCTCGGAGTAACGGCCCTTGGATTTCGACCTGTAGTGGAGACCGTCACTGACATGATAACAGGAAAGCAGAGTTTACAGTCAAAATTCCAATTTATCACCATAGCGCTATTGGTAACTTTTTCCTAATGTTCTCTTTCGCCCTCACTGTGATCTCATTCCAGTGTGAGCCTCGCTCAGAGACTGCTGGAAGTAGGGTCATTAACAGTCAACAGCTTGAACAAGACAGGCGAGTCAATCAGTCGATCAGCTCACAGGCAGCCCTACAAGACACATGACTGACTCCCGGCACGACATTGGCCAATGAGGGCAGGAGTGGATCACAACTCCTGGTCGGGAGTTGATCACAACTCCTGCCCTCATTTGTCAATGTTGTGCCGAGAGCCAATCACGTGTCTTGTAGGAGTGCCCACTAATAAATCACAGAGCACATGCCAAGACAGACAACCATTCATACAGATACTGGGCCTGAGTGGAAATAAATTTGCACCAATGTTACCGATGCTAGTGAACCATCTCGTGACCTATTAACTCATATTACTCAACATAAGCTTTTTATCAAACTCACCGGGCTGAGGCCTAGGTGAAGTTGAGAGCAGGACGGTCCACTGTTGATGTTCTTGTTTTTGGGAGTGAGGGGACGGGGGAAGCAGCTGGCCTTCAGTTTTTTCTGGCGAATTCAATTGATTCAAAACAAGAGTGATCAGGATTTAAAAAAAAAAAAAAAAAACACAAACAATTTGACTTTACAGCAAACAGTCTTACCTCAGGTGAACCCTGAGGAACAGATATCGACGAAGTCCGCTTTGTGCGTCTCAGATTTCTCTCCTGAGCAGAGCTGACCGAGTTAGGCTGCGGGTGGTCGGCTATTGACAACAGGCCCTGAGAACGGATGCTGGCAGTGGCATTCAACTGTCCTGCCACAAGAGAGTGGCGATGGGAAGCAAGAGAGTCCTGCAGCTGGCCTGGCATGACGGATGCTCGCCGAATGGTCTCTGTTGGGTCGCCGGTACGAACGTCTTCGTCTGTGAAAGGAAACATGCTCTTGCAGCCAGTCTAAAGTGAGAAAAAGAAGATTTTGATTGACTACATAAAATCACAATGTGACTTTGGTCAATAATAAACTTAAACTCCCAAAGATGTCTTTTGTTGTCTGTTTGCTTGTTTTTTTTAATAGTTATTTTTCAAATCCACTGTGAAGATTTATTATACACAGCAATGTTTCAAGACATTTATAGGTTGCAAAAACCTGAAAATAGTTAGTCCATGGGCTATTTTGTTTTCATGCAAATGTTGTAATTACAACTTTACTACTGCATTTGCAAAGATTATTGATCGCATTGCATCTTGTATTCAAATTCAGGTAACATACACATTATAGAAGGGACATATAAACTGAGGAGTCAAAGCACAGTGAAATATTTAACGTGTATTCTAAGTTGGATTTCGCTTTGATTTGAATTTTTTTTTATATGTAGTTGCTGTGTTCCTCTTTGATGAAAAAAAAGATCATGTAAGCATGTACAATCATGGAAAAAGTTGATGTTAAATAAAGTTTTTCTTTTACAGATTAGGCTTGGCAACAAATTAAATCAAATAAACCTGATCGGAATGAGGGGGAAAATAAAAAAGGGAAAAAACAATAACAAGGAAATTTGAATCACATGTTTCTGTCCTTAATATATTGTATATTGATGAAGTATCAAGTATATTGATGAAGTATCAAATAAGGACTTGGTACAGCAGATAATCAAAATCAGGTGACTCAGACTCCTGTGTGAGGGTGTGTGTGTGTGTGTGTGTGTGTGTGTGTGTGTGTGGTGGGGGCCTAAAGATGCAATGCTAAATGTTGATATTTATGTTAATACTGATTGTATGTGAACTGTATCTGAATATTTTTGCACAGGAT
The DNA here is from genome assembly GCF_059441005.1 of Hippichthys cyanospilos. Classification (NCBI taxonomy): domain Eukaryota; kingdom Metazoa; phylum Chordata; class Actinopteri; order Syngnathiformes; family Syngnathidae; genus Hippichthys; species Hippichthys cyanospilos. The sequence goes on along the minus strand of NC_142379.1, from coordinate 16,064,441 downwards.
CTATTTTTGATTATATTAAAACTTTCAATAAAAGTTTGTTTGGTTTATTACATTGATTAAATTTGTAACTAACCAAAATGACTAAATAAATAAATGTTAAGATTTTTTGGGGGGCTGTATTGCCAAGCTCAATTTACAGAGGTAAATAGGTTGTGACAATCGGAAATTGTGAGCACTAGAGTGTTAGAAGAGTTGAATAGCACTGATTCTACAAACCTCAAACTCTACAGGATAACTGCTTTTGAGATGAGGAAGGCAAGCTTTGTTCCTGGCCTGGAGTTCAGCAATCCTCATCCAGTCATCAGGTGCATTATCAGGCTCGTTCTCTGCCCCGACGCAGAACGTACTTGTGGCTGAAGGCATCAGAAGTCAGAAAATAATTTGAGCATATACTGGAATTTTAAGTCTCATCTCAAATGTCAGGTGTTATTCAAAAATAGCACAAGCTGCATAGTTTCCAATCTGTTTTTCTTTTTTCAATTTTAGGTTTCTCCTGAATTACAGCTTGGTTGGAACTTACTCTGCGAATGGAGCGTGCTCCGACGATACCCAGGAAGACCGCTGAGCTGGTCGCCAGCACAGACGGGCATTTTGGCGGGCGTGTGGAAAAGCTCCATTGACACAGAACGCGCACCATGGGCACTGGAGAGGTTGGGCTGTGAGCGTGCTGTGTACAGGCTGTAAAACGTCTCATCGCCTTCGACGCTGCCTGGAGTTTTCTAGAGAGAAATCCAATTACTTTACCACAGTGCTTAAGAGGAGAGAAGGTTTGACTGTTTGGTAAGGACATGTGAACTGAAAGAGGTTCAGGGTTTCTACACATCTGGGATTTCCCAGATTCCCTGCCCTAATTTTTAGACTTTTCTTTCTAAGAACATGCCCAATCTTCAGAAATATAGCAGTGTATAACAAATAAACATAGTTTGCTGCTTTCAATGACTTTGCATTCAAGTGTCTCACAGATACGCAATTTGTTTGGGGGGGCACTGTATATACCTAAATCTCATGTCCATTTCCTGAACAGCAAAAACCTCTTGATACTTAATATGAACACAGACATTTTATGCAGCAGGAGACAAAACATTTTGCAGCTCCATGTGGTGCAGCATCTTGCATCGGTAGAATTCAATACAATTTGAATTATTACTTTAGTGACATTCAAATTATCTCTCTGACCATTCCTAGTTTTTCCGTTCACTTAAAGGGTACCAACAAATTTGACCGCGTCTGTGTGTGTTTTATTATTATTAGTATTATGTTATTAATTTTTAAATAGCTGTATTACCCAAATAGGATATTTAACAATTTTGTATCTCAGGAATATTTGCCAGTTGGTGTGGCCTTTGACAAAAGAGTTTCTTGATATTTTCTCGCAGAAATTATATCAAAAATGTATATAGCCACAAAACAAAAATGCTCTGACAGGTGAACACCTTTTTTTTCTTCTTTGCAATAAACATGAGACAAAAGGAACACATCAACACTTGTACCAGTCAGGGGTAAACAATATTTTATATTCGTTGACATGCTGACGCTTTTGCCAGAGCAAGTCACATTAAAGCGAGATTACAGTATATAGTGAATGACAGTAGGTACCCTGGTGGATTGAAACTCGACAGTGACAATGATTGAACTAAGATACTATAAGCCTCCCGACCATTTGGAATATTTGATAGCATGGGGGTGTCCCCTGTTCAGGGTTTCGTTACTAATACAAATAACCAATGTTTGCAAGTCAAAACATCCAAAGCTTAGCCATCTATGGCCATTCTAAACTACCCCAATAGTAAATTGTCAAAAAAAAGTAAAAAAAGTCAACATGTCAACAAAAAAAAAGTCAACAAAAAAAAGTCAACATGTTTCCATTACCTTTGTCATTGTTATGTTGATAACTTGTGTTGTCCTCCTTCTGACAGACGAAGATGGATTTCCACTGGGCAAGCACACTGTTTTGCTTTCTGTGGCAGTTCTAGATGCAAAAAAAATACATGCTTTAATTAGATTATGCTGGGAATTAGAATTGCATCACATTTACAAACACACACAAAAGTTAAACTGAAATTCTGCAAACAACTTACCTGTTGTTCTGTTTTGTGTTCATTGGTGTGAAAAAAAGAGTTTCTAGTGACTCAGCCTTCAGACCACGACGTTTGGCTGCTAGTCTCTCCGAACTACGAATAAGTGGCGTGCTCGATACATCAGGTGCTGAAAGCTTCCTGCAGACATGTAGGACAAATTTCATGCTGCATTTGAATTAAGGTAAACAAAACTCCATTCACGTGTCATTTTCCTTGATTAATTTCAGTCCACTTAATCATTAGTAAAAAGCAACCTTGTGTTGTTCAGAGAGTCTTCCAGGGAGCTTTGTTCCAGACTGTCCGAGCTCATAATCCTTTTGGTCTCCACTTTTGAGTGAACGTTAGCGTTTGAGCCAGGAACCTCCACGTAACACGACTCAGAAGTAACTCCGTTGCCAGAGATTCGGTTGTGTGCACGCAGATTTAGGTCAGCAAGAGCCATCTGAACATAAGCAGATGTGTGAAAAAAATAAAAAAAATTGACTTGGAACATGCATACCTGTTTTTTGGACATAAAAAATAGAATATAATTTTTTTCTGATTTTGGATGCATGGGCAAAACTTGGAGAAACCTCAGTCATGTAAAACCAATGTAAAATGGCATTGAGTTTTTCACCTGATTTCTCATATATTCCGTGGTAGCTGTTGAGACCCATTTTGAAAAATAAGACAACAAATATGGCAACATTTTTTAAAATAAATTCGGTTTGTAACCGAAAACGAAATTTTAACTGCTAATTGATTAAAAAATGTCAATTAAGTGCTTGGTTCTAGGTCGGCTTAATTTTTTTCATTGATTTGCACTCAGCCACTAAGTGAGCTGGGTTGCCCTGTGTGTTAAGTTTTTGCCAAGTTCTAGGTGAAATTGTTTTAATTATTATTTTATTTATTTATTTTAGTTTATTATTATTATTATTATTTGTAATAATCGAACCTTGAAGTCCTGTTGATATACTGCTTGTTTAAAAAAAGAGCAATAAATAGACATGTTTGATCAAACATGTTGAATCATTGTGGTTTCAATATTGACCAAAATAATTGTGATAATTATTTTGGACATAATGCAATAATATGCATCAATGCAATAATATAATAATGCAGCCCTATCCATGAGTATTTTTTTTCTTTTGCTGTCCAATTTTTTTTTGCTTGCTCAAGAGATTTTTCATGACAATTTTTGGTTCTGAGTCTGTCACATCCTACTTTTTTTCATCCATCCAATTTGTTTAGCGGCTTATCCTCACTAGGGTTGTTGGCGTGCTGGTGCCTATCCCAGCCGTCTCACAGGCAGCAAGCGGTGGACATCCTGAACTGGTTGCCTGCCAATCGCAGGGCACACAAAGACAGATATGCTAACCAGTGCGCTAACATGTCAGTAGTAGCAAGGATAACGATTTTCTCTCTCTCCACTATGTAGGCAACTTTAAGCACCGTGATTTGTTAAACGTCGTCAGACTCATCACTTGCCCCCCAAAAAGTATAACATTTTTTTTTTAAATTGTCTCTAAAAGTGCAAACTAAATATTCAGTTCGAAAGCGATCATGTGCATTTTTCTCTCCCGCAGCACATGTCTCATTTATCTATTATAGAGGATTTTAGAAGTGTTTAGAAGACACCATGTTTTTTTTTTTTTTGTTTTTGTTTTTTAAGAAAATTCTACCAGGATGGTAGCTTCCTGTGACATTGCTAGATTTAGTGTATGTGAGTATTTTTAAAGCTCTTTGGGCAGCCACCGGTGTGACGTAGATATAAGGTGCACTTCCTTAACCATTTTAGAAAAATGGGATTCTTCGTGTTACACCAGTGGATGGCAAATGTAGGTACATGTCGGCCTTTGAGATTTTCAAAAGGGTTCTTGCAGCGATCGGCAAAGTTTTTTTTTTTTTATTCCATGCTATGAAAAGGACATTTTTCTTTTCAAAGTAAGTTATTTAAATGATTAATTAAATCATTGCATAAATTGTCAAGTTTTATTCGGATGTGCATCATCATTGATGATGACATTCAGTACACAAATCAGAAATTAAACAGATTATTGATGACCTCATTTCTGCAGTTGCAAAACAAAAAACCGTCGAGTTATTAAAAAAAAATCATACACTGAACAAAAGACAAAACAAACCTGCGCCTCCAAGCGTGTCAGCTTGCTGAACATGTTTTTCTCATTGTTTTGAGCCTTTTCCAATTCCAAGTGAAGCAGTTTGATCTCCGCGCCATTGGCCTTAACCTCTCGCTCTCTTAGTTCCAAAGAGTGCTTCAGTTTGGCCACCTCCTCTTGGCTATCAAGGAGAAGCTGCTTTTTGCCATTGTAGTGACTCACTGCCTTTTCCATCTACAACATGTTATGTTCACACGATAGTCACACACTGAATAGAAAGGTACCAATGCATGTCAGGCTGAGCCTGACACCTACCTGAGTTTTGTAGTGTTCCACAGCCTCTGTTTTAGCCACGAGCTGCTCCTGCAACGCTTCCTTGAGCCTCTTGTTCTCCTCGTTTGCTTCCACTTCTTTTAAGAGTCGAGCATTTTCCAGTTTCACTAACTCAAGCTCTTGCTTGAGCACTTTTTCCAGCTTGAGTGAGGCTATGTTCTCTCTCTCTGTGGCCTGCTTGGTCTGAACAAGTCTCTCCTTCTCCAGAAGCTGCATTTCCACTTGTTTTTCTAGAGTCTTTTCACCCTTTTCCAGCTGTAGTACCTTTGCCAGAAGGGCCTCTTTTTCCAAAAGAAGAGCCTCATTTTCATTGGCAATTACTTTTTGGAGCTCCTGTTCTTTATGTTTTAAAGATTCAATTTGTTTTTCTTTGTTTTGCAAATCTGAATCGAGTGTATTTATTTGCATCTGAAGATTCTCTATCAGCTGAGCAGTCTCTTGTTTGATTTCAAGTAACTGCTGTTCTTTGTCCTTAAGTTGCAGAGATTTCTTTTCTAACTGTTCTTGAAGATCCTGTATCTCAAGCTGAAGTAAATGTGTTTGTTTAGAGGCCTCTTCTGAGACCTCATCAAGCATGTTAGCTCTAGTCTGCGACTCTTCCTTTGCCTTGAGAACCAAATTAGCTTGGAAGGCAAGCTCAGCATTGAGCCTGTCGTCTTTTTCTGCAATTTGAGTTTTGATAGAAGCCAACTCAATCTGGAGCGTTTCAAGTTGTTCCTCAGCCCTAATGAGAAGTTGCTGCTTTTCATTATGACTATTGCTGAGCTTCAGAATTTCCTCTTCGAAGGAGGATATCCGTTTCTGTAGGAGGTCTTCCTTTTGGTTAGTTTCCTGTAATGTCCTGTCTGCTTCTTTCTGCTGCTGATCCAACAAATCGGTTTTAAACTGAACGTCCTCCTTAGCCTGCTTGAGGTACCCTTCAAGAGACTCTACTTGTTTCTTTAAATGCTGAATCTCTTGCCCATGCAAAACGGACTGTTCAGAGGTAATTGTATTCAGTTGCATGATATGTTCCTCTCCAACTTGGATCTTCAGATTCATCTTGCCCAGCTCTGCCTCTGACACAGCCAACTGATGTTGTAGATGGTTTTTCTCATTTGCATGTTCCTGCTCATGTGTGGCAATCAAAGTCAACTGTGTCTGAATGCGCTGTTCAGCTTCAGTGAGCAAATTATTCACCACTGCCAACTGGTCTTTCAGTTGGCTGATCTCCTTCTGTAGAATATCTGACTGTAAAGAGTCTTCTTGTTTCAGCTTGGCAATCTGCTGCTCTTGAGCTTGTATGAGCTCCCTCAGCATGGTTATCTCTCCTGTAGATGATTCCACCAGGCTTTGGATTTTGTTTCTTTCTTCTGAAACTTCCATTTCTTTATTTGCGAGTAGAATGTTATTTGTTGTGACTTGTTCTACTGTAGTTTGAAGTGATTCAGTGACAATTTGTAGTTGTCTCTTGAGATCCTCAATCTCATTCTTCAGCACCTCTGTCTGCTTGCTGCTCTCTATCTTAAGTAAGACAAGCTGGTCTTCTTTAGTCTGGATTTTCTTCTTGAGGTCCTTGGCCTCCTCCACCAACTCCATATTGTGCTTTTTCAGTGTCTCTATGTGGAACATGTTCTCTTTCTCCAATTTGGCAATTAAATCATCTTTAGTCTTCATTTGATCATTAGCAATCTGGAGAGAATCATTCATACTCTCTAGTTGTTTATCTAGACCATCAATCTTCTGTTGAAGCAGTACAGAATGGTTGGAAGTTTCATTCATGAACAGACTGAGCTGCTCCTCTTTGTCATGTAGTTTTGAAGTCAGTCTGCACACTTCTTGTTGAGAAGAAACCATCTGTGTCTGCAATGTCTCTATTTGCAGAGTACATTGTGATTGCTGCTTGGCAAGCTGACACTCCTTGGATTTCAAATTCTCATCAGAATTCTTCAAACATGAAGTGAGGCTTTCCACCTGTCTCTCCAAACTTTGAATGTCTTGTTGAAGAAGTTCTGACTTCTCTAAAAACTGCTTGTTTAATAAAGCTATATGATCCTCTTTAGTCCGGATCTCCTCCTTCATGATACTTACACTAGCTTCAGCAACAGTCAGCTGCTGCTGCAAAAGTTCTTTTTGGCTAGCACTTTCTTGCTCCTGTTTTGCAAGCTGAACCTGTAGAGAGTCAATCTGGGCTTTGGCCTTTGTCAAAGAGTTATTCAGACATTCAACTTGATCTTTTAGATGGTTAATCTGTTCTACAAGGATTTCAGACTGCTTGGAACTGTCTTTCTGCAAGATGACAATCTGTTCATTTCTGGCCTCTAACTCTGTACTGAGCCTAGAAGCCTCCATCTCACTTGCTATTATCTGTTGTTGGAGTAATTCCCTCTGCTTGATGTTCTCTTGCTCAGTTTTAGTCAATAAATCATTCTTAATTTGAACATCCTGTTCTGCGTGTTGGACAGACAAGTTAAGTTTTTCGACTTCGGTTGTCAAAATTTGGACTCTATTCTGGAGAATGTTTTGCTGATGGGAATTCTCTAGACGTATTTGGGCAAGCAGTTGGTCTTTGGTTTCAATTTCACTTAGGTTTTTGACAGATTCATTTGTAAAACTTTCAACTTCTTTCTTGAGAGAGTTAATTTGATTATCTTTATCCCCCAAAATTGATGTAAGAGCATGAAATTCAGTTTCAAGATTAGTCATTTTTTCTTTGGTCTGACTAAGGAGGTACTCCTTTTCTTTACGAGTTTCTTTGAGGGTGTCCAATTCTTGCTTTAAAGCTGAAATAAGTGTCTGCAGTTCACCAATCTGCTGTGCTTTTTGATGCTCCGCTTGCTCAAGTTTAAATTTAAGATGATCAATCTCCTTCTGGAGGGTTGCCCTCTGCTCAGACATTTCCTCTTGCAGCTCTTTGAACATGTGATCCTTGGCTCGAACAATATCACCAAAGCGCAGGTCTTGTTGCTCTAAAAGTTCTTTTTGTCGTGTGATTTCTTGCTCATATGTTGAAAGCTGTTGCATTTTGGCCTCCACATCGGCCTCAGCCTGTTTCAAGCAATCTATTGTGCTGTCCAGCTCATTCTTTAAGCGGCCAATTTCACACTCCAGTTCATCCCTCTGACAATTGGAAAATATGGGTTTTAAAACAAGTTCATACATTTAGCAAAAAGTTTTATGAATTACGTAAAAATAATGCTTTAAGAAGACACTCAATATGAATAACCAATCATTATCCAGTACTTTACCTGAATTACAGGGCCCATGTTTTCTCCTACACTTTCATTTCTAACTGCTTTAATTTCATCTTTTAAACATGAAATCTTTCCATGCAGGATTTGAATTTGTTCTGTCAGGAGCTCCTATAATAAGAGAAAATATTAACAATGAAAATTGTCACATAATTCAGTGACTGTCATGTAAAAATGGGAGAGAAATTTGTATCAGGGTGCCCATTTTCAAAAATGGGGGGTCTTGGTTAATAAGACAATAAGTACATAAAATGTTGGTTAAAATTACGATGAAATTCATGAAAAAGGAAATGTAGTAAAATCCTCTACAGTGAAACCTGCATGTACAAAAATACCCCCCCACATGAAAAGAAAAAAAAAAAATAAAAAATCCATCCATTGAAGCCTTTCCCTCTTTCTTACTTCCTCATACCAGAAAAAATCCCCATTGTATAATACGAAATGTTGTTTTTCTGCTTTTTCATTGCACTGAAATTCACTACAGCAACAAGCCTGCACCAAAAGTCTAGCTTGGTTTATACTTGATGCGCCAGCATGCGTTTTGCAGCACTTGATAGTTGGAGCAGCTTTCCCCCCAGTAGGATGATTTTCTCCCATACTATAGGTGGCTGTAAATGGACTTTACGGCATACAAACAACACAATATATACTGTAAATAACAGATGTAGAGAATCCCAGTAGATTCAAAAGATCTAAATTCTTCCAAACGTTTTTAAACAGACTCCTCATCTCTCTCAAATGTGTTGCTCGCCAGGAGTTCATAGTATATAGTTCACAGTATTCCTTTTCAGACGAATAATAAAGGTGTTTGTACCGGCGAATTTCCATTAGCAATAGGTTGTCCGACACATTTTCCACTCGTGAAAAAATTTAGAGATATGGGTTGCAGAAAATCTTTTCCTCATGGACGCCACACCAAGGGGCAAAAAACATCATTTGGCGCGTGGAGGTTGCGACAGTGTCAAATTTAAACCAAGCGTAATGCTTGGAGACAGGATAAAAGTAATATAAATGAAAGACAGATGAATCAAAGTGACAGACATTATTTAAGAAATTGATGTAAGGATGGAAACAAATGCTTGTAGATTTGGCAATTTCTCCCTTTTTTTCCCCCAATGTTGGATGGTTTTGTTTTTAACTTCAGTCAGATTGTAGATTGCACAACACATTTTTTTATGTTTGTCAGAGACACAAATTTGCTATAGCGAAAAGTCCCCTGTTGTGAAAAATTTCAAATATGAGGAGTTGTAGAGGAGTTCCACTACAAATAAGGCTCAGATTAGCTCAAAATTACTATTAAGTCAAAATTAATGAAAAAAGACTCATGAATCAAAAATGTATTCTGAATCAAATTGTGAACCCCTAGAAACTGAGATGAAACCGAGAGGATTCACAACCGCTTGCGATAGTAGACAATCTTACCTTTTGTGCATTGGCTTGATTGAGTTCAGAGTGTAAATGGTCTATTTTGGTTCTGCACTGCTCCTGTTCAGATGCTTCTGTTTCTTTCAGCCTGCCAATTTCAGCTTGAAATGTGGATAGCTGTGCATGAGCTGACCGCATCTGAGGAAATGCAACCCATTGTGACTTAAAGGTACCATGTGTATGTTTTGCAAAAATCGACTTTAAGTACACGCCTGACTGCATAAGGTCATGAGTTCAGAACCAAGGTGCATTCTTATTCATCTTTTGAAAGCCTGATTATTTAAATTTGTTTGCAGGTTACCATCAAACACTGCTGCAGATTTTCAGGCCACTTCAAAAGAAAGTAATTTGGGTGGAAAACAAGAAAAAAAGAAAAAATGTGTGAACCACTGTGTTACAAAAGGAACAAAAACCAGAAAGAAGCATAATAAAGTCATTTAGGTATTTGATCCAACTTGATCGACTATAAAATAACTGATAACCAACTAAATAATTTTAAAACAAACCTTTAGTATTAAAATGTAGTTTTTGCATACACTGTATAATTTCAGCATTAAAGGGGCCTTAAAGTTTATTTTTGGAGAGAGTTTTGCGATGTTACAATGATGATTTCTCAACCTTACCGACGTTATTCTTGTCTTTTAGTTTTGATTTGCTTCTTTTTATTTTGTAGTGGAGGATGACGTTTACATTTATCTGAGGAGTGATCTTGATGCCAAATTGAGGAAGAAATATTTTCCACTGAGTCGGCCAAGTAAACAGCAATTTTTCATTCATAGGTACAACGTTTTATGGTCAAAAATGTGCATTTGGGAGCACATAGCCGGACAATAGTCAGTAAATTCAGCCGCGGGAAGAATTAATCTGATGACAAATGGGTTTCCACAGAGACTGATTTGATAGGAGGAAAGAGTGTTAATGAGTTAAAACTTGAAAATGTGCCAAAATATGCCATTTCCAATCAAAAATAAAGAAATTAATTAAAAAGTTCATTTGTATTTCATGTTTAATTGGTTCAAAGAATGTCAAGCGGAATGGTTTGTCCTCACACATTTTCACCTGACAAAATCTGGCCCTTTTTGGAAAAAAAAACAAAAAAACATTCGGACACCTCTCCTCTAGAGCGACGGAGAACTTTTCTCTGACTTCCTTGGACTACTTAAACTGAGTTCTGAATGAACCGTGCAAACCATAACTGATGGCCAAAATAAACTCTGAGCACACTGGCTTAAATAATGTGACGTCGCTGTATGCACACAGATAATGCGCTTCATGTGGGAGAAACACAAAGAATGACTGAGAAAGATGTTTTAAATGAAAGAAAGGACGAGTAGCAAAAGCTACATCACATGCTCATGTGAGTAATCAACATAAAAAGTTATGTGCATAATCTAGTTAAGAGAATGCAGAGTCTCTGAGCTTTGGCCATGTGTTCATACCTCTGAAGAGAGAATACCATTCTCCTCTTCAAGTTCAGTGACTTTTCGCTCCATCAGTGAAAAGCTACTTTTACAGTCTTTGTTTTCTTTTATAATTTCTCTGAGTCGCAGTTGTAACCTAGGAAAAAAAAAAAAAAAAGAAAAATCAAGAAAAGTGGGAGCAATAAGTTACTTAAGAACTGTATTGAGATAGACAACATGAAAAGACTAGGCTTTGCAAAGTCCTGCGTCTGTATACACTGGGAGAAAATGTATACATGATGTATTTTTAATGTCTAAGATTACAGCATAAATGTCACATTTACTGATCATTTACTGTAAATCATAAGAATTAATGGTCTACTTAAACTAAAAGTACACAAACACTTATGCTGGGCAGCTGTGGCCAAGTGAACAAGATTGATGCCTGCCACCAGTGAGACCCCAGTTCATTGTACTTGTACTGTGATTATAATGAGATTTGGAGAGAAGAGCTGGTCTTACGAATTATTCTTGGACTCAAGTTCATTGATTTCTTTTCTGGTAGCATGCTCTTGATCATCCTGCTCCCTTTTCATCTTGTCCAGGCGATACTGCAACTGATTAATATGAGATTCTGTGTAGGGGAGGAGAAAAGAAAAAAAAAAAAGAAGGGGGGGGGGGGGGGGGTATTATACTTCAAGTGTTCTGTGTAAGATGAACTGTACCCCAGCTGACACTGGACCCAACCATTTACATTTACTGAAAGTTTCAAGTTTTTGGCATACGACAAGAAGCCAAAGTACCTGTAGAAAACTTGCCAGCATGAAGAGAACATGCACAACACTAGAGCTGAACAATTTATAATAATCCTCCCGCAACTCTCCCTCAACTTTTTTTTTTTTTTTAAAGGTCATCCATGTATTTTTGAAACAAGGAAAAAAAAAATAATCTGTATTAGAAGTATCTATATCATAATGTATTATTTTATAAAAATGTTTTGGTCTCATTGGGTTGGCTTCTACAAAAGTAAAGGAAACTTAACCGTGCATTGATTTAAAAATGAGTTAATCTACTTCAATTAGAGTTGTTAAAACACAAAATATGTGCATGAGATTTTTTTAAGGGAACACTATGACAAATTCATAAAGTTTTCAAACCATGTGTGCACATAAATCAATTGGTCATTTAACAGATGAAAAAAAGTAATGCAAACAACATTGATTGAATAGTTACTTAAACTTTTTGTTCTATAAAAAAAACATGGTATGTAAACATGTGGAATACACCTCCTAGGAACAGAACTCAAAGACACTAAATTAACAAAACATACACATGAAAATATTTAAAACCTAACCCAACCAAAATGACGCAGTTGGTTCCAAAATACGGTCTTTCCAACTTGAAACTTGCATTGCAACACTTTTCAATGTGGATTTGAATTCAATTCGTTGTTCAAACCTACGCATCACCTGACAGGGTTTGAGCAAAATTTCAAACCCAGAACCTACCATGTTGATTATGGGTACCCAACCAAAGACTAAATAAATTGAACACATAGAATGCTTTTGTTTTGTTTCTTTGTTTTTTCCTTAAAAAAAAACTGAGCAAAGAGTGCAGGACCATAACAAAAGATAAATTCAGTACCTCTTTGCGCAATGAGGCCAATCTTGACTGCGAGCTCCCTCTGCAGTCCATCCCTGTAATCTCGCTCTCTAATCATCTCCCGCTGAATCTTTCTTAACTGGAATTTGGGAGTGTTCATGATTTCCTGAAGAGGAGATGCACTGTGGATACAAATAAATGGTGTAAAATGAGTAGTTGCAATAATTGAAATTTTACTCAGATAAATGTCAGCTTTTGCTTTTTTTTTTTTTTTTTTAACCAAAAAACAAAAACAAAAAACAACTGAAAACTGAATTGAAACTAGTAGTTACAATCGATACAAACCAACCCCAAAAGCCCAATAATTATGAATTAAGGGTTAGGTTGTGAAACCGTTACAATCTTTTTCCTGAAACAACATAGGTATAAATCACAAATGCATTGTAAAAATAAGGTTGCACAAGCTACAAGTTACAAACTTACAAACAACAACAAAAGAAAAAGCTTAAAAACCTGATGTGCTAGAAATGATGCTTGGGGGGAATAGCATCTAAAATATATTTGGGGCATTGCCTGCCAAAGCCAATGTGGTATTCTAGGCGGGATTTGACATGGATTCCCCACTTCATTGACAATACACTCACACACACACACACACACACACACACACACACACACACACACACACACACAAACACACACATACAAGTTCAATTTTAACATTGTCCTTCATTCATGAGCTAATCACACAATTTATGAAATGAAATTGAATTCACAATTTCGTAACTTTTGTTACTCTCAAGGCAAGTGACTAGCTGTATCACCTTATTTTATTGCGCATACAATAATTTTAATACGTGCACCAATGTCCATACATTATACTGTCAACAGGAAATCCAGACTAAATCAAAGTGATTTTCATTTGAAATTATATTAATTGGGTATTGTTTTAAGATTAAATCTGAACGGTTCCATATCCATGGTACGTAGTCAAGCTATCGTGTGCAACTTCCCTACCTCTCTGCCCAAGTCGTATTACCTTTCTGCTCTTTGCCTGAAATTTAAAGGTATAAAGTGTCCTAATTTTAATCTTTGCATATGTTTTTTGCACTTCTTTTAAGATTGCTTGCATTTCATTTATGTGGCATCTTTCTTTTCTGTTTTTTTTTTTCCTTCATTCATTTGCATCATTCCTGTGTTTATACCATTCTGCCTGTTGCAAAACGTTTGACACCTTCGGTCACTGTATTAGCCTGACGAATAGGAAGCTGCAATCATTTTGTTAAACTATTGAGCAAGAGAGAAGATCTTGGCTCCAGGTAGGCTCCATTAGTCAACGATACCTGACAGAAGATGATGCCACAGTATCCAAACCCACAAACGTGATTTTCTTTGTGCGATGGAACACAGGGGAGTCTTCATCTGAAAGTGAAGAAACGGTTGACACACTGGAGCCAGAGATGCTTCTCGTCGGCTCGAAAACGTCATGAGGGACAGGCAAATCTGAGGGGTAAAATAAACTTTTATATTAGCTGCAAAACATTAAAACCCTAAAAGCACATGAAATGTCAAAATAGATATAAACTCACGTTTCTTTGCAAGGTAGGCATCAAGACCACTGCTCAGATAAACATAACCATCATTCTCCGTCACAAAAGAAACAGTCAGATTTGCAATCTCCCTCTGACAAGCGAGAAGGGAAATATGATTACAATGGCACAGAAAGAATGAAAACAAAAAACGTGCTAACGCAGCAATTCTGCCTGTTACCTCCACCGCACAATCCAAGGTTTTAAGGGTGCACCGGTCGCTCATCATGTCCTGGTAAACCAGCAACAGAAGCACCTGAAAATATGAAGAGCATGTCAGACATTCCACATTACAGTATTTTTGTGATGCCTGAGGGATCATGCACAATAATATTGTGTAATTGTTAAGGAACGATGTTCAGGCACTAATTCAAATACTGTAGGGACTAAAGACTATGCAAGACATTAATAATAATAATAATCATAATAACAATAATGACATGTAATACAGCATAAAAAAAATAGTTTTCCCAAGAGGTACCTTTGAAATCTCCACAGTCAGGTTGATTCCATTTTTTATTTGGTCCCAGGATATGGATGTACCTTTGGTTGGGCTAAATCTGCAATCCTCTGAGCAACAACAGGGTATTGAGGTAAATTAGTTTTCTCAGATGGTAAATTAATAATTGAAAATTACAATGTGCTGTCAGAAGACCAGACTGGAAATATGATATTTGGAAAAACTACTTCCAGATACATTTAATAAAACTTCCTACATGTGTGAATAATTGCATTGTGTGAGATATCACAGACAGACAGACAGACAGACAGATAATCATACATGGCACACTAATGGCACACTAAGCAATTATGGTTGGGCAACAGTCCAAATTGTTTTGTGACACACCTGTCTTTCCCTTCAGTTGACTAGAATACGGTACTTTTGATGAAAGAAAAACACATATGCAAACAGATATGAAACTCACTCTCCACAAATTCCACAATGATTTTAAAACGTTCCTCCACAGTATTAAATGAAGGAGGATTTGATACATTTTTCCTGCAATAAAACAGAAGTATGTATAACAAAAGTATACAATAGAAACAATGCATATTCCGAATCTATGTTTCTAGTACTGTACTCACAGTGTGTGAACAACACTAAGAAGCAACTCCCCGTCTTGTAAATCTGAGATGCTAATTTCTCGTTGGGCCAGTGTGAATGTATTGACCTGAGACACAGCACGGAGGACAGATAAGGCAAACGCTAATGCGAACGTACACTAAATACTGAGACTGAGTTGACGTCAACTTACCCAGCTAAGGAGAGCCTTCACACCCAGATTACAAAGTGTCATGTTGACAAATCATTCCTAGCAGTTCTGTGTGGAGCAAGAACCATTTACCGTGTTAGGAACACGCGCACAGTGAAATAAATCGGTGACAAAATGGTAGACCTCTGCAAACATCATGGCAGCAAACGGAAATATCGCACTGTTGAGTTGTACTTGGCAAATATCGCTAGCGAGTCAAAACATTCATGTTGCTAATGGCGACTTTGATAAAAAAAAAAGAAATCATATCATTAAATGTTGCACAAGGCGACTTACCTTAATAATTAAATCGGTAAATATTAGCAAAACGTAAAACCAGGACAGCTCACGTCGATGACATACACTTGCATGAGGAGAGCCGAGACTATGTTTAACCGTTCCATGAAGTAAAAAAACAAAACAAATTTTAAAAACTATTTTATAACCAAACCAACCAATCACGAGCCTTCTGCTTCTTCTTCTACTGTTAAGAAGCTGCTTGTGTACACCAATGAGATTTCGTAAGATCACGTGTCAATGTAAACAGCTGTGATTGGCTAGAATGACAGCATTTCTGGAGCGTTGGCCTGTTTTTTTTTTTGTTTTTTTTCAAATTTAGACAGCCAGTCGTTAAACACCCGGGGTATTACCATGGAAACAAACTATTGACTTCTGTAAGTAAGCGTCCCACAAAGATGACATGCTGCAGACTTCACGATACTAAACTCTTAGCCAGGGAATAGATTGTGTTGATTTTCACTTGTATGCGAGATGTCATGTGTGTGTGTATGCGGGTGATTTTTTTTTAAACTGCATTGATCGTAAATATAACCAGGGTAGTTTTCCACTCCACGTGAGTAAACCTGTAGATCTGGTCTGTGACTTTACAATGTTGTGTCTGTGTCGTTCCAGGTGAGAGATGATGATGCATGGACCTCCAGTGGATTTATCTTTTAAAGCTATCGGCAACTTAGCAGGTAGAATATTTATCATCTTTATTTTCGTCATATTTTAAGCTTTTTAGAACATTCCTACTGTGGGCTAGGGGTAGTTCTTCCATTTTCCGTCTTCCGAGTTCCGTGATCTTTGTCTGGGATGGAGGTGATTCTTTTTTATGCTTAAAGGGATAGTGTGTAAGATTTCGACCGTTTTTCATTACGGACTGCAGGAGGTGCTGCGGGTGCGGCATTTACCATTGTCCGTAGCTATGACAAACATGGCAGCTTCCGGAGAAGTGCCACCCCCATGTAATTTCATTTAATGATAACTAGGCCGGTGATTATATTTAAAAACATACTGCTGGTCATTAAGAACACATTCATTTGCAAGTTTTTGAAATTTACAATCATTTAATTTATTCATATTTAATGAAAAACGGTCTAAATGTTACACACCGTCCCTTTAACAACTTTCTAATGAGCTTGCCTTTTTCCTCCGGCAAAACCATCCATCCATCCATCAACATTTTAACCTCTTATAATGAGTGAGATGTTACTAACCAATTTTAAGAACACCTACAATATTTTATGCTTAATGGGTGTAAATTATCTTTTATTCTCTTTGTATTTCCCATTTACCACCCCAATTCCCCAAAAGACATTCTAGACCCCAATTTTTTCTATTGTCAACTAAGTTCATTTGCATTTTGATGCATTTTCAGCAATTGATTAAAGTAAGCAATTTCAGCAATGACTCTCACTGAAGTTAATTGTCCACATTTCAGATGCACTGTCAGAAGAACCAAACAGAGGTCTGCGGCCTTCAAAGAGAAACTCGGCAGGAAAGTTCCAAAGTGTCTCCCTTCGTCTTAATAACAATCATATTACAAACCTCTATGACCTTCACAAGACCATCAACCATTTCCTGTCTGAACCATCACTGCTTGCCTGGCTGGACCTTTCGTTCAACCAAATCACAAGTATAGACAGAGTGAGCTCTTTTTACATATGTTCCTTGGCTGGCTTTTGCATATGAAATACTGGACAAGCTTTGCACTTGTGTGTTCTAGGTTTTGTGTGAGCTGCCCCAACTGCGGGTTTTATATCTTCATGGCAACCGTATATTTACTCTTTCAGAGGTAGACAAGCTACAAAGTCTTTTACATCTACACACCATTACCCTCCATGGAAACGTCATTGAAGCAAACAAGTCCTACAGGTTACGAATAAATTAATATGTAATCTTTTCCTTTTTGTGGTTTAATTTAAAACCAATTAGAACATGTTACATATTACTGTACGTTCTTTCAAAGAATATTATATACTTACAGTATGGGATATTTTTTTTAGCTTGTGTTGTGAACCTATGTGAGGAAAAAGCATACCAACCAGTACTGGCAAGCATGTTTTTGTGTAACCTTGCTACAAACATCTAAATGAAAATCTTGGCTGCTGCTCCAACATTGTCAGTACAGTATTTTATTCTTTAAAAAAAACAAAAACAGAAACCTCTTGTAATTTTTTGGAATATGTCATGGACAGGAAGTCTGTTAAGTCAATGTACTTTTACATGACAACTTAATGATTTATTTATTTATTTTTGTCAAGGAATCACGTGATATCTACTCTGCGTGACTTAAAGACGATGGACTTCAGTGTTGTGACCCCTCAGGAGCGAGCCTTGGCACAGATATGGCATCACAGTCACAATCCAGGCAAACAAAAGAAGGAAACAGTTCATTGACCATAATCACAAGACCTTCATTGAAATATGTAAAATATAGGGTGGGTTATTTGTCACAAAAATTGTCACGTATACATTCACGATTTTCACATTGTTCTCATCCACAGAGTCATACTTGATTTTTATGTTTTTCAGATCCCAAAATGTACTTGTATTTGATATTTTTACATGCATTTCAGAATGAGTAATTGATTTTTAATCGTTTTAATATGTGCAATTATCTGATTTATCATTTGTGTTTACCTCTGCTTTAACCGAGGAGTTATTTCTGTGGTTGCCATTCATATTATCCGTCACTTCTCTTTCTGGCAGCCTTGTCCAGGAAGGTAGTCGAATTATGGTCATTCTAAATAATAGTTGAGTTACTCTGTAAAGCTTTTATCAAGCTTCTTTCTAAATAAAAAAAAATCCATGAACGCACTAAGCAGTTACCATAATGTATTCAGTGTTCCGTCATTTATAGTTGGGGTCACGCTCCAAATATTACCTACAAGGTGTAATCAAAGTTTCTCAAAAATAAAGGATGCTTTTTTATAAGACTGTCAATATTTTTCAAATTAGTAGACAAACGCCCTTCAAAAACTTTTAAGTCATCAAAAAATCCAAAATGTGCACATTATAGACACAAGAATATTTTGGAAAAAAAAAAAGAAACAAAACAGAAAATCCACTTTGTAAGATTTTTGAACAATTTATCGGTGAAAACGGGTGGTCTATAAGTATTGGGCAGCCAGCAAAGGTTAAATTCTCTGGAGTGTAGACTTGTTCAGGAATGAAAGAGGTGAAACTGTTCCGGTCGTTCTTTGGCTCGTTACCATGCCGGAAGACACAGCCATGTTTTAAATACAATTCTCTGACCAAGGGAAGGTTTTGTGTAAAACCTCACAATACATGGTCCCATTCATCTTGCCATTGATACGGCCCAGTCTTCCAGTCCCTTTTGCAGAAAATCATCACCAAAGAATTATGTTTGCATCCCCATTCTTCACAGTAGGTATGGTTCTCTTGGGATGCAACTCGGCATTCTTTAGCATTCTACTCCAAACATGGAAAACCAAAAAGTTCCATTTCGGTCTCATCTGACATCACAGTCTCCCAGTCCACTATATCATCCAGATGGTCTTCAGCAAATTTCAGACGGGCCTGTACATGATGTTTGTGTTGTTGGGAGTATTTTTTAAGCAATGCAGGACTTCACCTCATGCTAACGGAGTGTTACACATTGTCATCTTAGTGACTGTGATCCCAGCTGTCTTCAAATCATTGACTAGTCCCCACCGTGCAGTTCTGGGCTGCTTCCTCAAAGTTCTGAGGATCATTTGCACCTCACTGGGTGAGATTTTGCATGGAGCCCTACTCCAAGGGAGATTGTCAGTTATCAGTGTCAGGTCCAGGCACGAGTAGAACCTGGCTTGTTCAGGCAGGAGAAGGTAGTAGCTATACTTCTTCCATTTTCTAATAAAGTTTCCAATTGTTGAGCTTTTCCTCATATTCTTCATTTGTTAGTTTCACTTGAAACATTTTTTGTTATTGTTTAGAAATCACTCATCTGCTATGCTCTACAATGGACTTTCTTCAGGAGTGAGCCTTGGTACTATCTGGCACCACAGTAGCAACCCAGGCAAAAGACTAAGTTAACATTTATAGTGATTGAAGTCCAATTCACCAACACATTTGATCCAGTTTAGGTTTGAAGACATTTGTAACATATAATCCAATGAAAACTACATCAAAACACAACAGCTGTTGAAAGGTTTTAATGAATTAATAAAGAAACAAACGAAAAAAAAGTCATATTTTTTGGTACTAGCCTAAGATATTACAAATATAATTCAGGTAGTATTACATTTCAGAGGAACAAAACAAAAACTGGGAAAAAAAAGCCAAAAACCCATTGCAAAAAGCTCAGACAGGGAGCTCAAATAATCACAGCCTTGCACGAGATCCCTTTAGAGCGTCTCACTGTGCTCCCTGCACATTTTCTTACACTCTCCTCTAAAGAGCAGTATGTGTAAAAACAAAATAAATAATCTCAAAAAGCTCTTGAATCTTTTGATCTTGCTGTGGTGCTATGGATTGTTAACGCTTTCCCCACACTGCTACAATGGGTAATTTTTGATTAATACAAACAAATCACTCATATTACAATCGGCAGCAAAAAGCTTGGTTTGAAAGCTGACAAACAGCCCCCAAAGTATTGTTAGATTTCATAAAAATGGTTGTCCTCACAGCCAATTGTGAAGTTTCCACAAAACACCTTCTACAATCATCTTCAGCTTTAGAATTAGCCAAAAAAATTCTGTACAAAGAAGGCAAAAAATAATACACATCTTTTCCTATACCCCGCATAGGACCCACCCCACCTCCCCGAACCGTAGGCCTCCAGTGCTATACAGGTTTTATGGGATTAGAATCTATATCACACTTCAGTGTCGTGAAACCTATTGCATCCTCACCAGGGGAAACAGACAAAATATTGGCCAGTCAATTAAGCTCGCAGAAATTCAAGTACTGAGCAATGTGCTGTCAAAATCAAATGGTTACCAATACTGTGACTGTTTTTACTATTTTGTTGAAAGTAATACCTTCCAATTCCTTGGATGGATATCTGAAATGCATAACCCTAAACAAACGTGAATTAGTTATAATAAAGAACCGCTAGCAAGATCAATGACAGTACTTGCACATTTTATTTTGTTTTAAGATGTGACTGAGGGGAAGCCAATTATGACGATGTGAGTTGACAGATCCACTGGTTTTCTATGGCAGAACAACTTCTCACTTGACCATCCATTTTGTACAGTGTGACAAGATGTGGTGCTACGTCGCGTTGTCTGTGTCTACGTTGCATTTTGAACCATAGCCAAAAAGCAAAAGACGAGGCGATAAATGGTTGGAAAGAAAGGTGAGGTTGCAGGAGTGACAAGGACCGACTTGACCAATGGGAGGAGCGATATGCAGGCCAGAGTTATCGGATCAAGGAATAGCAAACTGGACCACAAGTTCTTCTTTAGCATCCACTTTGATTTGAGAGATTGCACTGAAGGCATATGCCGCTATCTTGGACACCTGAAAGCAAAAAGCAGATGAGGAGGACTTAAGAAAAGCAATCTCAGATTTGTTTTTGACTTCACATTCAATTGGGTGCAGCATTTCAAAACTATGGCACATACCAGAAAGAACTTACTTAACAGATATCAAAATACAAATGAGTATGACTACCTGCTGAACATCCGAGTATGGCACCAGGTCACTGGCGAGCACTTGGTGGGGCTGGCTAGTGAGGGATGGGAGAGCCAGGGTTCTACTTTGGGGCATACTGCTGCTCAATACAGCAAGCTTTGTACTGAAAGGAGAAAAAACAAAAACATGCATTTCACAAACATTTTGCCCTTGCTTAAAAATGTTATCTTATGTCCATTATAGTGGTTAGAAATATGGTCACCACTTGTGGAGTGGAGGAAGCAATTCGTTGGATAAGTCTATTTGCTATTCCCAGTGACTTGAGGGATGGGACAAGATCTCGTACAACATCTTGCAGGATTACAACACCATGAGATTTCCCGTCTCAGCGCAGCACATGTTCTTTTTTTCTTTTGACCGTTTTTTATGAGCAATGGAGTACACGGGAGATTGCTCTGTACTGCTCTGCATGACAGTAAAATACACCACCGAATGTGGTGAGCCTTCAAAATAAACTACTATACCAAAATAATGCATGAACATGAACGCTTTCATGTTGACACAAAGGTTTTTTTATTTTGAAGTTGTTCCCAGCAATTGCTTACTTAAACCCGCACAAACTGTTGCTTACGCAGTGAATCACGAACCGCGTCTTTCGTCACAAACAACCCAGTTCAGTGTTCTAAAAAAACAACTTAATCACGTTGACATTTTTTGTATGCCCCCCTTTGCTAGGGTTTAGCGCAGCCTCGAGCATAAATTAGCTACTAGCTAGCAGTGCTCTATATCGGCTTGTGAGAGCAGTTGGGATTACTTTTCAAAGGCAGTTTAATACTGTAGATGTAAGTGACAGGATGCGTGACGCTAACAGCCAGACAGTTGCTATTCTTACTATTCAATTTTTTAAAAAACAGCCTGACTCAAATGTGTGTTCTGTAGTTCCAAAGTCACAAAGCAGCCCGGTACCAGCTGATCCGCAGACAGGTACCGGGCTGCGGGCCAGTGGTGGAGGACCCCTGTATTAAATCATATCAGTGTAGTTAGTCTTAGTAGTGGTACTTTTTTTGAGTACCGCATAAACTACCTCCCAACAAAGAAAAAAGGATTCCAGGTGTACCTGTATTGCCGAGCTCTGTCCATATATTCATGCGGCTCCATCATGACGGAGTCAGCAGCCGACACATCGATGATGTTCCTTGCACAACAAACGAGAACTTTTAGTGACTTAATTGCTTATATGACTGAGTCAACTGTTTGGTAAACCACAATCTTACTGTGCCGTTTTGGTGAGGATGGATGTGAGCAGGGCCTGTTCATCTGTTCGGGCTGAGGGGACCGTAGGAGTGACCCAGTCCGTGCCATTTGGGGGTTTGCTGACAGGGTTCGGATGGGTGATCAACGGCTTACGTTCATTATCCTTCAATCATAAAATAAATAAATAATATTCATTATATGCTCTTAAGCTGTTACCTGGACCTTCCAGATGCAATGTTTACTTTCACCTAAACCAGAGATTCTCCATCAATGTGCCATGTTAAATCAGTGTGTTATGTTTTTTGCTCCATTCCTGTTAGTATATTCCTGTTACATGTTATAAGCTCAGATTTCATGCTGAATAAATTAGTCAGTAAATTTAGAATTGAGATTTTCTTTTTATTTCCCACTGGCTCACCAGCTGTGGGAGGGGCTATAGGGGTAAGGTGCAGTGCGAACTGGGCAGCGCTCAGCTGCGGGAAACTTGATTTGATCACCTGGTGCAGAAGGTGTCTCTAGGGACATGGAATGTCACCTTTCTGGCAGAGAAATAGCCTGATTTGGTGTGCGAAGCAGAAAGACCTGACTGGACATTGGACTTGCCTCCACACACAGCTTGGCTTCTGGTACCAGTCAGAATGGAGGGGGAGATCGACAGGTGTCTTTTGTCGTAGAGAAGAGGCTGAGTCCAAAGGCAAATCTCTCATTTATTGGTCATCTATGTTCCTACCCTCACCTATGTGCAAGCTGTGGGTGGTGACTAAAGGAACAAGATCCTGGATACGAGCAGCTGAAATGGGTTTCTTCCGCAGGATGTCTGGGCTCTCCCTTGGAGATAGGGTGAAAAGCTTGGTCATCCGCAAGGAACTCTGTCGAGCCGCAGCTCCTCCGCTTTGAGAGGAGCCAGTTGAGGTGGCTCGGGCATCTTGTTGGGATGCCTCCTGGACAGCTCTCGGGGGAGATGTTTTGGGCATGTCCCACCGGGAGGAGCTTCCAGGGATATCCCAGGACAAGCTGGAGAGACTATGATATTTGGTTTGCCTCGGAACGATGGGGATCTCTCCGGAGCAGCTGGATGAGGTGGGTGCAGAGAGGTAAGTGTGGGTTTCACTGCTGAAGGTGCTGCCCCTGTGATCCAGACCCGGAAGCAGTAGAAAATTGATGGAGGGATTTCTTTATAGTCTTTAGCTGAGTTGTTATTACACAATACATTTTAATGATTTTTTTTCTGAGTTTACATTACTTAAAGGGGCACTGACCTTATTTATCAATTTCCAAAGTAAAAAGTTCATATGTTGTCTCTAGTTCATTTGACAATTCAATTACTTTTAATGTACATTTTTCACTTGCTTTTGAGAAAACATGACATCAAATGCTCAAGGGTCAGGTAACAACAAATTACAGCTCATCTTGCCTACATCACATGACCAAACATAGAAAACACTATACCATGATGCTTGTTACAGAAGCCTCGATCACATGATGTTGTTTGTTTTAAAGCTATTAACTGTGCATTAAAATAGTTTAACTATTAAATTAGCTATCTGCAAAATATAAACTTTCCAATGATTAAAATGGGTAAAATAGTTTCCTATCTTCTTAAGGTGTTTCGCTAACATTTTCAAAAAGCTGATTTTATATGAGAAAATTAGAATATTGAGACGGATTTCTTTTGAATTTGTACCCTTCTTTGCATTTAATTAGTAATGACCTTTTTTAGTCTTTACCTTTTTCAATCTTGGATTGGACACATAACCATACACCATACTTAAAAACTAAACGTTTCACAAACATAATTAAATCTGCTGTAAAAACTATTAAAACCCACGCAACCGTAACCCAAACTATATTAACCTTGCTACTTTTGCTTCCGCTAATGGCTAACTTCCAAATTTTAAGATGGAAAAAGGAATGACGCCGTTGAGACTATAATGAATGAACAGGCATGTTTGTTTCCTCAAACGGAATTAGCGGAAGACATTGAGTCACACCACACAACAAAATAAGGAACTTTAACTTATCTTGTGACAAATAGGTGCTTTACAAGACAGAAGTCGTCAATCAATGGTCACTGAGATCAGCTTCACTTAGCTATTAAGATAGCCAAGCAACTCGTGACAGCTTCCTTGTCTACTTTCAGCAGTTCTCATTTCCACCGTGTGCAAATGCAAACATTGCCTGAGCTAGGCCGTCACTCCGCATGCTATATGTGGTTTAAAATCACAAATAGCACAATAACTGTGTTTTAAACACACACACCCCGAAATCCCCAAGTTTATACGTACGGGAGTCCTGCACGGAAGATCGCAAAAAAAAAACAAACAAAAAAAAAAACTATGGAGCTACTTTTAGCAAGCTGAGCGGCTAGCTACCTGGTCTGCGGACTCGTTGTCGCTGCTGTAGCAGCAGCCCATGGCAGCGTCCGGTACACTCCGGCTTCCCGGTTTTTCCGCAGAAAGCAGCCGTGTTTGTCCGCGCCAACAAACATAAAAATCAACTTGGGGGTTATTTGGACTTCATCAAAAAAGGATTGGAGACTTTCGGCAAGCTACTGTCGATTGCAGCAGCTCCTCAGAAAGCTCCACCAGCAGACAGCTATCACATGACAGCTGCTCTGCCCATGCAACAACAATGACGTCACTTCCTATGAGTGACGTCACTGCGCAGATGAAAGGCCAACGATGTTTTTTAATTTAAAAAAATTCTTGTTATTGTACTGCATTGAATCATATAATTTGGGAAAAGTTGGTTCAAGAAATAAATAGGGGTCAAAAACTATTTTTAAGAGTTCTACATCATGGGTTGTCTCCTGATTAGTTTGACTCTTTTTTTTTTTTAATACACACCATTGAAATACAAAACAACGTACAAATTATCTTAGTTTTATTGGGAAAGTCATTTCAATATTTTACAATATGTTCTATACGTTCCCCCAAGTCCAAACACAGCATTCCAATTGATATTGCGTTTGTGGAAAATGAACTAAGCAGCAAAAAACACCCGTTTTTATCTCTTTCCAAGGAGGGGCATTTTGCCACTTGCTGTCGCCTGAAAATGACATCACAGTTGCTCGGGGTTCACCGGATTTTCTGACTAGTCATATGACCTTTGCAAAGGCGGTCGTGATTGAGCTGTTGCTGCCGAGTGTGGTAGTGTATTATTATTATTGTCCACTTGAGGTCGTCTTTCTCACATAAACTGTTTTCATTTTGATGCTCTTAAAATAAAGTTCCAACTTCTTCCAAACTGGTAAAACGAGGAATGTCGAGTGCAGTTCTGTCATTTTAGCAATTTTTTGGACACTACTACTTATAGAGATAGTGCATTTAGCGAAGTGGCAACACATTTATCACGCCGTGTTTCCAAAAAGCAGAAAAACGCAATGCATGTTTTTTAATTACAAATATACACATATAAATTTAGAATAAAGGAGTGGACAAATTAACACAAAGTAGGAATCACCTGCTTTTAGCGTTTGTACGTAAATTAGCTGTTGTGATAAATATTAAAACACTAAAATTACAATATTTATGTATTTATAATAACGAGATTTTTAAATGTAGATTCGTGTTTTCCAATGCTTAGATATTCTCATATGTTATCAATACTACATTCCATCATCATGTGCCGACCGATTTTAAACATCCGCTATAGCGACAAAGTCGATGCACAATTTTACGTTCACGTCTGAATCCATGTTTATTGTATCTCTGGTTAGCCACCATACGCCGCTCCTTTTGCGTCAACTGTTTAGTCTCCCTTTTGCAAAGATATGTGACGCCCGTTGGCGTCACTGACGTAGAAAAATCCATCCGTTATAAGAAAAGACTCCGTTAAATGGGTACTAAAATGGGTACCAGTTCTTTTTCAAGCACTTTCTTTTTAACCGGCGCCATGCCTCCCAAAGTGGCACAATCTGGCAGTGTTGCACCGGAAAATACAAAGGTAAAATTTACATTTAAGTTTTAAGTTTATGTGCACTCTTATTCTCTACAGGTACAGTGTAAAATGATTTACTCGATGCCTACTTTAAATAAAAATAAAGAAAGAAAGACAGCCCATACGCATGACATGAATTTTATTCATCAATTTATGGGAATATTATATATGGGTGTATATCTATGTCTAGATAGATGGATGGATGGATGGATGGATGGATGGATGGATGGATGGATGGATGGATGGATGGATGGATGGATGGACGGACGGATGGTTGGATGGTTGTATAGATTTTTTTTTTAATTTAAAATAGGCATAGTCTAGAGAGAAATATATAGAGAGAGGGATACATAATATATAGATATAGATAGATGAGACACCTTAGGAATGGGAGGGGATAGAAATTCCACAAGGTGGGATGTCACATGACATTGAGTCTGCAAGAACAAGACGAGGCAAGCGTAATACTGTATAAATTTTGCACTTTTCATTTCTTGCATTTAAATGTAAGCCTAAGGAGAGTCTCGGTCGTTTTTTTTTAGCTGCAGGTGTGAGCATTCCTCTCACTGAGTAGTTTAACAAAATGCATCCTGTAGATCAATTTTGTTATGATGTATGGCATATTTTTTTGCAGGGTTCATAAACTGATGTCTTACATACCAAGATTTTCCCATATTTATCTTCAACTGAAAAAACAAAATATTGCCACAGGTGATTTGAAAGTAATGGAAGAATCCAGTATTTCTGCTGAAGGCCTTTAGATATTGAGTCTTGATATTTATATACATGCATTTTTTTATTTATTTTTTTTTGGTTGGGGTTGCTCCTCCATGTGGAAAGGAGCCAGTTGAAGTGGCTTGGGCATCTGGTTACGATGCGTTAGGAAGTGTTCTGGGCATGCCCCACGGCAGGAGGCCCCGGTATGACCCGGGGCACGCTAGAAGGACTGTGTCTCGCAGCTGGCCTGAGAACACCTGGGGAACCCAAACAAAAGTCTTTTCACACTGGGATAAAAGCAATTTAGCACCATTGGAGCAAGTGTTCAATTCTTGACGGGAAATATATTTAAAACATAAATATTCAAAAACCCTTCATCCTTTTCAGTTTTTCTGATGACTTTTCATACCCACCCTCATATAAAAGAAGCAGCCAGCTGAGTGGCCAACGGTCCAGGTTGCCTCACTCCTTAAAATGGATGCTTTAATAAAATGTGTATTCTGTACATTTTGAGAATTACCCTGCCACATTTATTTTTTTAGGGTGTCCGAGGTAACCCTTGTACGACCATGACTGTGGTGTCGGACCCAGATTATCCCCACATTTCCAGACTCCTCCCTACCAGATCCTCAAACTCCAGCGCCACACTCTCCGCTCCAGATGGAAAACAAATACCCTCACAGGTTACTTCCCCTCCAAGGCCTCAACTCTATCCAAACTTTCCCATCTCTTCTTCCTCCTCCACCTCCTCACTATCTCCCTTGTCTTCATCTTCCTTATCCTCCTCGTCTTCCTCCTCCTCCCCCTACCCATCCTCCTCATCTTCCTCTGACAATTGGACATATGAGCTTGCGGAAGGTCAAGATAAAGTGATCTTGAGAAGGGTGGTGCAAGATGGGCTTTGTGCAGCAGAGAAGAAACCTTTTCGGAAGCATCAATTGAAGTGGGCGAGGAACATGATAAAGAAAAGGAACAAGCAGCGTAGACAAATCAGAACTGAAGGATGCACTTGCACAATAGTACCACAATATTATGGTTAGATCACTTCAACAACTGCAAAACACCTCCATAATACATATTGCTGTATTAGTTCTAGTTCATGTTAAATCTAAATAAATACAATAAGCTAAATAAAAACAAAAATTTCACTCATAACAAGCATGCAGTATATTGCTTATAAAGGAGAACACAATTCTCGCATTTGCAAACTGAGTGTTTTCAAGAAAATGGTGAATTACAACATGAAAAAAATTATGCATAATTTTTACGACAATTGGGTTAAATATCAGTAGTTTGTCCTTTTGTTTGACACAGGACAACACACTCACCATTATGCATTTTTCTAACGACAAACAATCCTCTTAAATAACAAGATGGATGGATGGATGCCACCTTTCCTTAACCTTTGTTGGGAAATCAAATAGAGAAGCTGTACAGGAAAAGGGCAGGCTAAGGCTTGTTGGTGCATGCATTGCAGTCAACTTAACTAGCCTAAGATAAAAGTGTTTTTTTTCTAACCTCCCCTCAGGCTGACTATTCAATGACAGAGTAGAACATGCTGAACTGAAAGGCTGATGGTCTATTTATCAGATGTTGGCAACTAATTAACACCTAGTAATATAACATTTTTAATACAGGTGTATAAAATGGTGCTCCTTTGAGCTTCGAGAGGATACGGCACAAAACCACTTGGCTTCTCTTATGCTGTTGCTCTGTTTTTGAAAAATATTTATTTACAAAACCTTGAACATTATCTTTCAAAGTTTTTGCTTTTCAAGACCATCCATCCATCATTACAATCGAGTAAACAACAAATCATTTTCTATACTGTGTTCTTATTCTATTCCCTTAATTTTTCCCTTCCCTATAATTAGCTCAAATACCTTTTTTTTTTTTTTTTTAAATCAGTCCAGGGTGTACATCGCCTCTCGCCCAACGTCAACACAGTAGCTCACCTTCAACCTAAATGGATGCATGGATTTCTTTTTTTTTTTTAAGATTTAATTATGCAGCACATTGATTCGATTACATCCGCTGCACACAAAAAAAAAACAGTACTCTAAAAGAGATTGGTGAAAAGTAACCCAAACTGGCTAAAAAATGGACTGACCCAAGAATTTGGGTTATTCGTTTACATCACCCAAAACAAATAAATCCATGAGACACAGCAACAAATTTTGGTTGTTTTGGGGCTGTTGTTTTGAGCCAATCTGGTTGAAATGAATAGGCCAGGTCAGACCCTTTTTGATCCAATTTGTTTTTATATTTAATTGTTTTAAATGTGAGTTATATTCCCCAAACATATCATGCATCGGCCGGTTACAGCAACAATATACTGTACCAACTTTTCATTCTTTTTAACGTCGTGTAATTTTTTTTGTATAACAGGCAGTTCTCACAAGTCATTGACTACTTTCAGTCCACATGTCATTTTCACGCAACTCTTTAGATTGCACTTGAATGCATCACGACAGTTAAGCAGTTTGCAGTCACCTTGGTTGCAGAGAGGCAGTCACCTAAGCCTTTGGGGCGGGGGTGATGACTAAGAAGCTGTCTGTCCTCCTATTTACCCCCCAGTTTCCTCCACACCTTCTTCTTTATTTACGCCCATCGATCGAGGGGAGGGAGCAGGCAGGAGAGACTTCCAGGGCCGCGGAACTCACCTTCGCTTGGCGCTGGTATAAAATAATCACAATGAAAGAGCTCTTGTTTCTTTTGACGCTCGGACTTTCTTTAGCGTCTGACGCTCGAGTTCCCGCGCACCTGGGACCGCCGTCGCTCGGCTTCAGCTCGTCGGTCCGATCGATTTGCAAGCCCATACCCAGCACCCTCTCTTTGTGTCATGGCATCGGCTACAGGAACATGAGGCTACCTAACCTGCTGGGCCACGACACACTGCGGGAGGCCCAGCAGCAGTCCGCCGCCTGGCTGCCCCTCGTCTCCAAACTGTGCCACAAGGACACCAAGAAGTTCTTGTGCTCCTTGTTTGCCCCGGTCTGCGTGCCGGACTACAGCGGACCCGTCAGCCCGTGCAGGAGCCTGTGCGAGGTCGTCCGCGACCACTGCGTCCCCGTCATGAGCGCCTTCGGCTTCCCCTGGCCCGAAATGTTCAATTGCAGCCGCTTTCCTCGCGGGACCCAACTCTGCATCCCTCCTAGTGGAGAGCAGGATGCGCGGACTATGGAGGAGGTCGCCCACCAGGAGGCGCTCAAAGGTTTGTTTGCTTAGTCTGTAAAGGGGAAGTCAAGTCAAAACATTTTATTTATCAGAACATGCATGTACTATGCGGCCCCAATAGTCTAAACAGGGTGTTCTGAAAAATAGTGCGTATCCATACCAGTGAGCGTCCATTTTGCTACTGCCTATGTATTTTAAAATGACATACATATATCAGGGCTCAGGCAACGACCACTCACAGCTCAACAAACACGTTGCAAACCCAGAAAACAAGTGAGCCATGTTTATGATGTTAACATCTGTGATGTTATTTTCAGTCGATGGCAAGTAGAAAAACGTCCACCGCCTGAGATAGATAAAAGCCATAGGCTTTTTCTGTTTAATTCATATTCCACTGTATATGGAGTGAAATTGGTCAGGCACATTGAAAACAGAAAAATTACACAAAGCAACAAACAAGAATAAATAATAAACAAATTCAAATAATATGAAGTAAAAATAGAAAACAAAGAATTTGCTGTCTTTTTTTTGCAACACAACATTGCCTAGTCACATATTGGGCTGAAATCTAAACAATATGAATCCTTATAAATGTGTTTTAAAGTGGGAGCTTACTTCACATTTATCCATCCATCCATTGACCGCTTATCATCATGAGGGTTGCGGGCGTGCCTATTCTAGTGGTCTTTGGGCAGTAGGTGGTGTTCACCCTGAACTGGTTGCCAGCCAATTGCAGGGCACACAAAGAAGATCAACCAAAAACACTCTTAAACACACCCGAGCAGAATTTAAGGTGTGCAGTATACCTACCCTACATGTTTTTAGAATGTGGGAGGAAACTGAAGTGCCTGGAACAAACCCATGCTGGCAAGAGGAAAACCCACGAGCTATGCATGTGAGGCGGAAATGCTAACCAGTCTTCAACTGTGCCGCCCACCCGACATTAATGGAACATGATTACCTGGAGACACGCAAGCTAGAGAGAATGCTTAATCTTCTCCGAGGCTCCACTTCGTCCTATCCTCGAGCCAAATCCTGCCTATTTTCGATGTCTCCCTCGCCTTTCACACCTGGTTCAAATAATCAGGTCATCATCAAGCCCTGTGGAAGCCTGATAACAATCCTGATCATTTCAAGCAGGTGTGTCGAAAGTGAGAGACATCAAAGACAGGCAGGACATCGCTCTTGAGGAACCGGAAAAAATAGAATGTCTTTTTTAATAATTTCCTTCTGTTTTTTTTCAGTCATTTAATATATATGCCATAGATTTTTTCTACCAAACATTGACCAATATATTGCAATATGTATTGCAATACGCCTTTGCTGTACCGCGTCACAGTATATCGCAATAGAATTTTCAAGACCCAATACCCAACCCTAATATATATATATATATATATATATATATATCGGTGTGTGTGTGTGTGTGTGTGTATAGGGTATTTAATTTTTTTACCAATGCATTTTAAGTCCAATATACATAGATTTTAGCAATGTGTGGGACAGTCCCACACATTCCCTACCTATTCCCCATGGCAACCACAATAAATATTGAAATAATGGTGTCGCTGTAATCAAAATTGCATTACAATATTATTATTGTGTAAGCAATGTATTTGACAGCGCTTTTATTACATCTTGTGTACTTTAAAAGAATTCCTTTTTTTTTTTATGAGATCGGCCTTACACCTCTGCAGGCGTAAACATGTATAATTTCTCTTTTTAATACCCAGGAAGTGTCATTTGTGATGCTTGCAGTCTGGCTGCTGAGGGAGAGACTGACATCCAGGACAACTTTTGTCAAAGTCCATATGGTAAGGAAAGAGATAATAGGATACTGTAACATGTACTCTTTAGAGCAGACCATTATAAAACAAAACTTTTTTTCTTGTCCACACGAGGTGTTGTTTGTTTTACAATGTGCCTAAAATCACACGTTTTGTCTTTGTCGCAGCATTCAAGATGCGTCTGGCCAGTGTGTCAACAGTGGGAGGAGACCTTCAGCTGGTGCCTTTGGCCCGAAGCCGCATCTTGAGGTGGGCAGGGGGAGGTGCGGAGAGGGTGGGGATTGGAGGCGTGGTGGCCCACAATGCTCTGTGGCTACAGGAAGGAGGCACTTGTGCATGTCCCGGCCTGGACGCAGAAGACAATAAAGATGTTTTTGGGGGTGAGGTCATGGACAAAAAGGGTAACGGGTTACTGGATGGATGGTATTTGGCTCTGGCTCGGGCTGAGGAGGGAAGACTGGTGTTGACTCGGCTGGTGCGCTGGACTAGAGGCGACAAAGATCTTAAGAAGTTCATTAGGGGTCTCCTGAAACAACCTTGCCCTGAGTTGTAACCATTTGGTCCCTAACTAATAAGCAGCTTTTTTGCAAAATGTGCTATTCACAAAAAGTCTCTAAATAACAAAATGAATCACCCATGGCCAGACTTTTAAGCGCGGGAGTTAATGAAGAAGTGTGAAAATGATATTGTGAGTTCGGATTTAGCCACTTGCCTAATGAACAGTCTACCATCACTTTAAAAGGTGTTAATTGGCTCATGTTGTTTACCAGACAGCTTTTACAATCTTTTACATTTACCACCAAAGATTTATAAACTCACCTTTCAAATGCTTCACATGGCTACTTTTCTAACAAGTATTTACCTTGTTTAAAAAAACAATGTCCAGTAAGAAAATAATTAAATAAAAAGACCTTTAAAATTTGGAGGTGCTTGTCGTCTCTCTAGGGGTGCTTTGGCACTCCCAAAAAATGGCCTTGAGTACAATGGCATACGTGTGTGTGTGTGTGTGTTGGGGGGGGGGCATCTGTGTAGCCCCATAAGATATATTTACAAATACTTTTCTCACCTCTATGTGTCAGTCAAGCCCCACTTTGACACTGGGACAGGCATAATGATGGGGAACCAGATTACTCATACTCGTACACAAGGCTATTTTATACCATTAACATTACAAACATTTCAGTATGTTGTTCTGTAATTTGCGTATATAAGTAATTTAAAAATTGAGCATGAAACATAACGTTTTACAACTGTTTTGTATTGTGTATCGTAAATGCTTTGTTTAAATTTCATGAACAATTTTGTCATCTCTTGTTTAATTTGTTGATTTGGGAAGATCTTAATGTAATTTAATGCATTTACAAATAATAGCCATAAACAAGACTTGTTACCTGTAACGGTCAGGTTTTTTGAACCTTCCATATAGTGAGCAAAGTGGGAAACTTGACTCGAAGTCGAAAGTACACACCTGTTGCTGTTAACTTGATACATCAAATGTCTGCTTCACTCAGTCTCAAGCGGCAACGGGACTCTGCTTCTAAGTTGCTGTGTATGGTACAAAAACACACGTTAGATGTCTGATAGAGATCGATGAAAAATATTAAGTGATGCTTAATAGTAGCAATGATGCACTTGTTCTTACTGGTTGTACTGCCTGTGGATTGCAAAACCTAGACAACATGAACGCGATGCTTAAATAATTCATAGCTTCAGGTCGTCAACCTTCACTCACACTACACACACCTGCGCAAACACACTCTCATCTAGATATATTGTCTCACCTGTCGTATGAAACTTTATTTCCCAGCGGCGAGGTGAGTGTTTTACTTGTGTTGCATTCTCTGGTAAATGTTTTCATCTGTGGCAGAATTGTGTTGGAACGCCTCCTTCTGCTGTTCTGTATAGACTAGGTCTACAGAACGCTCCAAATTTAATTGACAAATTTATTATATTAGTTGATGTTCATAACAAATCACCAATTTCAGATGCCAAGCAGGGTTCTTTGCACAGATGTGAGGGATATTTCCAGAGATTTACAGCAGGAATGTGTGTGTTGCTGTTATGAAATGACAGAATGAATCACACAGAAGTAATTATCGTTGACTAATATAAAGGTATCAAAATAATTTACAACACATTTTTATGGCAGGGTTTAGATTTGTAATAGAGTTGTGCATCTGACATTGCCATGGTAAACCCAGACTTCTTACTGTATTAGTGTGGGCATCAGTGCTATTTTGTATTGCTGCAAACCGCCTGTGTGTCGATCAGGAAATGTTTATTTTAACTCTTGCTATTATAATCTAGCTGGGGTCTGTTTCTTTTGCATATTGCTTCTTTAGCTTGTGACATGTTCATCACTATCCCCTTGAATGTATCATCATTGGCATAAAGGTGACTTCCACTTCACAACTCCAAAAGCATAAAATCACACTGCTGTGTACTAAGACTTAATTGTTTCCCTTTTTAGCCTAAATGACTGATTGAAACCTACAATAGGTTTGTGGATACTAGGATGGTGTCCCCTGCAATTGCATTGGCTTTCCTCCCCCTCCTGCTGACACTGCTTATCCGATACCGTTTCTACTTTGCGTTGTTCTACCGAGCGGTTCTGGTCCGCCTTTGGAAGGACTGTGTCACCGGTCTTAGCCGTGAGGAGCGGGCCTACCAGTATGTTCTTACTCATGCCACACCTGGGGACCCTGACAGTATCCTGGACACTTTTGATGAGTGGTGCAGCAAGGTGGAGTACATCAGTAACATTGGACCAAAAAAGGGTGAGCAGAGCAGCATTATAACTTTGGTCACAACAATCTAGTGCCCCTTTCTCTCAATATAGGCTGAAAAAGATGTTGCATTGAATTTACTCAATTTTTTCATCAAGTGGTTGCATGAAACAAAAGCATCTGAATCCAGATAATCTTTTAAGGTGAATAATATGCATTTAAAAGATGTCGCTATATGGATGCAGATGATTTTCCTACAACTTTCTGGCTAAATAAAATAAAGTCAATTCACTTTTCTTTTCTTTTTTTAATTTAGTGGAATGTTCAAGCGTATCTGTGGTGCTGAGAAGGAAACATGTGTATGGTTTATCAAAAAAAAAAAAAAAAAGGAAAACAACTGCATCCGGGTGTGTTTTGTATTTCCCTGCTTGTATTAAAGCAAGCATATACAAGCTTGGGGAACCTTTTGGTCAAGACAAGATGTACACAGTCATATTTGCCAGCAGGAGACAAAGACGTGACACAGCGTCGTTGAGAGCTGGTTTGGCTACCATTCATTATCCATTCAAAATGGGTATCATTTTCTTGGTCAGAATCTTGACAAATCTGAGGTCAATCAGGGTCAATCCTGGTTAAAGGAACTGTCATCACACTGCGTCATGTCTCTGCCCCCTGCTGGCAGATATGGCTGTGCCATGAAGCTCAAGATTAAGGTCAGGTGCATGCTTTCACACACTTGTCTAAATAACAACCCATAGTTGACCAAGCCAATGTCCAGGCACAAACAACAAGCATGAAGTCAAAAGAATTTTCTGTAGACCTGCGAGACAGGATTGTCATGAGGCAGAAAAACGGGTAAGAATATGCAATAGGTTCTGCTGCTTTGAAGGTCCCAGTTAGCACAGTGGCTCCCAAGATTAATAAACGGAACAAGCAGGACTCTTCCTAGAGCTGGCTGACCGTCTAAAGTTTAGACAGGCATGTCCAAACCCGGTCCTCGAGGGCCGCCTATCCTGCATGTTTTTGATGTTTCCGTCATCCAATGCAGCTGATTCAAATGATCAGGTTTGTTGTCAGGCTTCCGCTGAGCTTGCTGATGAGCTGATCATTTGAATCAGGTGTGTTAGGAGGACAGAAACCTCCAAAACATGCCGGATAGGCGGCCCTCGAGGACTGGGTTTGGACATGCCTGGTCTAAACCAAAGGTGTCGAACTCCAGTCCTCGAGGGCCGGCATCCTGCATGTTTTCCGGTTTTCTTTCCCCAACACACCTGATTCAAATGATTAGCTCATTAGCAAGCTCTGCAGGAGCTTCAAAATGCTCCCAATCATTTGAATCAGGTGTTTTTGAGGGAAAAGGTTTGAAAACATGCAGGATATCGGACCCTCCAGGACTGGAGTTCGACACCTGTGGAAACTGAGCGATGGAGAGAGAAGAGCATGGTAGGTGACCAAAAAAACGATGGCCGCTCTGTCAGAGCTCCAGCATTAATCTGTGGACAGATGTATAAAATCTATCTTCCTATCACGGCTGCAGTATATGGCAAAGTGGCCAGACAAAAGCCCCTCCTTAGTAAAAGGAACATCGCAGCACATCTAGAATTTGCACAAAGGCACCTGAACGATTCTCAGACCATGTGAAACAAAATTCTCTGATCTGACGAGACAAAGATTACACTCTTTGGTGTGAATGCCAGGAGTCATGTTTGAAGGAAACCAGAAATAGCTCATCACCAGGTTAATATCATCCCTTTATCAGAGCACGGTCGTAGCAGCAGAAATGGACAGACTAGTCGGGATAGAAGGAAATATAAATGCAGCAATATACAGCGATATTCTGGATGAAAACCTACTCCAGAGCACTCTCTAACTCAGAATGGGGCGAAGGTTCATTTTTCAGTTGAACAACCCAAAGCCTCAAGCCAAGATCTCAGAGCATTGGCTTCCGAACTGGTGTGTGAGAATTTGTAAATGGAAGAATGGCTAGAACGGCCTAAAGACACTGAAGATGTTCTAAGCTTGTGGCATTGTGTTCAAAGACTTGAGGTTGTAATTTATGGCACCACAAGTACACTTAAACACCTCTATGTCAACCTTCATTCTAAGCATTGTTAGAAATATTTCAAGTAAGTTTGTGGTTCTGGTGTGTGTACCTGCATCCCTTGCATGTAGGAAAGATCCTGGACAGGCTGCTTATGGAGCAGAGTCCTCTGACAGTCCTTGAGTTGGGGACTCACTGTGGTTACAGCACTGTGCGTATGGCACGGGCTCTACCACTTGGTGCAAAGATCTACAGCGTTGAGATGGACCAGAGGAATGCTGCCATTGCTGAAAAAATTATCCGCCTGGCAGGCTTTGACGATGACACAGTGAGCACCCAAATCATCATTTCTTATTATTACATTAATTTACGGTAACCTGTGTAACGTTTCTCATCACTCAGGTAGAGCTGATTGTGAATCCATCAGATGAAGTGATTCCACGCTTACGGTCTGACTTTGGCTTAGAAAGACTTGATTTGGTCTTCATGGACCACTGGAAGAAATGCTACTGTACTGACCTGCAGGTAGCTGCAAAAAAAAAAAAAAAGTCTTACCACAACATACTGATTGCTTTTAAAAACATCGACACATCCAAGGTCCACAGGGGTAGATCATGCACCCAAACGGCTTTGTATACAGACATTCTCTGAATTTTCCTTAGTCATTCTGAGCAAGTTCTAGTCATGTGATCACTTGACCTTCTGGACTAGATTAGTCACAAGGTTTCATCTCAATGGTATTGCAATGAAAGATTAGGCTATTCCAGTTCACTCATGCTACACACAAGCATTCCTCAGTTAAACGTTGCAAACACTCCAATCAGGAAAATTTCTTTATATTATTAATGATTACATTTGTAGCTCATGGAAAGGTTAGTCTTGTATCATAATTTAAACCTTTCCATCAACCACTACTGTGCAAAGGATATGATTCTATACAAAGGCAATTACTTTTTGTGATAATAAGCTAAAAGGACCAATATTCAGTGCTTTCATTTAAACAGCATGCTTTATAGAAATAATAAAAGATTATCAAAAACATTTAAAAACAAGACAGTCTGACTCAACGTTACCATCCCATTTTCTTACAGTAATTTTCTGGTTTTGAAGCCAGCAGTCTGATGAGCGCACCACTGCTACCCACTGTAGTGGATGTGCCATTACATTTCTTTTTCGTGTCCAAATAAACAAATGAAAGCCAATTCCATCTAGTTACTTGTCTCAAGGCATCAGACTACTCACCATGTTGTTCTCGAACATGCTACTAAATGTATATTTATTGATATGATGGTGTTGCAGATGTTGGAGGGTTCTGGTCTGCTCGGGAAAGGATCTACAATTCTGGCAGACAACGTGCTGTTCCCCGGCGCCCCCAAATTTCTAAGGCACATTCGCAAGAGTGGCTTGTATGAGTGGAAGATCCACCGTGCCACACTGGAATATAGCAAGGGTATCAGGGATGGGATGGCAGAGCTGGTGTATCAGGGGATCAAGTAGACCAATGCAAAAAATGTAGAAAAGATATTGTATGACATGCATGTATGACAAACTACTTGAGTATGTCGCTGGCATGCTTGTTTTAATGCAGTCGTGACAATTTTTTGGATTTGCAACAACTAATTGGTGAACATCTGTCCATAGTAAATCCTAGAAGTTTCTGCTTTTCTAACATGCTCTTTTTACAGTCATGTTTGTGAGTGACCTGTTCATTTTAACCCAATGCCTCAGTACAAAATGTCCCTTCATCTGCCTGTTAGTCTCACTTACTTCCCCATCCTTATTTGCTACAAAGAAAAGTAATGCAAATGTTTTATGTTAAAAAAAAAACATTTTTACTGATAATTGCATTTTACATGAACCTGCTATGAAAAACCTTCAAAACAACAACAAAGCCAAGCCATCAAGAGTGCATTTAGAATACTCGATAAACCAAAACTGAAAACGGTCAGTCAACTTTACTGCAATGTGCTGTTTAAATTTACGTGTGTAACAAGTGTTATTGCTGGCTCAGCTACAGTAAAGTATATTGTCATAGTAGAAACTTAGAGCACATGCCAAACAATATGACATGGTCAAGGTTAATTGGTGAGATATGTTGAAACAGCCTGTACTGTAATACATGAAAAACAAAAGCCTCTGTGAGGAACTTTGCACCAGGAGCAACTTTTACAGTAAGCAATGTCCGGCAATACTTTAAAGCATGATGACGCATGGGCTAGATGTGAAATCCAAATGCTGCTGTTTCTTGAACTCAATACTGCAATTGAGGGGTTATATAAACTTTTACAAATTTGTATGTTGTACATTTGTTTATTTAACGCAGTGGATTTTTG
The DNA here is from genome assembly GCF_059441005.1 of Hippichthys cyanospilos. NCBI lineage: Eukaryota > Metazoa > Chordata > Actinopteri > Syngnathiformes > Syngnathidae > Hippichthys > Hippichthys cyanospilos. The sequence continues at coordinate 16,025,593 of NC_142379.1, read as the reverse complement.
TGTTATTTTATATACACGCACCAACCACACTTGTACAGTGTATCAGGATCATAACAAGAAAAATGCAGGTAGCTCCAACTCTGGTGCAGTCCTATGTTGGTGGAAATGAGAAACCCCCCAAATCATTGTCAAATCATCCATTGGTCATGATCTTGGTCGTGTCCCTCCATGTCCACCTGGCAAAAAGAAATAAAGAAAAACATTTGAACGTGTCTCAAGAATGGATGAACGCCTCAAATTTCCTTGTGTGTAAGATCTATAAGGTGCAAAAAATTCTATCAGTGATCTATGAAGACACCTCATTGATCTCGCCATCGTCAGGTGACTCATTGTAATCGTTCATCTCATCCATGTCTTGCATGTCTTCTTCATCTTCTGAGTCCTCCTCAGTGTCCTCCTCATCTTCATCGTCTTCTTCTTCCTCCTCTTCATATCCTCCTCCCTGCACCAAGAAAATACACATGCTAAAGAAAGACACAGAAATGCTTCTGTTTCTAGAATAGAAACAGGAATAAGTACCAGAAATACAACCAATACCTCACTGGCAGTAGGGAAAACTTTATGTTTTGAGATGTAGTGTTACCATGGTCGTGTATAATAATATTGTCTTTTTTCTAAATTCTTTGAGGTGTTCCAAGCATCCATCCATTTTCTTATCCGCGTGTCCTTCACAAGGGTCGCATGCTTGCTGGTGCCTATCCCTGCTGTCTTTTGGGCAACAGGTGAAATACACTCTGATTGGTTGCTAGCCAATTGCAGGGCACACAGACACGAACATCAGTTCCCACTCACAAATACAGCCAAGGACCATTTGGAGCGTCCAATATATCTGCCATTCTTACAGATATTACGACACAAATATATTCAATTAATGTAATATGATCAGATAAACACTACCCAACTATAAACAAAAAGTAGCTGTGTGGAAATGGTGTAAGTTAATGGAAGTCATTTCATTTGGACAGGCCCCTGACTGCCAAAGAATTCTAGTATAACAGTAGTGAGACAACACTGTGTGCAATTACTGTATTTTTGTTTTTGGGTTTTTTCTTTTTTTTTTTTTGGGGGGGGGGGGGGGGTCTTCTTCTACGTATAAACCAGTCATTAATTTGTCTCGTTAAGAAATCTCAAAAAACATTTTCTAAGGATGAAGGTCACATACATACAATGTTGGTGCTGAATAGTGGACACAGAGAATTACCTCAAAAATGGTTTTCCCAATCGGTAGTTGATTGTTGTCCTTCTCAGCTATGCTCTGCAACTGAGGTGAAAGAGTATGCAGTGTTTTATGTGTGTATATATATATATATACAGATACCACATAGATACCACAAATTCACAAAAAACCCAGTTTGTTTTAATAAATTCATAATATGCAATATGCACTCAAATAAATCCGAAGAAAAACTAATTAATTAAAATAATTGACGCTCGGCACAGTATTTGTTGGAGTGTTGTTTACAATCCTTCGCCGGGTAGATACGTTACCCAGGTTTGATGCTGCTGTTCTTGCTGTTGTAGCTCCGTCTCATCCACGCAAGGCCGATCCAAATTGAACCACAGAGACTCGGTTATTCGCGGAAACAACGAGGGAAACAGCGTGGACATGTCGGCGGCTTCGAAGCACGCCAAAACAAAACAGCAAACCTGTGCTTGACGCTACTGAGACGCCTTAAAAACGTTTAAAGGCGTCTTCCTCTTTACTGTTCCTCTTAACTGTTAAGTGAAAACGTTAATCCAAACAAATAAAGATAATCCATTGAGGATTTCTATCCACATGTAATTGTTGACAGGCCTACTCATTTGCCCGAAACTTTCCACAAATTCAAAATAAACATTCCGGAAGTTATACAGTAAGTGTTCAACGACAAAGTCCGACTGTTTCCGGTTGGGTGTCCTTGCGCTAATTCTTCCGTTTCTGTGGTGGAAACAAGTGGCCAGAAAGACACACACCATTAATTTGCATTTTAAATTATGCGGAATACCTCCACGTTTCTTCTTCATTATCGTGGTTGATGATACATTTCATGAAGTGACAATCATGGCAAAGTAATAATTTCAGCTGGTATGTTCTTCGCGAAATTATGTATAATTGTACTGTGTTTGAGCCTTTTAGGTGAAGGCATAAGGCAGCCATTTTACGTTGCCATCGTAACGACAGAAGCATTATTTTTCTTTTTGTTGAACGCACTATTATTAGTGCGTGTTTCATGCCATGATCACTGTATAAATAAGTAATAGAACTAAAAGTAATTCGCATTGATCATTCTTTGTGAATTGTGATTCAGGTTCACTTACAATTTTCTTTCCCTAATGGCCTTATAATATATAGCTTAATGATGAACAAAATTATAGTGTTGTGACAAAGTTCAACATGATAGGCTTCCTGTGCCCCCCCGCGAAAAAAAAAAAAACAGCAGATTTTTTTTTCTGTCATTCTTTAAAAGGCCTCAGTTTGGCTTAGTAGTCGTCTTCATAGCTTAGTACACTTTTCAGAAAACCAGCACTTCTGTTTAATATGATTTTTTGTTCATATGAAATTATCTCATTTATTAAAATATTGGATATTCTTTTACTTTGTGTCTTTTTGCCAGAATCACTGAAACAAATACAGGTTTGAAATATTTTACTCTGTGTGGTTATCCAATACAGTACTTACAGTGGTTTTACATACAGTACGTTTTTTAATTATGTACCCCCTGTGAAATATTTTTGCAGTCATTTACCCCCCAACAAATACAAAGCTTTTTTAGAAGGAAAAAAATCAACTGGGTGATCTGCCATGGCATCTCTATGCATATTTTATTTTGCAACTCCAGAAGCTAGATCATGTTACATCATCTGTTAGATTTCTGACTCATCTGCCATGAATCATCACTAATACCAATGCATTTGTATACAATAAATGCTAATAGATCAAATTTGTTTTCTCTTAATTTGAAAATGGTAATGTTCCTGTCAAAGCTTTAAAAAATATTTAATAAGATTTGCTGATACCTGCATATATATATATATATATATATATATATATATATATATATATATATATATATATATATATATATATATATATATATATATATATATATATATATATATATATATATATATATATATATATATAAACAAATGAAAAGCAAAATGTCCACTGAGTAATTCTTAGGTCATTCTGCCATTTTTGTGTATATACAGTGGCCCAACCTTGAGATAAGACTAAACGACCTCACATGTAGACGTAATAAATCTTTTCTATGGTCATGCGCACGCGCACAAACACTTTGGACTTTGGAAAGACTTATGCTGTGACTTTTCTTAATAGAGGGGCATCGCTCACATTTGGTCACACTCACCTGCGCACACTCTGGTTCATACTTAACATTGGTGCGTTTCCAGAAGATCTCTTGGACTTCAGAAAAATACGCAGACTACCATAATGGGGTAACTAATCTCACTAATTGATTGAAAACTAAATTGACCTCCAGGTTTTATTTTATTTTTTAAGTTCTACTATTACTCTGTCTGAAAATCTGAGCATCATATATTCATTTTATAATAGTGCAGTTTGGTCAGTGATTTTTTTCTTAAATGGTTAAAGTGTTTTTTAGTAGGATTTCCTATACTTACTGCTTTTTGGAAGTGTGTTTTTTTGTTATGTTTACGACATGTCTAAACACTAGAATGAGGAGTGGTAACATGTTTGAAATAGTGTTCACGTTTGTTCTGTTACTATAATTTAATGTGGCAATAAAAGACCTCACCAATACCTGTCAGTTGTTATGTCACAGTGAGCATGCGCGTAAGCTTTTTATTGGAATTTATAATGATCATCTCACACAACGCAAAATGTGAAACTATAGTACTTTTGTCTACAGTATATGGTTTGTTGTTTATGAACAAGATATACTGAAATAACTTCAGTTAATGCTACTTTTCTCATTTAATAAACAAAAAAAATGTATTTTTAATAGATTTTGAGTTCAACTCAATTTTCTTGACACATTTTTTTTGTAATAGTTAATGACCATTGAGTGTTTCAAATGAAACAAATGCTTTAGCTACTTAGCCAGACTGATCGTAGTCAGAATGTGTTCAGTTGCAGTTAATTCAGAAAAGGTTTTATCTTTGAATAAAACCTATAGGTTAAATAAATAGGAAGAGATTTGAACAATTTTACATTTTATTTGCATAAATGTTCCAAATGACAATAAATGGAACATGAGTTATGATTTTAGCAGTGTCCAGTAGTCACAATTTTTTGACTAGTTAATTTGCATTGCAAGGTTGTAATATATTTACTTGACTAAAATCTTTGGATTTACATAAAATCACCGAGGAAAACAGATTTTATTTCCTTGAATATGATTATTTTCCTGTCAAATACAGCTGTTGAAAAAAAAAAACAAACAACCAAATATGAGATCATTACGGGCAATTTTTCTCATAGTCTTCTCATAGAAACAATTCCCAAAACCTCTGACTCTGAGGTTTATTGCTGCCAATCAGCTTCACATTCTACCAGCGTATGCTGTGGAGAAAACTTTGAAAGCCCTGGTTGTAAGTCGTTTGAAAAAATAAAACATGAGCATCCGAGTATTTACATGTTCGTAGCAAAATCATTGGAACTGATGCTGTAGTCTCTATCTGTTACAGAGCCATGTGGTTTGTTTTGGTTTTGCTGTTTGCCCTCTCCAAGAGCTCTCTTTCTCAAGACAAACTGAACATGTGTATGGATGCCAAACACCACAAAACGCAACCTGGCCCTGAAGGAAAACTTTACCTCCAGGTGATTCACACAAATGCATTTGGCGTACATCTTAGTCTGTCTTTGCTGCCATTCACAAGTACTATAAACAGCTCTTCATTGTGTTCTTATTTTTGTTTTTAGTGTGCACCGTGGCGTGACAATGCATGTTGCACAGCGAATACCTCTGCTGAAGCTCACGAAGATAACTCCTACCTGTACAACTTCAACTGGAACCACTGTGGTGCAATGAGCCCCAAGTGCAAGAGGCACTTTGTTCAAGACACTTGCTTCTATGAATGCTCGCCACACTTGGGCCCCTGGATACAAGAGGTTGGTGCTGCATTTCTTGTGTTAGTTCAAACCTCAGAGAACTAGATGGGAGCACAATTGGGAAGACAAGGAATAGAAATCTTGGCAGAAGTATTACTTTAATATTTTTACGCTCTTTTACCCTCTTGTATTATACATTGCAGTATGTTGTTGGATATGCATTCAGATGTTATATGTTGTGCAGGCGGATGAGAGCTGGCGCAAGGAACGAATCTTGGATGTACCTCTGTGTATGGAAGACTGCCATGACTGGTGGGAGGACTGCAAAGATGAAATGACGTGTAAGACAAACTGGCACAAAGGATGGGACTGGAGCTCAGGTGTGTTCTCATCACTGACCTTTTCTTTACCATGCTTGCTTGCTCATGGAAACATGCAAAACAAACATAATTGGACCCAATTTTATTCTGAAAGTCATCAGCTTTCAGTGAAAGTTCAGATTTAAAGATTCTACTCTATATCATGAAAAAAAAAACAACTTTTTGAGCCTTTAGTGATGCTAAAATGCTAATTCGAAACACAAAACACCCAAAGGTACATTTTCCTCCATTCAAGCATATCTGAGTGTTCCTGCTCATTGCGGCTTTCTCAGCACCGTCTCCGCCTGATCCTAAAAAAACGACAGGGTCCTCAATTTGTTACATAACAAATTTGATTACCACCCGTGCAGACCAAGTGCAGGTTAGCTGAACAGTCAGCTTTAAAAATGTGCAAGTTGTGAAAATTCAGCTGTGATAACTTGAGAGTTTCTTGGGTCTTCCTAAAAGATATAACTACTTTGCAAGAAATGGTTGAAAATCATTTAGGGGGACATGATGCCAGTAGCTGGTTGTCATTGTCAACTTTCAGAGTCAGATTTTCCAGGTTAACCTTGGCCAAGGTTAATCAGAGCTGGGCATTTTACATTTTTTGCTGGTCCGTCAGTCGTCAGATTTACGGTGAAGAGAACATCTAACGGCAATTTGCTTCAACTATGCGAACAGGCGAGTCACTGACAGAATGCCTATCATGAGCAAGCGCTTTTGTGACGCAGAGCTTTAAAAAAATATTTTAAAAAATACATGAACAGATCACTGGCGAAAGCAGATTTACATCCCGATGACCTGGATCAGAAACCCGCTACAGTTGGTACTCAGTCCATGTAATTTTTCATAGCTTTTGTTTGTAAACAACAAAGTACATAAAAAGGTTACACCACAAATGTGCTTCGTTGTTGACGATATGTCAACTGTATTTAGTTGTATGAGTAAATAGACTCGCACAAAAAGTCAGCTTTAGACGACATCACGAAAGGGCGCGAACTAAGCGTTTTACTTATGGATTACTTTAGTATAATATAATAACCAAAATAACACTTATTTCAAATGAAATTAAATTGCTATTCTCCCAAAGATGATACATAATCATCTATATATCTATAAACAACCGTGGAAAGTTTAAAATAACATAATGTAGACCCATTAACGGGGTGCCCTTACTGTAGATTAGTGATTACAAACTATAGCTAAATAATAATCTTTATGTATTTCAGGTGTGAACCATTGCCCTAAAGGCAACAATTGCAGAAAGTGGACTGACGTCTACCCAACTCCGAAATCCATGTGTGAACAAATCTGGTCTCATTCTTACCTTTATACTACACACAAAAAAACATCCGGGCGGTGCATGCAGCTCTGGTTCACTGGGCCAAACCCCAACACAAAGGTAGCTGAGTATTACATCAACAATGCTCAGCAACTATGTAGTTTTTCCATCACATCACTGCTCTTCCTGGCTATATCATTTTTGTTCCAGCTAATCTAATAAGAAGAGGACCTTTGTTTTCTTGCTTGTAGTTCTACCTTCCAGACTGATCACTAAAGATGATTTTAGACCCAGTGTCAGCTTTATTGTTTGTTTTCAGGTATTACATCTGGTGTTTGGGTGTTTTCTCTTAGGTTGGAAGTATCTCACGGCACATCACCACCAACAACAAAAAATATCAAAAAAAGTGGACACATGTTAATTTATACCATGCTTTCTGTCATCTAAAAGATAAAAAAAGATGATTTGGGTGTATTCAGGTGTGTTGGAGCAGAGTAACATCAAAAACATGCCAGACTGTGGCCATCAAGAAACACAGTTTGACACCTGTGCTCTACAGATTCCCGTTTGTTTAGTTTACACTGACATTCAATCAGAGGTCAGCTCTCGTAACAGAATCAGAGAACAATTATTTCAGTGCTTATTTAATTATTTCAGTGATTTAATAAATGTGAGCCAATGTATGTTGTAAATGTTTGCTAAATAAGTGTTGACATTTTGGATATGATATGCTTTGTAACATTTGACTGTCAGAAGTCTAAAAACACACAATTACGAACCACAATGATAACGTCCAGATAACGTCATTTTGTCTTAACATCCTTTGCATGATAACTATAAGACTGACACAGTCAAGGTCTTGCATGACAAATCTGATGAATATCTAAGTAAATTTATACTCTCTGACCTTGAGGTATGACCATGTACGTCGGGAACAAACGAACCGTCAGCTGCAAAGTGACAAGTCTACTTTATGCTGGTTAAAAATACAATCTAATATGAATACCGTAGTTATCACATCCACCTCACAGTTCAGAGTCCCGAGTTCAATATCAGCTCGCTCTGGCCTTCCTGCATGAAGTTTGCCTGTTCTTCCCAAGCCCACGGGGTTCTCTCTGGGCACCCCGGCTTCCTCCCACATTCCCAAAACATGCATGGAAGGTGTTTTGCAAAATTTTCATTCGTTGTGATTGGGTTGTTTGTCTCTGTGTGACCTGTGACTTCCAGTGGTCTGTCAACAGTTCCCGAAAGTTTGAGGTTGATTACTTCCAGCTACTGGTTGCTATGGATTATTGAAAGATGTATGTGCCAAAACCTTAAATGTGTTTTTCTCTAAGTAAGGATTTCAAACAAGCAACATTCAAATTGCTGTAGCATCATTCATTATAGAGGTACCTGCATGTATGAATCTATCATTTTAAAGGGAATGATGTACAGTTGGAATACATGAATGAATTTGTATTTTCCTTACCTATGACATGAGGACCCTTTTGCTAGTGCCCATCACCTATTTGTCTCAAACACCATTACTCAATCGTGGTGGTGACAGGCACAGCAACAGGCTTTGGGCCTATTTTTCTTGAACTGAACCTGGAACAAGAAGGAGACAATTATATGAACAGTGTCAAAATAATGCCAACTTCAAACGTACACATGCAGTATATACTATTCTATTTTTATTTTTCACCCACATTTTGTCATATGCAACAACCTAATTTGAAAATAGAATCTATGGACCTTTTCCCTCAAAACTAAAAAACACACCTCCATAACTCCAATGTACGGTGGCTATCCCACTGATCATTGTGGCAACCGCAGTGCAAACGGCTGAACGTTGCAAGCACAGCAAATAAAGAGCAAACCAATGAATACAAACCCACGCAGCAAGTAACGCTGCAAACACAGGAATAAATCAAAAACAAATCATTAACGCATAAATCCAAAAAGTACGACAAATCAACCATATTAAACAAATAAAACGCTGCAGGAGGGGAGTAATGTACTGCAAAAACACAAAATAAAGAAACAGAAGCAAACGACAAAACGACGACCAAGACAGGCAGTGTCGGTGGCAACGTAAGATGGCCAAATGTTAGACCATTCAACTATAATTCGGCACTCACAAAAGTGTTATAAAGCTAATTATGTGTTTGACAAAATGCAATGCAAAAAGCGCATACAAAATAAAACGAATGAAAAGTCATTGGTAAATTCTTGCTTTTATTGTGAAAGTCTAAGTGTGTTTACAGTTGAAGTGTACAGTGAATGGAAGTGAGTCCACTGCTGTCCAAGACAGTTCTCGGCTTTCCAGTGTGGATTTACATAGGCAGATTTCCGTGCTGGGCTAGCGAAAGAGGAGGGTGGCGACAGGCGAGCCTTTTAGGAACCGAGACGACGCACACAGCGAACAACTTTACTCAAAAAGCTTTGGAAACTTCTCGACTTCGTTTGTTCTCGTCGACGTCTTCGCCTCTTACCTCACTTCTCAACTCTCGGTCTTACTTTCTCCCCCTTCGGAGGCAAGCTGGGACATTTTCGGACTAGTCGAGAAGCATTTGACGCCGGTTAGAGGGGCTGTGGCCATGGCCGGAGGTGGCGGCGGGCTTTCTCCACTTGGGCCCGCACCGCCGATGTGGTATCACCGAGACCTCAGTCGAGCTGCCGCCGAGGAGTTGCTGGCTCGCGCTGGGAGAGACGGCAGCTTCTTAGTACGGGACAGCGAGAGTGTCAACGGGGCTTACGCCTTGTGTGTTTTGTAAGTACCTTCATCGTAAGAAAACATAACGACAACTCATTTCGGTATTAAGACAATCATGTTGTCGTGTTTGCCTTTGTTTTCTGTCCAAACTTGCTTTTTTTCGTTTGATCCGTCATTACATGTTAACTTTAATGAATGTTCCTGATTACAGTCAGTCGTGATGCCTTCATAGACCCATAATTAATGTATAGGTAATGTAATGTTCTGCTCTTTTTTATTTGTACTTGATAATAATGTAGTCTCATTGGCTGTACTCGCAACTTTACTTCGAGAACACAAAAAGTTGGGTAGAGAGATGCATTCAAGCTCAAACATCAGTATGGCACCGATGCACTACAGATCTCCCCATGTCTGTCTTCTGATAGATGTGGTCGCCTGCAGCGTCATTTTTACAGGGCGCTCAGCTCAGTGTGTGGGTGCAACATTGCTTTTAAAGTGAAAAGCATTAGTTTAAAACGTGTCCTGTTTTAAATTAAAGCTGGCTGGTAAGAGAGCCCCCCATTCATCCTACATGCTGAAATCAAAACCACATCTTCTTCTGTCCAAATAACATTTATCCACCACTCCCTTCACAAACAGAAGCACATTTAGACAAAAAAAAAAAGAAAAACTGCTCATGATGTGTCCCTTTCAAATAAATGTTGCATGCCTAAAAACTGCAAGGTAAGTCACAAGCCTCCCTTTAAGTCATACAAGTTCTACACAAGCATAGACTACAGGCATGGTCAGGTCACGTGACTGTCATTGACTTGACCTACATCCATGACTGATCATTCACCCCATGCTGTTTTTTTTGTTTGTTTGTTTTTGCTGCGTATGCATGCATCTCAGTTTGAGCCTGCAGTGTCAGCTGTCTTGCCTTTATCTTTTAAACTCATTGGTGTGTTTTAAGCATTCATAGAGAAAGACTACTTTCGAAATTTGTTTAATCTCAAGAAACCTTATGTGCAATTTTTTTTTTAGTTCCTCCAGTAAAAAGGGGCAAATGTTGTATGATGAGTCCACCAAAATCCATGGAACAAACTGATAAAGCCAAGCCATGCATTCTTCAAGGTACTCCCCTTCTGGGCCCAAAATGTACACATATAGTCCTTTTTCAAAAGCAAAAAGGGCTATTTTCAGTGAGCTAGGCTGTGAATGTAGCAACGTTACTTGGCTGACTGACTCACTGTGTACAAGTCAGGTGTCATGCAGAGCTGGAGTATTTTTTTCCCCAAGTCCTGGTACATGTAAATTATGGTATCATGTCAATTTTTGCCCAATAAAATTCACAGTTCATTACAACACTGGTACCGGTACTTTCTGCAGCTGGTTGTATGTGCAATCTTCACAACCCAACGTTCGTTACTGTAGTGGAGGATGGGAACAGACAATGGCCAGCAAGTGTAGACCTTACCCTTTTGGCTCACCTTGGTCACGTTTCAGAATTACTGAATTTAGGCTTATGTCTCAATTTACTGTTATACAGTATAAAATGTTCTAATTGAAATAAGTTGAAATATCAGCAATGCATTCCAGCCCTCCAAAAAACACCAAGTTTGGCTGCCCATTTAATAAAGAAAAATAACACTGAAAGCATAATAAAACATTACCAGATAACACTTTTCACTTTTTACAAGTTTTTGGTCTGCGGGAATTTCTGTACAATTCACCGAGAAGAAGTTTTTGTTTTTAATGGATTGCTTAGCGTGTGGTGTTTAATTTAATTGAGATCGAACTCAAGTTCTGCCATACTCATCCAAGTATCCCTTTAACGACCTTGCTCCGTGTACAGGCGCACAATCATCCTTGACCAGAAATGGCCTTCCTCAAACTGTTTCAACATCACATTGGAATCCTATAATTGTCTGTATATTGAATGCATAGTACATGCAAGCGTGTTTGCCCGGGTGACTCACACACAGCCGTGTGCTTCCTTCATGTGGGTTTTGGATGAATGTGTGCCAAGACACTGAAGGGAAGAGTGTTTGTATTGGAGAGTTTAAAGAGACTGCTCTCTCAAGCTAGTTAGTCTTCATTTCTTTGCACGTCATTTCTGCTTAACCCAGTCTGTCTCCATTTAGATTTTTATTTCTTTCTTTCAGGAAGTTGCCACTTTTTGTCACTGATACGACTTATAGCTTTAATCAATGTGTGAAGTTCACTTTTTGATCTGCATCACAGCCGAAGGTGGCTCATGTGGCTGGCATGTCTTTTTGACATAGTCTTGGTTCAGCTCTTGGCCAAGGTTCTTTTAGCATGTTCTCCCTTCCTCCCACATTCTACGTAAGAATGTCAGTTACTGTCATTGTAGTAAAAATAACACTGAAGCTTGATTTCAAAATTATATTCAACAGTTTTATTGTCATATGCGTAGTAATACCACACAATGAAATTCTTACTCTGTTCACTTCCCTGAGCAGACTACATTTCATAATCGAGCAAATAATAAGGTAGGCAATATAATAAAACAAAGAAATGCTTATAAATTAACTGTATACACTTAGAATTAAGTTTAATTGATACTATTGTGATCACTTAAATTAAATTAATTTAAAGGTTTATTACTTACTGTATATACTTAGAATTAAGTTTTATTGATACTATGATACATCGATCCTGGGCTATGGTAGCCCATAAATGATAAGTGGGGAGAAAAAGCATTATGTCAAACCTTCATGCCAGCTAAGGGGCCGCAGCATATCATCCTGCAGGCCTCAATTGGCCCCTGGGCCTTGAGTGTGATACTCTTGCTATCACTATTACGCATCACTTTTGGTTTTGTAATTAAGCTGTAAAATGGAAACCTGCCTATCAGAAGTAATTTCAAGTGCTTAACATCAACAGATAGGTTTGGAAGCTTTGTTAATATATTTGAGGTGGGTTCTTAACATCAACAGATAGGTTTGGAAGCTTTGTTAATATATTTGATGACTGCATGTGTGCATTCTAGATGGTAAATTAATGAAGGTATTGAAATAGGGATATTGCACTGGACCGTATATTTCATCTAGAGTTTGTAGTTCAGGTTGAGGTATTGCTTTGCATTACTACCCACAGGAAACTGATGACCCAATACCTATATGAGTCAACTTTTTATCATGTTCTCAACAAGGGGGTGAGTGGGTCACAATCCAACAGTGAGGAGAATTGTACCTCCGCTGGCACCAAAGCAATTTTTTTTAAATTAATTGGTCTATTTATTAATAAATTGGTTTATTTCTAAGATCAACAACCATAAAATGTTGAAGACTCAAATTTTCAGCACTTGATGGATGTTGACATTCTTATTTAGGCAGTAGTGGTTAACGAAAGAGGCCTATGCCTTCTGGTGTTGAAATATGTTTACTGATAATATGTGATTTCCTCTCTAGTGTGGAACAGCCTCAGCCAATTGGAAATTCCTGTCAGACAGACCTCCCTTCGTAACAGTGTAGCGCGTCTAAACATGTTGCATTTCAGACCGACATTTCTGTGTTTCTGTGTGCAGGTGAAAAATTACTTGCAATATAATTTATATAAATGTGTGTGCTAAAACTACAGTGCATCTCTATTTTTTGAGGTTGGGAGGCGGGCAGCTGTGTATTAAAAATATTATAAAATTGATTAGACAGTGTAACTTGATCCCTTGTTTGAAAAGTTCCCACAAACAATTAACATTGAACTGTGACTAAGAGTTGGTATTTTTGGTAAGGCTAAGTGATTGGGTTTTTACTGTAAACATACTCTGTTGCTATGAATACATTCACAGACACACACGTTCATACACAGAGCACATAGCCTTGGGACTTTTATCTGTAAACCTAGTTTTTTTTTCCTTCCCCTCCCCCTTGAAACATTTTACTTCGATAGAGAATCTTGTTAGGCTTTCAACAGGAAGACAAATGCACGCTTACGTTCACAATGGATGAGCTACCACTAGTACTAATTACTTGTCTTTATAGATTATTAATGTATATAATGTATTAATTTATAATGTATTATAAATGTATATACATATTGAAAATCCTGTGCTCTTAAGTTCCCAGCCCTCTGGTAGAGAACCCTTGAAGGAAATACTGCCGTGGGTCGTTAAGGAAACAAATAAAAATATGTGATTTTTTTTTTTTTAATGAAAAAACCATGGCTGTATCAAACCATCTATCGTATACACGCTACTTCTTTGGTGGCAGACAAAAAAAAACACACAAAAAACACTGCTCACCGTAGTCTTTCTGTAGTCTCAGGTGGTATGTGCGATAAAGATGGTTCTTTAGAGGCATAATTTAGGTTTTCGCTGAATATAGTAAATGTATTGATGCATTTTTTGAAACTTTGTCAATATTTCATATGTTTGTTGCTTTCAGACACTGATTTGAGAAAAAAAACAATGAGCGATTTAGGCAGGATGAATTCCTGATCAATAGTCATTCTGCTGTCAGTGTCCAAACACTGGGTATAAACAGAAGTATGCAAAACATATTGTCAACTTGAATGACAGACTATTCAAATTATTTAACACACACACTTAAACAGACAAATGCCAGAGACAAAGTGTACATAACCCACAAGGTTTGCTTGGCAAATTGAATATGTTGTGTCCGGTCCACCGAGCAGACATGAAGCGCAGACATGAAATGCATTGATGTTCAGCTCGTAGCTGCAGGCTTACAGCAATAGCTGTGCGATCCCAATGTCACAACATTGATGAACCACTGGCTAAAAGTGTTTAATCAGAAAGGCAGTTCATGCTGATGTTGAAATGACTGTAAAACACAATTTTTTAAAGGAATACTTATTTAGCCTTTTTAGCAGTAAAAAGCTAATACATAGTGGTTAATTAGCAGTGTCATTATTTTCTATGTCCGTTAATACTCAGGGAGCAACCAGTCATGGCCCAGCTTGTGAATATTACTTGGCCAAATCCATGGGGTTCATTGTCCTGCTTGAGAATGCTTCAGCAGGGTCATGCTAGCTGAGGATTGAATCTACCACTCTGTCACTGAACCAGGCCGCCGCCAATGGGCATGACATCACATATGCTCAATGCTCAGCTAATGATCTATCAAGGCTCAACTGCTTTCTGGGATTGGTCATGTGACGTTTATAAGGGGATCTATTACATGAGCCATGGGCACATTTGATGTCATTTTCAGACAACAGCTAGTGAAAAAATGTTTTTAAAAGTATTGTACAATAAAAAATAATTTAGCCATCAAATGAATGATTTTTAACCTTTAATGCTTAAAAATGACTGAATAAATTTAGTGTCTTTAGCAGTTTCTTTCTTTAATTCCTGACACTTCAACAATCACTGTTTAATTGACAGCAACAGGTTCAAATTTCCAGCCCCCCACGATTTTTGAACTTACACAACCATACACACGTATGCTCCGACTAGTTGTGGTAAAGTACAAGTGTATTGTATATGGATATCTGACTGTATTGTTTGGGTAAAAAAGGTTCATTTGCATTTCTCTACTCCTGTGTGCAGGTTTCAGAAGCATGTCCACACATACAGAATACTCCCAGATGAAGAAGGATTTTTGGCTGTACAGGTAAAGAGAAGACACACATGAAAAACCACTTACATACTGCACAATCAGTGCACAGTTCAGCATGTGGACGCAAGAAAAAAGTGTGTTTGCTTCAGTAGCAGCTGGTAGGCAAGCAGAGATGCTTTGGTTGGCTCTGAGCTCTCACTTTGACACGCACATGCACACACTGTGCCAACAGCAGTCTCTTTGTGTGTCTTGTTCAACAGCTGTGCCGTGCACACCATCACCACATGCCACCCACATTCCTTCAAGGCACACGCCACCATGCCGTTCTCCAACGTTGCAGTCACACTTTGCTGCTTAAACTGTGTTGTCTCACACTCACTTTTTTTCTGTCAGCTTCAAGATTCATTTGGCTAGCCTCACTGGAATCTGTGCGCAATATGCCAACACACCTCCTCCTGATTTCAACTATATTTAGACTGCTGGTCATATTTGCTTATGCAGCATGAAATACTGAATTATTTGAGCCACCAGACCATGACTGGACTTTTTAGCCAAGTTTGTTCTATGTCTGTAGTACAAAAATAACATTTCCTCTTTTCTTCTGTGTTTTGGTAAATCCTCCTTGTCTTCCTTCTAGACGTCACAGGGTGTGCAGCCCAAGAGATTTAAAACATTACCAGAGCTTGTGTCGTTGTACCTGCAGCCCAGCCAGGGCCTGGTGACCACTCTGCTTTACGCTGTTGACCGAGAGGAAACCGCCATCCCCGATGACCGTGACTATTCAGGTACCTCGCTGATTCACTAAATAGAAGCGCAGTGGGAGGCCTGTGTTCTCATACCTCATGGTCAAACATCTCCTTTGGTTGTTAGATGGCGAGGATGAGAAGCCCCCCCTCCCACCTCGCTCAGCCTCTACCTCTACTCCTCCCAATTCAGACACTCCCACAGACAGGTAAGAAGTGCATCACTAAATGGCTAACTTTCTTCATCCTTTGACTTTGCATCACTCACTAAATACATGTAGTTTGCTCAGTCACAGCCTGCACACACACAATTGTGTGCATATATTTCTTTCTCTTTGTATATGCCAAGCCACATCCAGGTGAGAGGCACTTGATTAACAAATGAATGTATGTGTGACGAAAAGCCGCTGTCTTTTCGGTGTGTGCCCACACCTGATGGAGTGCTTGGAGTAGAAGTGAAACGAGTTCTCCTGTAACATGAGTGCCTTGATTAAAAAATAAATAAATAAATAAATCTAACAAATTAAAAACAAAGTTAAAAAGCTGAGTATTTTTTTTTCTGCCTTGAGTTCCTTTTTGGAGTGCACAGTCAGGAAGAAAGTCAAGCCAGCCATAGCTTGAAATGATGACCAATGAGTTTTCGCTTGATTAATCATTATAGTTGTATGTATTTAACTGAGTCAGACTTTTGATTTTCTGTTAGAAATCTGCACGCCCTTATCCAGCACGGTATCCTCGCACACTACACATTTTCAGTATCGAGGTACTCTTGCAGAAAACAGTAAAAGGTGTGAAATTTTGCCGCATGCTTTGCATAGGGAGAGGTCGCACCTCCTGATCGACTAATATGAAAAAGACAAATTGAAAGCTTGTCATATAAAGTAAAATCTCCCACCATAAATATAAATTGTTGGAACATTCACATAAGAAAAATGTTATTTTAAAAAAGACATTTTGTTCCTAGGAACAAACACGTTACTTTTTTCATAGCATTTTCTATTTTGGACAAAATTAAGCAACAGTGATGGAAATAATTTGTGAGTGTCTTGTTTTAAGCAACTATCTCAGGCAAATTCAATAACATTCAATAATACTAATTGCAAAATCCTAAGTTTAAGAGTCCTCATCCAAAAATGTAAAATAGCTTGGAAAACGAGGTGACATTCCTTTCAGGGTTGGTAGCAATGTTGTGTGTCTGGTCTATGGTATCAAGGAATTTCATTGAATGAAGTCTTAAACATCATATTGGTATGTGGCGGGTTACATGTAAGTTCAAATCAAGAGCATAAGTGTGTGTTTTTTTTACCTGCTTAGTATTCATATTTGTAGTCCCTTCAAATAACATTTTGCTTTACACTTAAATTTGGGTGTATATCAATGAATTTGACTTAAGAATACATGTTAGTGTTTCAACTTCATTTGTATGTGTTTCAGTGCCCCGACGGCTAATGGCTTGAGCACGATCTCCCATGAATATCTGAAGGGAAGCTATGCTTTAGACCTTGAAGCTGTCAAACAGGGAGCCTGCTCACTGCCTCACCTCAACAAGACACTTGTGGCCTCCTGCAAGCGTCTCAATGGGTGAGAGGGGTATTCAGTCACACTCTCACATTTTTATCACAGCTACAGTGCAGCTTCTTTAAATTCTCTCAAGGGGGTAATTTGTGGTGGATGGACAACATGATGTAGAGTTAAGAGAAATGTTTGTTTGTTTTGATTTTTACTTTTCTCATTGTTGCTGCAAAAATTACTGTATGCTTCAGCACAACTATTCTGTAAACCCCCACCCCCCTTCCCTTGCCTCACGTGAAAAGGGAAGTGGATAAGGTCCTGTCTGGTCTCGAGATCCTGTCAAAAGTCTTCGATCAGCAGAGTGCTTTCATGGTCTCAAAGATGATCCAACAAGTATGTCCTCCCTTTTTTTTGTAGTTATAACCACCTTTTTGAAAACTGATTTACTGATCATGGATTTGCTTGAAGCCGGAACGTTCGAATGCAAATTGAGTTTAATAAGAATGTGTCACTCGTTACAATATTTATGTGACCTTTTCTGCTATACAAACATGTTCTTTTATTGAACATTCCAACCACTGAAGCCAGGATATACACAGTTCTCCGCAGTTAAGCAGATGTCATGTGCCCCTTTTCCCCTTGGGACAGTAACATATACTTAGTCAAACAAAAGTCATCCTGTCATTAAATTAATGCATCCCAATGAAACAGATATTGTGTACACATTCTATGTTTATACTTGAAGATTTTTTGGCTGCATTAAAATCACTGCTTGTTACTTTACAAGGTTTGTTTATCGTCTTTGAAAACATGATTACCTTTATATTTTTTGCAGTCAGTGAATCAGGGTGGAGATCAGGAGTTAGAAAACCTTGTGACCAAGCTGGCAATTCTGAAAGACCTGCTGTCATCTATAGAGAAGAAGGTAAACAGCATGCATTTCGTCTACTGTATGTACTGTATTTACTGTATGAGTTTCATTTACAGTATATAATCACCAGTTCACATTCCAACTCATAAAATATAGTGTGTAGCGTTGTTGTTCCTCTCTTGGTGTTACCATTCTTACGGCCAAATACTTTATGTTGACTTCTATATGGGACACAGGCTTCGACAGGGAAGGAAACTAAGTGCGATCAACCAAGCTACATGTCTTATCCTAAGTGATGCTCCACCTTCTTGGCTGCTATTAGGTCACATCCAGGAAATGGCTTTCTGTTTCCTTGTTGACTCCAACAATGTACTGCAGAACAATGCAAATCTTGTGTTTGTGGTCTCACTTTTATCTTTTTCTTACACATACTTACTTTTTTTATTCTATAATGCTGCCCTCAGGCCCTGAAAGCTCTTCAGGACATGAGTTTGTCTACCTTGTGCTCCCCACCACCTCTCTCCATGCGTCACAGCAAAGCTATCCCTGTGCAGCCCTTCGAGGTACTAATTCATTGCATCACCTTTTTTTTTTTTTTGAAACCTCAGAAGTGTGTTATTTCCACTGTAATTGTTTTATCATGGACATTTCTGCTGCAAATCCTGATTTAATGAGTAACTGCTGTGAAGGGAAGGGCTGTTGCAGACATGAACTCTGATCAGACTGTTAAGTCATGGATGGCTCATCACACAGTAGGAAGTGTTTCCCAGACGAGTCATGAGAGCCCAAAGGGATGTTTGTAATGCTCTTCCTTTTGCATCGTCTTTGGTTTTCACACACCCGAAAAGGATTTGCCGTTGGTGTTCTCACATTCACCCAAATATTAGGTACAACTTTGAGGTTCGAAGGACATGTATATAGTAAAATTAGTAGAGAGTACTTTAGTAATTTTGCAAAGTTTTGGTGATTAAAAAAAAGTGTCAAGCAGGAATAAATTACAGGAGGATATTGTGAAAAAGGCTGATGTCATAAACAGACACCACTTATTTGAAATATTTAACTCTCAGCCAGTCTTGCATTCTGTGTGGTGAACTCTTCGTAACAGCTTCCTGTTTGCACAGGAATAGAGATATTTTTGTCGCTGAGGGTTCCACATGTGGCATTTGATTCACCCTCTTGGACAGCAACAGAGTCAGCCAAGAGTTTTACGTCACACTGAAAACTTGTTCAAAAATATTGATCAAAACGTGCAAAAACTATGATTTAAAATTAAACGTTTTGAGTCACATCTGAAATCTTAAATGATCAAGTTTCTGAAATCTCAGTAAGGATGTCAGATGATCATTCATTTTGTTTGTTTGTTGATGCTTACTATAGAATATTTTTTTGGAATTTGAAAGTGCTGTTTCAGTTTTAAAAACGTTTTTTAATCTTTTGAAATGAGCTACATTTTCTGAACTTGTAAACAAGCGCCTTTTGTTGTGTTGTCCCTCACCTCAGGTCAAACTGGATGTCTACCTGACAGAGTTAACCAAGATAGGCAAGAGTCAGAAGTACACTCTGTCTGTAGATGTGGAAGGAGGTCGACTGGTTGTGATGAAGAAAGTGAAGGACAGCCAAGAAGACTGGACGACTTTCACACATGACAAAAGTAAGCGGCACACACCCAAGTAACTGTCATCGCAAACAAGTGCAATTTACTGCAATTTGACCATATTATGCTTGTTTCGGTTTCTATTTCTCTCTGCCCTTTCCTTCCCTCCCATCACTCTGTCTGGTGACCTCTCAGTCCGTCAGCTGATTAAGTCTCAGCGGGTGCAGAATAAGCTGGGCATTGTTTTTGAAAAGGAAAAGGACAAGAGCCAAAGGAAAGACTTCATATTTGCTAGTGCCAAGGTCTTTGCATGCACACACATACATAAGGACATACATATACATATCTACTGTATAATCTTATTTTTAACATAAAAATGAGACCTAACACAAACTTATTCTGGCATTAAAAAATATTGAGTCATCTTGCGTGTCAGTTATACTGGACTTGATCATTTGTTCCAAATGTTTCATTGTAAAGGTTGGTGTTTAAGCGTGTGTATTTTTTGTCTGTATGTGTGTTTTAGAAGCGAGAAGCCTTTTGCCAGCTGCTACAGTTGATGAAAAACAAACATTCCAACCAGGATGAGCCTGACATGATATCTGTCTTCATCGGCACCTGGAACATGGGTGAGACATTTTCGAGGGATTGCGTTTGCTCTGTATCAATTGCCATACCTCCTCTGTAATATTTCTATGTAATAGAATTATCAACAGTAACTATAATCCTGTATTTTTCACACAACTGCATCCAATATAAACAGTGTTTGATATTTTGATCCCTTTATTATCATAAAATGTTCAAATACTAATCCACTATATTTTGACAGGCTCGGTTCCTGCTCCCAAATCAGTGGCCTCTTGGGTGTTGTGCCGAGGACTCGGAAAGACTCTGGACGAGATGACAGTTACTATTCCACATGACCTGTATGCGTTTGGCACACAAGAAAACTCTGTGTGCGATCGGGAGTGGGTTGAGTCGTTACGGGCCATGTTGAAAGAACATACAGAACTGGATTATAAACCGGTGAGGAAAGCGTGTTGTCATCATGCTTCCACTTTCTAATGGATTGTTAGCAAGTCACAGGACAAAATCAGCTTTTCACATACACATTTACACATGGATGACTTCAGTTTGGTCCAGTGCTTCTCAATTTTTTTTTTTTACACGACACACGCACACACACACACACACACACACACACTCGCTTTGGTGACAAAAACAAGATCATTATCTACGTAAATATTATAGAGTCCCTAAGGTAGGAAAGCACTATATAAATGTAAGTCCATTAAACATAACTGTTTGATGCTGAAAAAAATCAAATGAAAAAATAATGATACATTTTCATTGATCTGGATCATTAACAGCAATATCTTAACCATTTCAACCTGAAGATAAGCGTATAAGACATTGTGATTTTTTTTTTAAACAGTCATTGATGTAATTTTGAAAAAAAAAATGTTGACAGCAATGTAAAGTTCCCAACCACTGCACAGATTGACAATAAGAACGCCACAACACTACCTGGTGACGCAGATGTTTAATTACGCTACACAGCGCAAAACCGAAGCCCGTTTCCCTAGCCCCCCCCTCCATCAGATCCTGCCACGAAGGACTGTGTTAGTCGAACAAGCATTTTTTGGGATTGTCAGAGGAAGCACCTGGAAGGAACCCTCGTACGTACCGGGAGAACATGCAAATGCCACACAGAAGGGCCAAAACTGACATTTGATTCTGGAACCATTTAACAGTCCAATTCTAACCACATGTGTTGCCTTCGTGAATAATGATTCTTAAATATTTGTTAATAAACACGGAATTTCTATTTTATTAACTGCATTTTCTTTTACTTGCTTTTAGATAGCAGTTCAGACATTGTGGAACATAAAGATCGCTGTGCTGGTGAAGCCAGAACATGAGAACCGCATCAGCCACGTTGGAATGTCCAGTGTCAAGACTGGCATCGCCAATACACTTGGTAATTTCAGTACCTCATCCATTTTTTTTTGTACTGCTGTTCCTGTTCAGGGTAAGAGGGCAAAGGGAAGGCAGTACAAATATACCCTCGATTAGTTGCCAATCAATCACAGGGCACATCAATAACCAGATAACTATTAACACTGACTTGCACCATCATGAACTTGGTACTGTATTAAATCGTTTGCACCACTGACAGGCATTTTTCAATGGCTTTATATGATTTTGATTTGTTTATTTAAATATAGAATGTGATTTGGTATGTTCTTTTAATTACAAAATAAAGGTGTACATCCACTTCTTGAATTATTTCAAATTTTTTATGCTTAATTCAGTTAAAATTTTGCAGTGTACAATGTGTAAATTACCCTAAAATGAGTGTGACGATTTTATATACTTTTTGTTAATATATTTTAGTTTAAAAGTGCTAATAAAACATTCTGTTGAAATTCTGTTTTCGCTGGTTGGTTTAACGCCCTGTGTTTCTCAAATAGTGGGCCGCACCCCCCTGTAGGGGTGCAAGCGATGCCAAGGGGGGCGCGGATGACCACATTGAAAAGGATTTGGTTTTGCCATGTGAAATGTAATTGTGATAAAATATGGATTGGCATCTTTTCTTCAGGCACTTTGATGCACTTGGGTATTTTCTGCTTCGACAAACCTTTAACCTTGATGAATACTGTTAAAAAAAAGTAGTTAACAGTTGTTGAAAGTGTTTTTATATTGCTTTTTCCTGGTGTCAGTTTTAAAATCGAAATAGTTTTAGGTATTCTTGTAGAATTATTTTTCTTTCCTGGGGTTTTGCAAAATATAATTGAGAAGCACTAGTTGAACTGATCAATGTCTAACTTTCATGTTAATATTTGATTCATTGTTTCCCAGGTAACAAAGGTGCTGTGGGTGTCTCTTTCATGTTCAATGGCACATCTTTCGGTTTTGTGAATTGTCACTTGACTTCAGGGAATGAAAAGATTGCAAGGTACCATACCAACTATTTCCCCTTCTCTCTACACAGTCATACACTTGAATTTAGTACCATATTTTTCTATTGTGGAGACCATTTAAAACACATTTACTAATGGTCTCATGCAGGAGGAACCAAAACTACCTGGACATTTTGCGCCTGCTTTCACTTGGAGACAAACAGCTGAGTTCCTTTGACATTTCGCTGCGCTTCACTCATCTCTTCTGGCTGGGAGACCTCAACTACAGGCTAGACATGGACATACAGGTGAAGTAGAACCCGCAAAGACACACCCTTGTGCTGAGTGTTTGTAACCTCATTTATTAATAATATTTGCGCTTGTCTTGACAGGAGATTCTTAACTACATTAACAGGAAGGAGTTTGAGCCGCTGCTTAAGGTCGACCAGCTAAACCTGGAGAGGGAGAAGAACAAAATATTTTTACGCTTTGGTTGGTATAATTCCATGTCCAACTGACTGACACATCCCACTTTTTCTCCAAAATATCTGCTTTTGAGCTTTTCCACGCCTGCCAAAATAGAAGGGCATCCATCTTCTATATTACTCCTTCTCAAGTTTTGGACATAAATTGGAGCCATTCTACCCCCCATAACTGGTCGCCAGCCAATCACAAGGCAGATACTGTATATATAAGCAACAGTTTACATTCACACCTATGGGGAAGATTATAGTTTTCGAACCAACCGTGCATGTGTTTGGAGTGTGTGAGGAAGCTGTAGTTGGTAGTACCCAGATTCATACACGCACAAGGCGAATATGCAAGCCCAGATGGGATCCCCAACCATAGGTGGATGCCCTAACCCAGAAGTGCTCAATGCATCGATTGTGGTTGACCGCCGAGGCAGTGTTGGTCGACTGCCCAAAAAAAAGCATGTTAATCAAATAACACTGTGTTTGTTTACGTTGGGCGCTGCTCACTCACTGGGAGCAAAAGATTATCAAGTAGATGTTGTTGTATTTTGAAGCACTGATTGGACTTCTCACAATGTTTGGCTGTTTTACTATTAATTAAGTGAAATGAACTTTAACATACTAAGGCTGCGGCGTCCTCTATTTCCCCTCATAGTTTGCAAACCAAAAAGTACTAACCTTTTAGGCTTAGAACTGTTTTTCATCGCTTACTATCTTAAGGTACGTTCTGAAAGTCTTAAATGTAAAGTCTTAAATGTATTCTTTCATCTTGCTTGTAGCGGAGGAAGAGATCTCATTCCCACCCACCTACCGATATGAACGTGGCTCGAGGGACACATATGTTTGGCAGAAGCAGAAAGCCACTGGGGTGTGTTCAGAAACTCAAAACAAAACTTCACCCACACATTTTTGACAACTGTTATTGATTTGTGATTTTCATTGTAAGTCACTAACCCCTGACCTGGATCCTGATCATGTATAAAACTGTGGTGTCTTCTTTGCGGTCTGTTCCAGATGAGGACTAATGTTCCATCCTGGTGTGACAGGATCTTGTGGAAGTCTTACCCAGAAACACACATTGTTTGCAATTCCTATGGTAAGACAGTTCACAGCATCTCACAGAAGTAGTATATTTGAAGTGTCTATTTTCAGCTTTCTATTAAATTCACCTGTCAATGCTTTTTTAATTATATGTATTTTTAGGGTGCACCGATGATATTGTGACAAGTGACCACTCCCCAGTGTTTGGTACATTTGAAGTGGGCGTGACGTCACAGTTTGTATCCAAGAAAGGTATAAACGGTGGAAATGTAATAAATCTTACTATCAACTAGTAAACTTTTGCTATAAGTTTTATCTTTCAGAATGATAATAATAATTTTTTTTCAACCACCTGTTTAGTTTTACTGTGACAGAAGACCCATTCTTCTGTTCTAGAATTAGTTTAGAAAATGAAACTACAGTGTAACATAAGCCACTCATCCATTTATAAGTTGAACAACCACTTCACTCCGGCTGTTTTGATCTAGGCTTGCCTAAATCTTCTGAACAAGCTTACATTGAATTTGAGAGCATCGAGGCTATAGTGAAGACGGCCAGCAGAACCAAGTTCTTCATTGAATTCTACTCCACATGTTTGGAAGGTGAGCCAATGCATATTTTTCTAACTTGTAGACACTCTGGCAATCACCTCCCATAATCTTTAGACTTCTTGTAGCACCTACCAGTTATAATAGAACTTCATCTTTTTCTGCTTTTTCATGTCTCTATACCTCCCTCCCCTATTCCAGGCAGTCAGTATACCGTAACAGCTAGCATCCATTTTGCCTCATTTTGCTCCTGCCTCCACCTGTCTACTCTTGTCGCACATGTGGTCGAAATTCCATAGAAATGTTACCCATTGTTTCCCCCCCCCCTCTCGTTACTTCTCTTTTCCCTTTGCCGCCTCTCCCGATCCCCTCTACCCCGCGCTTCTCTCACTGTCCCTCTTATGTAGAGTTCAAGAAGAGTTACGAAAACGACAGTCAGAGTAGTGATAATGTCAACTTCCTCCGCGTGGGCTGGTCCAACAAGCAGCTGACGACGCTTAAACCTCTTCTGTCGGAGATCGAATACCTTCAGGACCAGCACCTGCTGCTCACTGTGAAATCCCTGGATGGATATGAATCTTACGGTAAATGCACATTGTCTCTGTTTACTTTGGGCTCTTGAATTCATAGTCACTTGTGTCTTAGGCTTGTAGGGCTTGACCTGGACTTGCTGTGCCATAAATTGCCTTGTGCGTTTGTTTCGCCACCAGGAGAGTGTGTGTTGGCGCTGAAGTCGATGATTGGCAGCACAGCACAGCAATTTCACACCTACCTGTCTCATCGAGGCGAGGAAACAGGAAACATCAGGGGCTCGATGAGGGTCAGAGTCCCCTCTGAAAGAATGGGAACTAGGGAAAGACTTTATGGTAACTACAAAAGATGTAATTGGGCAATTTTCAAATGTATGCAGACCAAACGTTCAGACACACTTACTTATTTCAAATACCGTATTTTTCGGATTATACGTCGCTCCGGATTATAAATCGCACCAGCCAAAAATGCATAATTAAGAAGGAAAAAAACATATATAAGTCGCACCAGAGTATAAGTCGCACCCCCGGCCAAACTATGGAAAAAACTGCGATTTACAATCCGAAAAATACGGTACCTACAAATATTTGGTTAAGATATAGAGAAATGCCCAAGTTGAAATTTCTACTCCGTTTTATTTCAGAATGGATCAGTGTGGACAAAGATGAAACAGGTGTACCCAAAGGGAAATCTACAACGTCATCAAGAGTGGGCCATGAATATGTGAAGTTAGTACACTCTTCAGATTGGAATCAGTACGCTATGGTCTAGTGACTTCACACATCCTGCATAATATAGATCTTAAAATGTTTGAGAAGTGTGTTATTTTCATAATTTCATGGCTGTGTAATAAGGAGGTATTATACAGATCTTAGAATGATTAAGTATTGTGTTATTTTCGGGACGTCACAGGTGTGTAATAAGGAGGGAAGCCTCACTACTTCAGTGCATGGATCAACTGGTAGCAGGCCACACCCGAAATAATTAATTTTTCAACTTTACGCTCTTGTTAGGAATGAGGGTTAGCGATGAATGTTGTGTGACTTAAAAAGTGCTTATGATTCTGTATACTATATTTTTCTAGGATTTTGACAATGTGGTATTTTAATTGAACGACTTCCATATTCATTAACAGTTCATTTCACATAAATATTTAACGCATATACTGTATACTCTTCTGCAGACCACCTATGGTTCGGAAACAGCTTGGAGAGCTCGGGAAGGTCAATGAAGAGGGCGAGAAGAGCAGCAAGGAGGAAACCGCTACACGGTGCGTGCATGTTGAGCACAAGCGCAGTATATTGGAACATTTTTTGATCAATCATTGACAAGAATCTTTTCTGTGAAAAAAGTTGACCTGTTTTCATTGTTTATTTCAATCCATTTCCAGGTAAAATGTTCCCATCATAAAACCGTTATTTTTCTAAAACACTGTAACAGTAATTTAATAAGGAACTCAAATTTGAGGGGGGCGGGTTATGCGCCACAACTAATCAAAGTATTCTGGGTAATATTATTTTTTTGTGGAATAGGTATTAAACAGTCTAATTCATAAAGCTCAGGATATCACCACATTGTAGAGTGAGACAACGTGACCCTCTCTCGTTGATCAAAACTAATGTCAAAACTACCTTTGCGAGTGTTGTGCATCTCAGATGACCAGATGAGCATGCTTTAGTTTCAGACCGGTACAAGGTGTATCCAATCCTACCCAGAGCTAGCTGGGATAGGTTCCAAAATGTCTTTGACGAGATTAAGGATAACCCTTGAATCCTGCAAAAATATCTGCAAATTCAAAATTATTAAAAATATATTGGGATATATTTTTTCTTTGAATATCTGTAACTTGATGGGAACCTAACAGTGAGTATCCAGGTGTGGGCTGGTCACCAGTCACCACTAAATAGCAGACTACACAGGTCTTATTCTACCCTATATAACAACAGGACAAGAACTAATATTTTTTTGGGCCAATTTTGGATGATGCCATGTCAACCAGCTGTTCTCTTTTTGCATGTATTCAGACCTAAACAGGATTCTTCTGATGGTGATCAATCCGTTGGCAAGAACAGCTACAATAACCCCGCTTACTACATTTTGGAAGGCGTTCCCAATCAATCGGCCGCCGCTATGTCATCTGAACTTCTCCCGTCTCCCACCTCCGCCACACCCCAGTCAACGAAAGCCCCTCCTCCCATCGCTGTAGCTCGGACCAAACCCCCATGTGCCCCCGCTGGCCCGTCTCACCCTCGCAGAGCCATGGCAGGTCACACGGTTCGTGCCATCAGTGAGGACGGGTCCTCGGAGGATGATGTAGGCGGCTGTGTAGGAGCACAAGGGGGAGCCACTACAGGGAGCACACTTAATCGCCCCCCTCCGGATTTCCCACCCCCTCCTCTCCCAAAGGGTGCCATGGAGATGGCCGTTGAGGCACCTTTCTTGAAGCCCCGCTCACTTCACCCAGATCTCGCTGAAGTTAAGATCCCCGCGGTTGGAACTGGTGCGCCGCTGGCTCTCGGGG
Source organism: Hippichthys cyanospilos (assembly GCF_059441005.1). Lineage (NCBI taxonomy): Eukaryota > Metazoa > Chordata > Actinopteri > Syngnathiformes > Syngnathidae > Hippichthys > Hippichthys cyanospilos. The sequence goes on along the minus strand of NC_142379.1, from coordinate 15,997,978 downwards.
AAAGCTTCCGACGAGGCGGAGCTTCCGGCGGCGGGGTGTTGGACGACCAGTCTTGTTCTGTGCTGCAGATGGCAAAGACACTGAGTGACACCGAGTTTCCGGGACAGCCTCCTCGCGCTCCTTCTGCACCGCCCCCCCTTCGGGGGCAGGCCTTGGGTTTAGGTCTGGAGTCCTGTCGCACTTTCCCACCCAGAAATGCTATAACCGAAAGTATCGCTGAGGATCTTCCCGAAGAGGTGAGAAGCTTCGTGCTGAAATAACGTATTGTATTGGGAATGTTGTCAATGCGTTTGTCCTCACTCAGGCTGGATTTTAACTGCATCGCCACATTCCTAACTAGAACATTCAGAAAGCCGTTGTCAGTTAACAGGTTGCCGCTACGTCTACAAATGCAAGTTTGACCACATACTTTCGAGCAACTGAAATTTGTACGATAAAATGAATGTCCCTTTTTCCCCAATGCTTAAGTGTTGTTAAATGAGAGCTGATGTAGCAGAATGGCAAAGATGCCCCTCTCCTAACTTTTTGAAATGTGTTAAAGAGCATCAAATTCAAAATGAGTGAATACCTTATCCAGTCCAGCGTATTCAATTCAACACAGGTTCAAAGGGATTTGCGTTCTCTTTTAAATAACTTTTTACCTGTCCCAACTCTATCGGAATTGAAGTTTGCATGCATTTTGGCATGCAAGCTTTGAATTTACATTGAATTAAATCAAACAATTTCCCCTTTTAGGCACTTTGGGGTAGCAGCAGCTCATCTTTGTCTGTGGGGGACTCTTCTGTGGGGGAGTGGCTGCAGAGACTGGGACTTGAGAGGTATGAGCAAGGCCTCCTGCACAACGGCTGGGATGACCTGGAGTTTCTCAGGTACATGCTTTTATACCGTATATATACTGCGTTCAGGTGCGCACCGTTTTGATGTGTGCACATCGCGTGGAAAGTTATATAGAGACGTATGATATTTACTAGATGAATGAAGAAGATATTGATCCTCAACGCAACCTTCAGATAAAAAAAACAAAACAAACTATTATACAATACAGTGGTGCCACAAGATGCGAAAGTCCCAGTTTACGAAAAACTCAATATATACAAACTAGATAACGTACATAAGAAACTGAACCCAAGATATGAAAAAACAATCCCTCTACAAAAGCCACCCCAGAACGAATTAGTGTATCTCGAGCTACCACTGTATATCAGTATTATTCAGTTGGCACTAAGTCCAAAGTGTCGTCTGCCTTTTACCCAAAATCACCCCGGATCAGGCTTGAACCGTGACAACGGTTGAAAATTATTAAATGAATGGATGGAACACTGTTGTTTTTTAACATATGTAACTTCATACATTGATGCATATGTAGTGAATTACGCATACATTTTATTCAGGAAAGAGGAAAACTTTTCTTCTCTTCTTCATTTGGCAGTGACATCACAGAGGAGGACCTGGAAGAGGCAGGAGTACTTGACCCCGCCCACAAGTGCATCTTGTTGGAGAGCCTCAGACAGCAACAGAAACTGTAACAAATGACACTGAGGACTTTCCGAAGCACTCAGACAATATGCGGCCTTCCCACAAGGCCAAATGTCTGCGAAACCGAATGGGAATGAGCCATTTGATGTCCTTTGTGCCTTCTGAGAGCGCGAGCACTCCCCATTTTTCGCTCAACTTGATTTGCTGACAGCATCCTCTTTCAAACATCCTTCAACTGTTGTTATATTCGTGGCCTTATTTATACCTGCGGGTCATTGGATGCTGCAGCATCACAGAAGAAGAAAAGCAAATCACACGATACTAAAAAGCAATCTTTTTATCGGTCGCGTCATGGCATCACTTCTAACTTGTGATACGAGCAACCTCAGCAGAAGAGCAAAAATGGGCGCCTTCTGTGCCCGCGTCTTGACATTTCAAGCCTTGTGTGGCCGCCACCGCTCTTGATGAGAAAGCGAGCCAAGTCTCAGGTATTTTCTCGCCGGGGGTTGAGACCTGGAAGTCATGTGGGAGGAAGTCAACCCATTCAGGGTAAATGTCAAGCTGCAAAGAGACAAACTGAAAGTGTCAGCTGCCTTAAAATGGAGCGGAAACGACATGCGGACTGAACTCAAATCTTTTTCACGTTGGACGTCAGTTTCGTTTCCCAGTATTTATCTTTTTTTTTGAAAGGTTAAAGGGATAATGGAGCAAACAGTATTGAAGAGCTCTAAGTGCGCACAACATCGGCAGTGGTTTCTGAAGCACACTTCAACTTCATGTTGGTATTTCAGCTCGCATGTGACATTTCGATGCTCAAATCACTGTGCGCCCACATGCTCGAAAAGGGACGACAACTACCGACCGGTTGGCCTTTCCGTTTCTCTTTTCCACACTTGATTTTACTGTGCAGGTGAAGCCCAGGTTTCTTGGACTTTGGTCACATTCTAATGTGAAATAGAGCAGTTTTTACTGAATTGCTTAAAGCAAAGTAGATTCACTGATGAACTGTAGTGTAGACTTGCAAGAACGAGTGGTCACCAAAAAAATGCATTTCAGACTGAATATTTTATAGTAGACGTGGACCATGACGTCATTTGCACTCGCGCAAGCGGTCATGAAAAATGAGCGGAAAGGATTTTTTTTCTGGTTTTGTGGCATTGGTGATATAACCACTAGATGGTGCTGCTAAACCATTAGCCCAAACGAGCTCATGACTGAAAACCAGCTGACAGTCAAGTTTTGAACACTCCGCAGTATTGTGTCACCCTACGAAACACACACACACACAGAAACTAATGTTAAATTACTTGACCAAGTTAGTTTTATTAGTTCTTGAACTACTACGACTAAAGTCGTTATAGCGACTTAAATCGTCAGTTGAATTAACCTATTGCTGTAATATGTGGCCTGTAAAATTGTTTCAAATGATATGCTGTGTGAGCAGGAGACTTTCATATACTGTGCTGTCATCCCTGTCCAGATTAGCCATAATAATACATATTCTTGTTCAAAAACTCCGTTTGTCACACATTACTGTCGCTTTATCACCCTGCGTGTGTTTGCATCACTTCTTGTTTCTTTCTTAGTCTCATCTCCTTGGTTGTGTTAAGTTAATGAAAAATGCATAGCTACATGTTCTTTTTCAATTAAACGGTAACATGTTTACTTACTTCGTTTTCTTCGTTTGTGTAATCAGAAAAGCAGAGGCGATGCCGTGGAAGTGTTCCAGACTGAGGCCTGGTAATGTATGCACATAAAAAGGATGCTATACAGTACACACAAAAAAATCACGTCATGTAGTTAATCCATAATTCAATTTATTAGAATAATCAGTAGTGCTATAAGGTCTCATTCGCCGGAATTTCTATGAGACAGATGCCTTGCAATCAAATCAATCTGGAAAGCAATGTCAGGGGGAAAAATAACCAACTTCTATATTCCTAATATTTTATATTACTAATTACAGGATTTACACTCACAAAAAGTTAGGAGGAATTTCAAAGAAATTCAAGAGTTCCTTAGTGACACATTTAAAAAATAATAAATACTTTTTTTTCAGTAGATATCACAGCTGAAGGTTGCAACAAAATACAAAGAGATAGCGATCTGCGGATGATTTTTTTTTTTTTTTCTGGAGTGGGGCATATATAACGGACACAATAGAACCTCATCAGTCACAACCTTATATTGCCATCCTTTCATTTGACACTTTTCAGGGGGAAAAAATAAACGTGTGCCACTTTCTTCAAAAGGAGCTGGAGAATCACCCCAAGAATCTCAAACAAGTAAAAAACCTGCAGGTCTATAAGTACTTGAAAGATGATCTTGGCCAGGAACCTGCGGCCGATGCAAAATGGCCTCAAGGTTGCTCTGTTTTGTGAACAAAGTGGCTACAGTGTACTGTTTGCTGAAGCAAAGCAATGATGGGCCTGAAAGCACCGGGAGTCACGGAAGGAGGTCACGCCCTGGACTTGTTACAGTAAGGAGGGAGGAAGCGATGAACCGAGGGTCTTTCTAATTGGATTGAGGGGCTCTTCTTGCTTGTGCTGGAGCTCTGTGTTGTGAGGAAGTCGCTCAGTGTTTGGACTTCGGCTTAGGACTCAGACCTGACCACCATGCTCATGAGTTCTGATACTCGGGTGTTTGTTGAATGTCAAGGTTGTTTTTGGAGTGTACATGATGGAATGCATATTTTGAGGTGACTGTTCAGGTTTGAGTCAAATCAGTGGTCGTCAATGTCCTGGCTGTTTGGGAAGAACATCTTACTCCAACGTTTCTCCGTCTGTGCTTCAGAACAGGTTTGTTTTGATGGTAGCGTTGGGTTTTCTGTGAAAGGAGGACAAGACTCCGGCAAAAGGCCCCGTCATGCTGTCCGCCGGCTGCCAGGCCTTCAGAATCTCCTGAGTCTGGGCGGCGGGCTGGGCCACGGCCGGGTTGGACGGCCCGAGGCCCGACCAGCCGGCAGCTTTGAGCCCCTGCAGAACCGGAGAGGCAGAGGCGTTGACGTAGCCGCCGTTGGCCGGAGCCGGGCTGGGGCTGAGGCTGGAGGGACTGCCCAAGTTCCCGTTGGCTGAGCCTGGCAGAGAGGCGGTGCTGTCCGGTGTGGGGCTGCACGTGGATTCTTTGGAATCGTCGTCATCTGACGAGGATCTGGCCTCTCCGCTTTTCTTCCCTCCAGAGCCGGAGCCACTGGTGTTGCTCCCTGTACCCGAGCTGTTGGCTTTGGCATTGGCGGCCCGCTCCTGCTTGCGGAACTTGGCGCGCCTGTTCTGAAACCACACCTGGTAAAAACACACGCACATCAGTGGCGCTACTTCAGAGGGAGGTCAAATCTGAATCGCTCCACCTTGAAAGACCGACTCTCCCTATTACCTGTACTCTGGCTTCTGTCAGATCTATCTTCAGAGCCAGCTCTTCTCTGGTGTAAATGTCCGGGTAGTGAGTCTCGGCGAAGACCCTCTCCAGCTCCTTCAGCTGGGAACTGGTGAACGTGGTCCGGATGCGCCTCTGCTTCCGTTTCTCGTTCAGGCCCGAAGGGTCTGAGAAGAACTTGTAAGGAACTAGGAGAGGAAGGAGGAGTGTTTTGTTTTTTGTTTTTTAAGAGTCAACGTTTCGGAGATTCAACTGCAGATATGAAACTTCATTTTTTTTGTTATCACATTTTTGCAGGTTTTTGCCTGTATTGTACACATGCAATCGCGCATATACACGTATCGTATACGTATAGTACGAAACGCAGTTACAGTGTTAAATAGTCAAAAACCTGATTATCGTTTTTATTTTAATTCCTTCCGTGACAAGGCGACAAAAGTATATCAATCAATTGACTCCTTGGTCTAAAGGGATGCCGATTCATTTGAGATAATGAAATGCATTCAATTTCGTTTCAATTTTTCCAATTTACATTTATGTGAAAACGTCCGGCGCCATAGAAATAATGCGTTTTCATTTATTTTAATTATTTGAATGCCGTTATATAAAAATATTCATTGCAAATTGTATTTCAACAGCCCTAGGGGGGAAAAACGTGTCTGACGCACGAAATTGCGTATATTTCTAATTTCTTTTTCCCCACGTTGACATGCGCGACTGTAGGTCCAAGCGTGTACCTGACGAGTACGGCGTGGGCTGGTGGTCCCTGAGGGCTCCCAGCGTGCAGCTGGCCGTGCTAAGCGGGGTGCAGGCCGGGTTGGAGAAGGGTCCGCTGCGGATGGGGTTGTACTGGAACGAGCTGGCCTGACTGCACGAGCTGAAGTCCGCGTAGGCCGACGCTTCCATGGCGGCCATGCACGAGTCGTAGGAGTTCAGGTAGGAGTAATCCATTTTATACATGGAGCTCAGCCGGTGGCGGCACCGGGGCGCTGGGAGGCAAGGATGGATCCACTTGTTTTTTGATGTGTGTGAGGTGGTGTCTCTCCGGTATCTGAGCGCAACGTCTCGTAAAAGTTGAGAGAAATGTCAGTGCTTCTTTTGAATGGAATCCTGCTGCTTTTGGCCTCTTCCCCCCACTTACTTGCAGCCTTGTGCTGCCTCTCCCCGCGTTTGACAGCGGCCGCAGCTCGCTGCCTGTTTATAATAAAGTTGGTAGAGCGGCGCACAATAGCTAGGCGGTGGTCTTGTTTCCATGACAATGCTGGCCCCGCCCACGCGCACCCCGCAACACAGCGCAGGACGGCTGCATCTCCATCCAAAGTCATTGGATTTTGCCATGCGCCCTCATTTGCGGTCTCAGCATTTCACTTTGTTCTGTGAATATGCCATTATTACTCTATTATTATCGTGGAATTATATCACTTTAATCTGAAGTGGATTTTTATTTTGCATAACTGCCCGGTGCACAAACTATCTGATCGCTTGACGATGAGATTTCATATGAAAAATTATTCCTTTGAGAATATTATTAAACATTATTAATTATTGCTGTGGTAATTTACAGAGATTTGTCTGAGTGTTTTTTTAAATGTCGTTGCAGTATTATTTTTGCCGGTCAAACTGGAAGTTATGATTTTTTTTGTACAACAATAATAATATAATGTCTATTCATAATGAACAGGTAGTTTGTTAAATTCCTCTTTGACAGTGTCGGCGTCGATCAAAGCTGAACATTTGCGTCATTGCAATGGCAAAGATATTTGATGCAAATCTTGCATCGGGTCTTGAATTGACTATAATATGGTCAAGTGTGTCGAGGGGCAGCGGAAGCATAGCACATTTGTGCGCAAAACACATGCAACTTTAGATCGGTGCATAATCATTAAAGGTCTTTTTTTGGCGCGCATGCACCTGGGCCACAGCCCACAGCACAAGAGGGGTCTTTACTTGGCCAGAAACATCCACATGTGACGGTGATTGCTCAGATTAAAAGCTTTGATTTGATTCCGATCACTTTTACGCACGCGTCACGAGATTGCGCGTCACTTTGATGGATGGACGACACTGACACGAAGAGAGAAGAGAGAGACAGAGAGAGAGTGGGAGAAAGAGAGAGAGAGAGGAGTGGCTGTGGAGACAAGCGAGCAGCCGCCGTAAACACATTGACGCCCCATAAATTGGTTTAAGTTTATTGTTCGATATCATAAGATGTGATAAGTCATATCCCACACCGGCCAAAACGCCGCGCACGAGCACGAGCGCACGCGTGCGCACACACAAGCGCGTGGTGAAAATGAAGACACTCCGTTGCTGACAATGGTTTAGGATTAAATCATTTATTTATACGTTGATGTGATTTTGCATTTGAAATCGTTTTCTTTTTAAAATTAAAAAAAGAAGCAAAATGAATCTTAATCCTATCGTACTGTCAAGGTGAAAATTCCCACTCGTTTACATTTCGGTGTGTGTGTCACTATAACTCTTAGATCTTTATAGAAAACGTTTCCAATATTTGCACTTTTTTCTTTGAAGATGCTTAACTAAATGCATTCTTGATTTAATAAAATATTGGTCACCCGATACCTTGAAATCGTACACTGCGAACTGAAGAATATTGTTATGATTTCACTCATTGATTTTACAGTCACTTATGCGTCTCGCGGTGAGATTTGCTGCAGTTAGCAACAACGACTTTGGCATAACACAATGGGCTAATTTCTATTCTCTCGTTAAAAAAAAAAACTATTGCAGTCATCGTAGCAGTGATTTGAAGGCCCAGAAGGCCGTTCGATGGGTTCAAATGTGAGCTGGCCGAGGAGTTTCCAAGTTAAACTCCATGGTTCCAAGCAAAAAAAAGAGCAACCAGGAGCAAAGTCCCCCCCTAAACTCCCATTTAATCCCTTCAAAGCATGGAGGGTCTCTTCCAGGCCCACTAATCCGCCCCTTTGGAGCTCCACTTTAGCGCAGGGGGAGACCTCTCCTCCGCGGAGGCTTTAACTTTGGACTTTTACATTCATGGGCCAGTTTGACGGAAACAGTAACGGGGATCTTTTTCATTCATGGCGTCTGAGTCAACAAGGAGGGACACAATGGACCCCAAGTGAAGAAGGCCGACTATACAGGGATTAGGCCCAATGGGGTGGGGTGTGGGTTCTGAATGATCCCATTCATGGTATTTTAGTTTGACTGTATGCTGTAATATATAGATCGCAAGATATGATGCTGCACGGATATATTTTCGGGCTGCATTTCCACCATGTTCGTGCGTGAAGGATGTGTGCAGCCGGATGGGAGACAAGAAGGAACGAGTCAAAGATGGGCCGTTGGGAAGAATGGGAGCCTTGCGGGAGGTCAGCTCCCGTACGTGGCGCTCTACTCTGCAAAGTGAAGCTGTCATTCATCCTGCCAGCGTCATCCATCACGCAAGTGAAAAGAACAACACAAGATCATCGCGCGTATCGCCGGGAGTCAATGTTTGCCGCTTCCACACGACTGATGGCTGACGACAAATGGTTTCACGGGTGCGATACCAATCGAATATGAATTTTTAGGCTATTTACAACTATTTAAAATGGAATTTTAATTAGCATAATTACCCCAAATTAATTACGCTTTACGACGAATTTCTACATGGAAATTACGCCACTTATTTACTTATTTAGAATCACAATTACCCCCTATATGTTTTACCACGAGTGCACTGCGCACGCGCAGCGGCCATATTGTTTTGGGACGATAGGAAACTTCTACGAGCCAATAGTATTGAACTGACCATTTGGTTATAAATATCACCCGCAGACGTGTTATGCTTAAAGGAAAACACCGCTCCTTTGATGTTGGCTGACGGACTCACCTTTTCCAAAGCCCGAGTATGGCGTTATATTTGTGCCACACTCAGCATTGCGTAGTTCAAGCTGTGTGAGCAAAAACTCCATATGCATGTGCACACGACTGCAACGCCGATTCGGGTACAGCAAAAACAAACAAAAAAACATCAGGTTGAATAGTATGCAAGTATAGTTGTTTTAAGAAATTATTTTTGCAGTTGATATATTTAATGTAACCCAAAAACATAAAGCTATGAGATTGAAGACAGTACATGCACGCCCTTTACGTGGATGCCGTGCAGGCTTTGAATTGGCCATTTTATCAGACACGTTTGCACTTTAGTTGTTTTTTCAGATAGCATCCTAAAATAGTCCGCCTTCTTATTCCTTACGCTTAAATTTCAAATGCATGAAGTTTGTAATTTTTTTTTAAAGTCGGTGAATTCATCAAAATATTTTAAGTTTGAGTAAAAGTCATGCAATTCTTAACAACAAAAAGGGGGGGGGGGCAATGACGCAAACTACTTGCTTGCTCTTGATCTTTGTTGCTATAAACGTGTTACAGTAAAAATGTGTTTGAAGTGTAACTATATTGTATTGTTGCAGATTAGTTTCAACTGCACACCGCAATCAGTTTCGATATATCCGTGACTTCGTTAATGAGGCACTGCCGATTGTACAAAAAGGCATAAACCGCACTGCGCGTTTTTGCTGATCCATCCGAAGCGGCTGCATGCTTACAAGCTATGTGTCATCGGTTCTCATTGATTTGACGACGCGTAAAATCAAATCAAAAGTCCGCCGTCGTGATGTTAAAGTGTACCCTTCACTCGGTGCAGCATTTGAAGGTTCGGCTGACAGATACGGGAGACTGTATATATGCGGGGGGTGGAGGAGGATGAAAAAGAGGAGCCCCCCTTGCTCCCAATTACCGCAATGCACCGTGACGCTGGCTGCGAGCGCGCAGACGACAAGACGCGTCTAAGCAGGTTAGAGACCTTCAGCGCGAATGTTGCGTTCAAGTGCTGATGTGCAGGCCTGAGCACGAACAATCTCAACACACTGCAAAACAGCACATTAAATCACCATAAATATATTTTATATGACATTATATTACCTGTTCAGATGGCGGGACGGTGTGATTGTAAACGTCAAATTAACAGAAAATTAGACAGACGCAATAATAATAATAATAATAATAATAATAATAGTAATAATAATAATAAGTATTTAAATTCCATGATATATATATTTTAATGGCTCACTGTGAAGACCCCGTGACAAACCGAAAGCCGTAACACATTATGAACTATAACAATAGTTTCATGGATATCATTACAATAATAATAATATAATCTACTCCGATAATTTGACATTACGTTTTGATAACGGAGTTAGAAAACATTTCCATTCTCATATTAACATCGCAATAATAGCAAATCATAATATTTAAAATAATATCAGCAACAGTTGTATTAAGAAAATCGCTCTAATTATATAATGTGTATTCGAATACACACGCAGTGACGATGGATTTCATGTGACATGCATTAACAATAATATTACTACTACTACTACTACTACTACTAATAATAATAAAATGCAATAGTTACAATTTAAAATAGTATGGTAGATGTTTTGCTGGATATATGAGTGAAAATCAAATAGAAAAATGCCCTATTGTAGAACAAATGCAATAACTATTGGATAAGTGTACAATAAATATAGACTGTCTTTTAATATTTGACTAGTGAAAACACGCGAGGGTTGACGCTCGTGGTTTAAAAAAAATGTCAAGGACTATACTGTATCTGCAGTAGGCCGCTGATGGCGTATACGCAGGGCTCGTGACGCTAATGCAGAGAGGCATGTTACTTTAAAAAGAAGCTTTTTAAGATGAAAAAAAGTCCCTGGAGAGCAGCAGAGAGCACGCGGACGCGCTCGGATGATGAGGATGAGGATGACGAGGAAGAGGAGGCGCACGCAGTGGTTCTCCAAACAAGCTAATTCGATCTGCAGCTCTGGCCCTTTCGCTCTCAAAGCAGCCCAGCGGCGGGGCCTCGGCGAGCTGTGGAAACTTAATTGAATTAAACGTCCCGCTAAACTAATTAGGCTGCAATCTGCCACGCGAGCTGTCCCTGAGCAAGGTTCGAATTAGGCGCGATGGATTTGTTCCCCCTCTTTTTTTTTTCCTTTTCAAAGAATGACGGACAGACTGGTGGCTTCTCCTTTATTTGCCTTTTATGCTAATTCTCCCACAGGGGGCGCGTCACGTGACCCGCCTGGAGGTAACCGGTGCTTGCGCGTGTTCGGGCGCGCGCACTTTTACAACCGCACGCACAGCAGCGAAAACATTGGACTATGGCAGAGTATAAAGGGCAGATGAGTGGACTTGATCGATCGCCTTTTTCAGGACTTCAATGAGACGAGCGAGAGACTTGCCTGCAAATTTTGCGTTAAGAGCAAGAACACGTCTGATAATGGCGCGATCCTATAAAGGCATCGTTCACTCACCACTTGTACGCGCGCACTACACACGCGCACACGTCACGTGAACGCACGAAATACACTTATGTAATATTATTATGGCACGTAGTGGTTTTTGTAAACCAAGTATGAGTATGTGTGCATATATATATATATATATATATATATATATATATATATATATATATATATATATATATATATATATATATATATATATATATATATATATATATATGTATATGTATAATATGTGTGTGTGTGTGTGTGTAAATGATCGTTTGAACAGAACTTTGATGCGTTTGTGTGTGAAATAAATGAAAAACGATGCCAAGAAATGATTCAAAAAACGCTGATATTCGCTTGTGTATGTGTGTGAGAGCGTGGGGGGTGGTGTAGGCAAAATATGAGGATATTAAAACGGTAATAACTATTGTAACTCTCCCTGTGTGGCTGTTTCAGCACAGGACATACAGTATAGCAACGCCTAGATCTCAATGACTTTGGGTTGTAGTGTATAAATCACCGTGCCACGACAAATGTCGGTGCCAAGTATTTTATCTGCAAATAACTTACTGGTAATTTCCGTTATGGTCATAAGTTTTTTTGTTGACAACATTCCATTTTTGCACCAACCACAGTAACCTTCCTTCAGTAGCCCGTATGAAAGAACAACACAAAACACAACAGCTTGACTTCTTCTCCATCTCATCTGCTCGTAGCACCTTGAAGTCGCCTCCATTTGTCCTGGCGGCAGAAGGTGGACACGAGCGAGCGAGCGGGTCTGGAGGGAGCTTACTGGCATGATGGAGAGCCAGGTTTGTGTTTCTTCCTAATCTAATCAGAGAAATGGCAGCAGTCAGAAATAGCCTGGCAAACACACTAAGAGCCCCTTCTCCTCCCCCTTCGACTTGTCTTCATCCTCGGGGATGGCGCATCCATGCACACGCGCGCACCTTCAGACCTAAAGTGCAAAACCTGATCCAGCAGCTACTTAAGACAATGAGAAATGTCTCTTGCTTACACTTTGCGCCAACGTGTTTCATCCAAGCGTCTTTCTCACAGAAGCCAATCACACTCATACAAGGAACAATTGCGGCTAAGTGACGTCAAAGATGCCTTTTTATGGGTGCATGAATGTTATGGGCGATTATTTTGATAAACGATTAATCGTTCAGAGCCTCGGAATTTCAGCCACTCACGAGTATTTTAGAAATTCGTGTGATTCTTTGTTTTATTGTTTGTTTATGGTCCAAAGCGTCCATAACAGCCATTGCTTAACTTCTGACAAATTTCTATAAAATCCTGTAAATACTTGCCTGTTTAGGACTTAAAAATGGAAAACGTGTGCCTGATAAAGCCCGTTTTTGCCTCTTTAGACTATCTACCGAAAGCTGTCCACTGTACCCAGTAAAGGGTTAATTTGGAAAACAAACATTTTTGCCCCTTCACTGAATCCTCACTAGGCTGTGAATCATCAATTTGAAATATTCAGTTTATAAATAGTGGTGGAAACTGATTTTTTTAAGTGATTGATTGAAAAAAAAAGAATCAAGTAGATGACTGAACTCATTGGTCACAAATCTTAGTAATGTTGTTAGTTCTATTACCCCAAAATGCAACAATAGCAGATATCCAGTATCACTTCTTTTTCAGCATGTGTACTTTAGCCTTTGAGTTGTCCATAATACTGATACCAAGTACCGATACACTATTACTTTTGATAAACAAAATCTACCCCCCCCCCCCCCCCCCCCCCAAAACACATCAGTGTCAAATCCTTTTTTATCATGCACACATATATTTTCAGTCAGAGGGCCACTATGACAGCAGTGAAATTTTAAGTGTGTTTTCCTACTTTTGAAACCAGAAGCTGGTAAAATCTAAGAGAGAGATTGGGAACTAAAAATAAAGTCAAATCAGCATTTCGCGGGCCACATAAAAAGAGGAGACGGGCTGGATCTGGCCCCCGGACCTTGAGTTTAACTGTGTCATATTGCATTTTCCCCAAATTAGGGACGTTTCTAGTTCTTGATTGTAAAACTGTTCCAACAAGAGCAACCGATACTACCATCTTGCATCAAGAGTTGCCGAGTTTTCACCAATACTTGGTTATCGCTCGATCCTGTTCAGTAAGTGAAATAAAAATATAAGTCATAATCTTACGAGAACATCGCCAACATTTGACAAGAATGGAGCTCGATTTCAAGACTAAAGCCATTTTACAGTAAAATAGTTGAACTCTGCTGTTGTTGGGGGGCCCAGACACCCCCCCCCCCCTGAACTAATTCTTCCCTATGGAGAAGACATTCCTGCCTGTGACGTGCATGCGACGTTCTCTACAGCGAAGAATTCCAAAGAAATTCTTCTGTCACGTTGTCTCACAAGGTGGACAAGCGTTATTGTGGTCCGACTCCCGCCCACCCGCACGCAACACGCGCATCCATCAGGGGGATGTCAATCAGGACACACACACAACAAAAACAAGAGGAATTTGCTTTGTGCTGTGCTGACTTTTATTTCCAGCACGGAGGCTGCTGCGCACATCATCACATCCTACTTGATCAAAGTCGCGTTCCTTCCGTTTGTGCGAATATTCGACACTAATGTTGACATAACTCCTCGCAATTAGCATGCATAATCAGGAGCATTTCACATTATACAACAATAATTTAACAGATTACATTTGATGGGATGCGTGGAAGTGAACAACAGACAGTCGAAAGCATTTTGTGGTTTCCCAGCAGATCACTCTTCATCATCCAATCGCATAGTCATCTTTCAGGTTTTTTGTTTTTGTACAGCTTTGCCTGCAAATCAACACACATTTGCGCTAGACTCTAGTCAATACTTTATGAACAATTTAATCACCACTGTGGTGCAACATTAATGAAATATTGACAATGAATGAAGCACTACTACACGACTTGTACAGCTGCGCTCGAAAACAATGAGGTTCCTCTTCTATTTTTTTGTACAGCCCTACCTCCACCTACAAGTTCCAATCCTTGCATGACCGAGATCTTAATTAAGTTTAGTTGTAGCTCAGATCCCTTTTTGCCACCTTAATGCCATTTATCTGGTCAAACCCCTAATAAAACATTTTTGTTTTTAATAAATAAAAATAACAGTTGTTTCAAAAAACATAAAATGTAATCTAGCCTAAAGGAATCAAGTAATTTTACAGGTGTAATCACCTTGTTGTGTGCCTTTAAGGGGCGTGATCCAGTGAGTGACGTCTGAAGCTGGAGTCAGTGTGCGCATCTGGCTGCCTTTTCATTTTATATTTGGGTGTCGTGCTCGATAAATGGCGAAAAGTGCATCATTGACTGTAACTTTCCTCGCTAGTTGCGAGGGCACTATCAGGAGTTGGCAACCCACACCTGCACACCTGTTGATGTGCTGCGACAAAAAATGACACCCTCTGTCACGTTTTGAGGCTCCACATACGATATATTTTTCCCCAATCGAACCATCACAAAAAATATACTAATGAGGAATAGCATTGAGTTAAGTGAGGCCATTGATTGACCTGTGTATTTTGGCGACAGACTTTTTAACTACAAAATGCTATATAGTTAAGTGCGTGTAAATATATCCATTCATTCACTCAATATGGTGGGGCTCAGTCTAAGAAGGCTTTGGTTTGGAAAAAAAAAAAAAAAAAATTGACAAGGTTTGTGACTCGAAAACTGCGAGTGGGGCCCTTGTGATTGGTGGTACCACTGCACATGCGTAGTGAAACGAGAGGCAGTGATGCGAGCTACTCTTATTGCTACAAGACAACCCCCAACCGTTTTAGTGTTGGGGACCGAGCGGCGGGCGGATGTTGAGCGTTCTGGCCGAGCTGTCCTCCCCGACCACCTCCAGGCGCAGGCTGGAAGTACTGCGCTCCTCGCAGCCGTCTGATTGGACGGAGAGGCGCAGGGTGCAGCCTTTGGGCAGCAGCTCTTGCTCGTAGGCGGCGGCCAGTTGGTTCACCACGCGCCGCTCCACCTAACACAGACATATCAGGCACCTTTGTTTTTCAGTTTTTTTTACCATATATATTTTTTTATTTTATATATTTTTTATATTACTTTTTACAACCATATAGTATATCAACTGCAAGGCCATTCAGTCATGATAGCAGTCAGCATATATTATCGCTTTCAGTGCCAAGCGTTATCTGAAAAGGCAACCCCTGGAGTGCCAGCCATTTTGAGCTTTTTGACGGATCTTTAAAGGCCAACAGAATATTTGTATTGTATGACTATGTGGAGGTAACATGAAAGAGTGGATTTCATTCTTTACCTAGAAAAAGAAAGTAAGATGCAATCTTATTCTGTTCTTTAGCAATCACTGTTTGAAAAAAAAAGTCATTTGAGTGACACCAAGCTATTTTGGACAAAAGGTGAAAATGAGCTTTTTTGTGAAAAGATGTGACTGTGACATTTTTTTAGTAGCATCTAAAACATCTCAACAGTCCTTCCCTTCCATAAAACAAACAATAACAGTGAAAAATTTGCTTTTGATGTCTAAATAACAGTTTGTGTATGTAAATAACTACAGTACATTATAACAGTACTGCATTGGCATACGGTAATATTAAGGGGAGCTGGCCACAAATACCATCTATTCATTCATTAAAAAAAAGAAAAAAAGGTGAAAAGAATGTTTGTCATTGGCACACAACCTAAATATTTTACATGACGAAAATTCTCGTCCATGGCACTGAAAGAGTGGTCAATATCTGTGCACCTCATGCTTAATGGAGCGCGCTCCATAATGCAGGTTGTAACCGCCCGCCAACAGGTCCAGGACGGGCCGATCCCACTGAAGGGTGATGTCATGACGCTGCTTGGCCTAATGGCGTCACAAAGAAAAGGAAAGAAAGCTCAGCTGGACCAAACAGAGTAAGGCAAGAGGGATTCATGCAGACGCAGAGGTAAGATGTCTCGCAGCATTTCTGCTTGCTCTAATCGACACTTCCCTAATGCATTTTTATCAAATGCTAATCAATAACGATGATCAATGCTTCTCATTTAGCTACATTTGTTAAGCACTTCACTCAACGAGAACGACGCGAGAAACTCCGAACGACTCACATGGACGCAAATAATCGGACAACAGGGCACATTATGTCCTCTGAAACAATATATGTGAGCAGAAAGCTGCCATATCACACAATCCTTCACGATTGTTTGCTTTGGCTGGCTTAGTCAGTCAGAGAGGTATTCATTTCACAATATTTTCATTTTTGCCGTGCAGCGTGCATAATGAATCTTAAAGTCAGCTTGTAAACACTCGCCTGCGGGGCCCAATTGTCAATCAGGATACCAGCTGTAATATTAATAATTAAATATTGATAGATAGTCTACATGTTAAACAGTGTAATCAAATTACAACGAGTAGCACTGATTATATTGATCTGAGTGTGTATGTGTGTGTGGAGCCATTGTGGGAGGCCCCGTAGCCCACTGGAGGACATTTCAAGTTATGTTATTTACAAGCACAACAATACCAAACAGAAAACATCAGGAGAGGGAAAACCTTTTAAAATTGATGCATGGGCCACATCATTTGGACATGAGGTGAGAAGAAAGCGTTAAAATGTCTTTGGACAGTTGCTGAAAGTTTTAGATGACAAAAAATTGGATTTTCATCAAAAGTAGTAAGCCTAGTCATTGTGTTAGATGAGGTGGTATTAGGGCTAGGCAATACATCTAATTATTTCAATTAGTTTGTCATTTTTAAAATCTACAGCCTGAAAACCAGCAAAATCATCACATTGAGGTTTTACGCAAATGGTAGAAAGCTGATATTATGGGTGGTTTGTTTACAAGATGTGTTTAAAATACTAACTATTGAATTTGTCATTTAAGCAAGGAGTGCATAAGCCATAAATGCTATGAAGTTTATCTTAAAACTGATGTCAAATTTGTATACAATATTTATTTTCATGTATTATGTATACCGTATAATCAAACTGAAAAAAAACAGATATTTTTTTGGGCTATATCAACCACTTTGAGGAGAGTGTTTCATCGGGTTTACATTTGATTAAACCATTGTTTCTCAAATAGTGGGGCGGGCACGCCTGATGATGAAGGTGATGCCAGGGGCGTGCAGATGACTCCACGGAAAAGGCTTTGTATTTGTCATGTCAAGTGTAAATGCAAAGTAAAGTTCATCTTTTTTTTTTGTTTCACCTTGACACACTTGTTTTTTTTTCAGTTTTAGACTAAGCTGTAACCCTTACAAACGCTGTAAAAGATCATTAACAGCTGTTGAAAGATGATTTATAATGCTTTTTTCTTTTGTTAAGGTTAAAAAGGATACATGTTTTGTTTATACTGATACAACTTTTTTATAAAAAAATATCATTATAGTCAGCGTGTCGAGTGGGGGGGGGGGGGCGTGAAAAGTTTTCTCTTTTCTAGAGGGTGCTTGGCAAAATATAATTGAGAAGCACCGGATTAAACCCAGCAGTGGTTGACTTTTTCTTTGAAACACTTTTTTGGCAATTACAAATGTGAGACGCATTGCATTTAACTGTTGAAGTGTATTGTTATGCTACAGAATGTGTTTTGACTAAAGTCAGGAAAATCAACTTTTTAATTTGTTGTTCACAAATAATTGTGTATCTGCCTGTGACTGCTTGTTCGGCCATCAAGTGTGGAACTGAAACACCAAGCACATTTTTTGGGGTTATCTACCCAATGACAACTTGACAACAGGTGTTCAAGCTCCCTTTATTTCTATTCTTATAGTTTTCTATGGGAAAAGTGCATATAAAAAGATCTAGTAGTGTTTTCCTTTCACATGAAAAGTTGTGTTTCCAGCCCATCTTGTACCTCCTAAATAGTCGCTCTCACGGAGAAAAATCCCCAAACAGCGTATTTGTTCCACTCTTAAGATTAGATCAACAAAAAAAGCAAGGCATTTTCAACTGCTCAAACAAAAACAAAAAATAACACCCATACTTGTGGACTGACCAATAGTATATTTTTGAAAAAGTATGACATCTACCAAATTGTGACTGATGAGGTTCTGGCCTGACGCCAGCAATATGCAAAGCGCGTTTTGATCATGGACGCGAAAAAAGCGACTTGATTGGATGCTTCATACCTTCTTAGCCCAAAAGCTGAGCTCCTTGCTGACCAGTTGGATCAGCTCAGAGTGACAGAATGGCAGAAAGTAGACAATTTCATTGATCCGGCCCAGGAACTCGTCCCTCCGGAAATGTGCCTGAGCGAGACCGCAAGAATCAAGCCGAAGGCTAATGCGGGAGTAGAGGATGAGGTCAAAACGCAACGTTACCTTCAGTATTGGTCGAATGACGGACTCCTTAAATTGTCTGGAAATTGTGATGTCATCGCCTTTCTGGACATCCTCTGAGGAAAGCCACATCACATTGTGACCACATATACAAACGTGATAGGATACAAGAGGTTTACCAAATGTTCTGTCTTTGCAAAGATAATAATGTTGAGGTTCTGTATGTACAGTCTTCAAGTGTGGCCATTGGGGGGCGTGGCTTAATGACTGACATCATGCACATCTGCCAACGAGAACAGCAGCTCCAATGGCAAATGAACCTGAATAATGATATTCTCACCAAGATTATCTGCCAGCTTCCTGCGGGTGACCTCCTCTGCTTCCTGCCGCAGCTGCAGTCCATGCTGGGCAATTTCGTCACTCGCGACGTTGGACGTCATGATGAAGATTGCGTCTTTACACTCAATGGTCTTGCCCTTGCCGTCTGTAAGACGACCCTTGGGAAGCAGCCACCACAAACGGACTTTGAGAACTTCCGTAACACGAGTTTGCGTGTGTGTGGTAACACTTGAGCAAACCTCATCAAAGAGCTGAAGCATGATGGTGAGGACGTCGGGGTGAGCCTTATCCACTTCGTCAAACAGGACAACGGCGTTCGGACACGCCCTCAGCAGCTTGGTCAGCTGACCACCTTCCTCGTGTCCAACGTATCCTGGTGGGGAGCCAATGAACTTGGCTACCTGCGGCCAGATATAACAGGACAAGGTCTTGTCGGCAAATCAGCAGCACCCATTTATCCACTCTATACAGCTTATCCTCTTGAGGGTCACGGGTGAGCTGGAGCCCATCCCAGTTTAGGCTGGGTACGATTTGGAATGGTCACCGGCCAATTGCAGGATGCAAACAGACCTTAAGCACTTAGGTGGTTAGCCGTATTGTAAAAAAAATAAATCTATGGCATATTAACAATGACAGAAAAAAAAACTGAAGGAGTGATTCGAATAGACAAATTCGATTTATTCTTTTTCAGAAACGATACATCAATGACAACTCTGAGCACATTTTTCAAAAAAAGCATGTGCACATTTTTGGACTTCAAAATGCTGACTGGCAGTTGAGAATACTCTTTCAGATGGCTGATGTGGCAGCAATACAGAGGTAGCGCTTTGCCACATGTGCCAGCATAGGATACTGGTGACAGTTTTCTTCAACCGTAAACGAAACAGTTACCTCTGCAAGCAGCCAATCATTCTGCCCCGCTTAAAAACGCCCCCTTTGTTAGATTAAGCAAAAAAAGATAAACGCTCATTGCCGGTTCATTTGAGTATTAGCAGTTTTTGAAACCTTGCCTTTTATAACGCAAAATAAATAGTAATTTGCCCATGTTCAGCTTTTTATTTTTTTTATGAATACCTTGTTTTGATACCAGAATGAGAAGCAGAAGCATTCAAGAGAAACATACCTCATGTTTTTCCTGGAATTCGGACATATCCATCCGGATGAATCCCTGTAACGGCACAATGTCGCAGTCACGACAAGGTGCTTTGTGCACTACTACATGTCTACCCTAGAAATCAAAACTTCATCCCTCCAGGATGGAAACATTCACAATACTAACTTTTCACATAGTGACAACTACATGCACATATACACACGATACCAGCACAATGAGATCAACTACATGCGCATATACACACGATACCAGCACAATGAGATCAAATGCAAACGCTTCTAACGATACCATAACAGCATATCGCTAGGGAAGCTGTACCATATACTTTGGTTAGCTTGTCGACTATGCATGTGCATATTGTGTAGTTGTGACTTTACCTTTTTGATATCTTTGTGCATGTAGCGTGCCACCTGTTTGGCCAACTCTGTCTTCCCTGTGACACACAGCAGACAAAACATAGACATGTCATTAATATTACTGTATTATGTATTCTTTAAAAAAAAAAAAAAAAACCCAGACCTTTTCCAAATATATTCCAGGAAATTATAAACTAACAATAAAAAACATACTGCAAAAAAGGGTGATCTGTCTTATAAGGCAGGCTCAAATTTAAGTGGCGACCTCTAAAAGAGATTTCAATCATCTCTGGAAGGCCACTTTATGATTGTCTGGAAAATATTCAGCATATAAATGCTCATATCAGATATTGATGTCTTGTGCTTGGTATGCAGATGCGTGCGTATGTCTTGTTGCTGTGTTTAATATTGATGTCTCTCGGTCACTGTTTGTCGCTGAGGGCAACGGAGAATATGAACAGTCTCTGTTCTCATCTGTCTCTGGCCTGCCATTTCAACATCTTGAACTTTTCTGGCAACCGTCGCCACCCATAATGTCATAATCCGCGCCCTCTCTTCCTTTCACACTGCATCGCCTTTTCTCCCCGGACAAGTTGTCGCAATAACAGATATTTACAGGAGGATTACGGTTTGCTAAGTGATACCTGTGTGTAAATTTTGTGAACATTAAACAACCTAGTGAAAACAGGACAATTATTTTGATTTTTTTGTCCTCCTGCTGACATGAACTGCCTGCACTAACAACAAGGTTCCA
Organism: Hippichthys cyanospilos; assembly: GCF_059441005.1. NCBI lineage: Eukaryota > Metazoa > Chordata > Actinopteri > Syngnathiformes > Syngnathidae > Hippichthys > Hippichthys cyanospilos. The sequence continues at coordinate 15,976,993 of NC_142379.1, read as the reverse complement.
AAGAGAAAATTTACAATAGTCCGTGTTGCCATATTAGCAACTTCTCTGACCCATCGAGCAAATATTTTTCAAAAAAAGTGACCAAGTGTGATCCCCATTGAGCAACCTGACGCCCCACAGTATGCACTTTTGTATTTATTTGCTGAGGTCCCCTTCATTCACCTGTACAAGCCTTCATGAGAAAAATGTGTAAAAGAATTTAAAGGGTGTGTGGTGTTACTTTTGAACAACAGACATATGCACCATGTCAGCCATGTAGCTTTTAGGCTAATTTTATGATGGCTAACTTCTTGACACTGATTTGGTGCATTATCCTGATATTTTAAACATTAACAATTAACTATATTAGCCATGTGACAGAATTTTCACAAAATGAAAATGTCAAAATGCAAAATGTGTTTATAAAGGCCACGTCAACCTGAGTACAACGCAAAAAGAATTTTGAGAACTGCATAAAGTCTTCTGGATAAATTGAGCCAGCTTTTTTTCCCCAGGAATGTTTCAATGTGATATTTGCCTTTGGAAAATCAGGTCAAAAAACACCTTCAAAATAGAGTAAAACCATTACCATTATTTTCTTTCCCGTCTCTGATTGGCTCACAAGATTCAGTTAAACATTTGAGCTATCTACCAATTTTTCAGGCAGGTCAAAAATTCTAAACTGTCAACAGGTCATAATTAGCATCATGTTGAAAATGCTGACATTTGCCCTAAAAATGCAACTTAAATAGCTCCGAATGGAAGATTATTTGTGAGGAAAGCAGTGTGGTCACCAAAATAGGCAATAAGGATTTATTTATTTTGGATAATTTATTTGGTAATGGGGTATTTTTTTAATTGTTTAAGTTCTCATTCCATAGTTTTTAGAAAATTCTACTGAGATGAAAACCGCTCGTTTTACTGACTTAAATAGTGGTTGTGCACATGCATAACAAAATAACATGTTTGAATGAATGTTGTCGCAACATAATGAGCCTCTCCTTTCAAACGCCTTTTTTATTAATCTTCACCGAATCAGCAAACAGATACGAAGAGCATTTGAAATATTCTCTAAGAAAAAAGAGGCAGGAACTGGAACCAAACGAAATCCCACAGAAAATGGGGATTGTTTTGATACGCTTACATTTTTGAGAACGCAAGGAAATCCCCGTTAGATTGCATTTACTAAATCATTTCCCCGTCTTCATTTTTTATCAGTCTGTCAACTGTACTGAGAGGACAAACTTTCAGTCTTGAAGAACATTCATTCTCGAGGTGTGCTCTGACGTGTTTTAGTTGTCACCTCATAAGAAAAAACCCAGAAGAGGAGGACACGTTGGGCGTGATGGGAGAAGTGATTTACCAATTCCCGATGAGCCAAGGAAGAGGAAAACCAGCGGGTGCTCTTCGTCGTACCAACCATTCTCCTTCCTTCTGATGGCTGCGGGGTGAGAGAGACGGACAATGACAGAAAAGGAGGCTATTATCGGAAACATTTGCATTTGTTGACTTTGCTTTTATACCCATTTGACCCGAGTTGACCCGACGGCGGCTGGTATCCCAGAAACTTTGATAAATAAAGGGGTGCTAGGGCACTGCTCCGATGCATTCAGGTACAAAGCCGGGGAGAGAGAAAAGATGAGAAAAGCTAGTGCAAGAGCAAGACGAGAGCCCTCCAGAAAGCTACCCACAATGCCTCTCCTTCCCCCACACAGTCAGTGGGGCCATTAGCTAGCAGTAATTGCGTTAGCCTCCCTGGCGCGGCCATGGCAAAATCAGTTTAGCATGGATCGCAGCCTCACACACACGTTTGCTTAAAGAGGAGTGCCTACCCAACCCTGCCATCACCCCAGCAACCGCACTTGCGAGTACACAAAGGCAGGATGATGAGCTGCACGGCGGCTAAGTCGAGAGGGAATCTGCCGCGCCGGTTTCCCACTCCGAATTTTAGGTTATGTGCGTCATATAACTTTGGTTTGCGGGTATGGCTAGCAGACTTCAATGTGAACGTACAAGAGCGTGATGTGATGCGAGGGGCTTGAAACATTTCAGATTTCTGAAAAAAGGCATCCGAGTGATTACATTCGCCATCGGACTTTCTCGAGAAATTCACTCTCACAGCAAGACACACATCTCTTTTGGCATATTTCTACGGGCAGGCCGATCGATAGATTCTTTATTCATGCTTTAAGGGAAATTAGGTCAGACTTTAAAATATGTGATATTGCGGCAACTATTGCGCTTCACAGCATGCATTGTGTCACTATACAACAAATATAGGTGAAAGAATTAACTGAAAAATGATCTATTTTATATCTAGTTTCACTAATTAAAATATATTTAAACCATTAATTGATTAACACTTGTGCTGTAATGAGAAATTCAGCTTCGTACAGTTCATTTCTTTTCTGCACTGTTAATTTGAAATAATGTCCAGTTTCTGAATCAAAGATGGAAATTACTTTTTTGTTCCATCTGATTGATTAAATATTTGACAATAATCAATTAAACGAATGGTTCATTTTCCCCTAAAACAATTAAAGTGCGCCATTTATGTCTGCAATGTGTTAAAAAAAAAAAAAAAAAAAAAAAAAAAAAAAAGACCAACCCATTATTTGGGCCAATTTGACACCACAACCCAATTTTTGAACAAGCCATTGTTGAGCAACCCAAATATTTTTAACGTATAGTCTGACATTTTTTCGGGACTTTACCTTTAATCACAGTATTAGTTAACGGGAGTAGAATTATATAGTAGGACGGAGAAAACAATCAGCCATCTGTAGTTTTCTTTTGTATGCTTATGACAAAAAAAGTTGGAGCAGTACAGCAATGGGAGTCATTCTTAACAGGAGCAGGACGAGATGGCAGTTTTCAGCGGGACAGTATGGGATTTAATTTTTTTATTTTTTTATCATGGCCCAGGAGGGAGCTACATCAACGCTCAGGCCAAATATCGGTTACGAATGAGCTTTAGAATTTGAATCTCTCTGGGATTATGGTTGTTGGTACAAAGGTTCGCTAGGCCACCCACGGGCCAATAACATGCACTACCACACCTGCTTGCTGATGAAATGCCGCCTCCACGATTGAAAATTCAATCAATGCTTTCACTGTCTTAATGGTCGCTTGAGCGTTGCACACTGTTTCTTCAAGAGGATAATTGTGGCTGTGGGCTGTGTTGGTAACAACAGTCACAACCAACCTACATGAGACAAAGTTGGCACTATTTGCGATTGGCATTATTGCTCGTTACAAGAGCTGCTCCACATTGCATTCACAGAGGCGCAGCCCACACTGACCAAGTGCGTACAGCCCGCTTGTTACTCATGCCTGCTCTTGAGTCTTACACAAGGATTGCCTAAAACCACACCTGATGGAGCCTTTCATTGAGAGTGTATCTACTCCAACCTACACAAATACTTGACTAAAATTACATTATGAAACGCTTCCTGGTCAATTATTTGAGCCGCTGCAGTGAAGCAGTGGCGCTTACTTCCTGCACGAGTGCTAAAGTACTACAGCCAAGAATAGCTGCTCATTGTCAAGAAGTGATACTTGGCAGAAGTGGAAAGATGATGATGATGATGATGATGATGGAGGCAAAGATGGAGAGATGCAGGGAAGAACACAGATAATGGGAGGAGAAGGGGGGGGGGGGGCGCAGAGAGATAATGAGGCCTGATGGAGATAAGCAGACAGAGAACGAGGCCGAGAAGCCAACGAGCGTGTCAGAGATGGACGCTGAGATGAAACGTGACAAGCTCCGTCTGTGTTATCAATGGCTGCGTGAATGACAGCGTAACCTTCTGTGTGTGTTTTAGCTGATTGAGAGCGACTTTGACAGAAGGACGCATTGACATTTCTCTGAGGAGCCTGACAAGAACACAGAACAAATGAGCTCTCTCGCTCACACACAGACACACACACACACACAGACGTGTGTATTGGGCAGGTCTGGTCGGCTCTAACATGATTATAGCGGGATGATTCTCTTCAATAACTCTTAGCCCTGAGAGCTAAACCTGGATCAATTTAACCTCCTTCCTGTGTGTTTGTGTATTTGTACTTTGGAGTGTGTGTGTGTTGCTGCAGGCCTGCTGTGTGATAGGAAGTATTAGGCCATCCACTAAAGTTTCCTTTGCCAGACATTAGAGTTGAAGTGATAAGTCGATGCATCACTTTATAGAGTAAATCAACAGCTTTGCTCTTTTAAAGGGGTAGTCATCAAAAAAATTCAATTGCAATACGGTAACTAATCCAAACAAGGGATTCTGATTAATATTATGATTGTGGGAAATTACTGAAAAAAATTATAAATAAATAAAATCCTCCTAATTGAAGCAATCTCAAGGGGCGGCCATTTTGCCACTTCCTGCCCGGGGTTTGGATAACAACATGACTCAGCGTGCGAGCATCACATAATCAAACTATGAAAACATGTGTGCCATGATTGGTCGTTACCTTAGCCTTGAGCAACTGTGATGTCATTTAAGTTGACAGCAAGAGGCAAAATAGTCACCTCCTGAGAGGGATAAAAACACATTTTAATGCTTGTTTCATATTCCACAAATGCATTATTAGTGTAACGGAATCAGAATGCCGTGTGGGGTGCATAAAACATTATTGTAAAGAAAATTCTTGGGATGGCTTCCTCTAACTTTTGTCAAAGTTTAACATTTAGCTCTTGGCATATCATATCGTTAATAAAGCTGTCCTTCCCTAACGCAGTATTTTCAAACAGAACTACATCAGCAGACCCACAGCCAATCCCACTCGACATCCTCCAAAAGTACTCGATAAGGTTGATATCGTGGCAATCTGGTTACTATGTGGTCATCAACAATTAGCCTTCATTGGTTTGATTTTTTTTAACATCTTGCATTTCTGACTTAAGTTGTCCCAATTTAAAGTGATCTGAACCGATTACATACTTTTCAATACCAGATATTAAATTCAATCTGCTCACCTTTTGGGTTTTTACATCACCAAGCTACAAACAGCTTCTACTTGTTCATACTGTACATACAAAACAGTCTATATGTAGCATAGTATATAGTATAGATGCTAAGGTATAGCAAGTGCATGTGTAATTTGTTCTCATTTCAGTATTTTGTTCTGCACCTCTGATACAGAATGTCATAAAAAATGTTTACTTAGTTTAAAAGGTTTTAGAGCATCAAGACAACAGCATCAATTAAGATGGCGGCTCTTGTTTTCAGTGTATTTAATTTGGAACCCAACCAACCTTTAACATTAGATACATGTGCAAAATCCATATGATACAATGTTAAGAGCAGTGTCAACAATGCTGCCTTTACAAAAATAATTATTTATATTAATTGACGTTGTTAGATGTATTCTTCAAACAACTGGCTTATTATTGTGATTTTTAACTGCAGAAAAAAATCAAACAGCAAAATCAAGCTTGTTTAATGGTTCCAAACAAGGTTCAGCTCAGCTCTAATAAAGATATTGTATTTATATATGCACGAGCGATAATATGCTCTTGCTGATGGATGATCCTTGACTTTCATTTCAGTGTCTTTCTCCCTCTTCTGTGTATGTGTGCAGTTGTGTGTGTGTGTGTGTCTTGTGACTTTTAATACATCTCTGGGATCAATAAACTGTTCCCTTATCAATGTGGCCATGTCTTGTATGGCTTTCAGGACAATTTGCCATGATAACAGTATCCATTTATCACCTTTCCAAAGAGCCATGATTCACTCTAGCTGCACAAAGCAAAGCTTGAACTATACAGCATGATATAATTCGTATCATTTGTTTTTCACACACTCGAAGTCAAGCAAGTTTTAGCAATGGTTAGCTCCCTTAACATTTGTCTTAATATTTGACAAAAAACAAAAGATAAAGACTGATTTTGTTCTCCGGTTGATAAAGCAAATACGATAATGAAGCTTTTGCTCCTTAACCTCATTAAAGTTAACTTTTTTGTTTTTAATTCCTCCATTGGGAGATGTTTGATTAGCTTGCAAAATCTAACACGAAAGCATTTCAACATCATAAAAATAACACATAGCCTTGCTTGTGGACCCACACAGGCGTGCGCGCAAACACACAAGCAAACACACCCACACCCACACCCACACCCACACACACACACACACACACACACACACACACACACACACACACACACACACACACACAGGCAGGCACACACGGATCAATACCAGGCCTCTCTGGATGCCCGGTGTAATATCAGCTCTTTACTGTCTGCTGTGTTATTGTGCTCTAACTCATCCTCCTTCCTCTTTGCACTAATCACTGCCTCCACTGTCAAATGTTCCCATAGTCCATAAAAGCATCCCTGGATGAGGTTTGCGAGGAAGAACTTCACTGGAACCTGAGCTCAATCAACACCAACCAATCAGCATTAAAAACCTTTGGGATGAACAAGAAGCGCTTGTGAGCCAGCCCCTCTAAGATAACCATCTCCTACTGACATAGTCCAAAACCTTGTAGCACAATGTCAGAATTCTTTTGTCCATAGAACGGAATTTGATTTTGCTCACTGCCTATTGAGCCAAGATCCTACAGTGTCTAAGAACAATGATTCTGTAGGTAAGATGGAGGCCACGAAGTAACTGTAGAAAAAGGCAGAAGGGGAACTGAGAAGGAGAGGGTGTGATGGAGATGGAGGACTGAGGAGAGAAAGCCAAATGGGGGAGGATGAGGCAGTCTGTAGTATGTCTCCTCTCTCTGTAATCGTGTTAACTGGCGGCTCCGAGCCTGGCCTCCTTCAGCTGTCTCGCACACACACACATACACACAGCACCTGTGTACTACGCTGGACAGACAGCACATTCATCACAATTAACCAATTACAGCGTCCACCAGTCTGTCTGAACCCGCCTCCTCTTTGAGGACAGCCAGGCAGGGAAGAAGAGTGTGAGGGAACCAAACAAAGAAAACAAACAGTGCCTGGGAGCAAGTGTTTGTGAAGTGTTAAGCTACATTTGATGCCCTATCGTAACTCGTGACATGCGCACGCCTACCCGTACGTCGTTACCTGAAGCCACGGTATTGATAGCTCCTTCCTGTCCTATGATGTGCTCCTTCAGCCTCCTCTCCAGGGGGAACCGCCTCCTCTCCTCCGCCTCCCGCCGAGCTTGCGCCTCCTGGAACTAGACGAAAGAACGGAAGCAGTTGAGTTGGTTTGATTTTTCCTTTTTCAAGATTTCCCTAGTCACTTTCTAGGATGAGACCTGTTCTACACTGCACAATTTGCTCAGTCTTATGAGATGAACGCAAGCATCATCCAGTCTATCCACGTCATGTTCATGCCGTGTGATGGAACAAGCATTTAGTATTGGCAACGATGGACTAAATACCAGGTTTTAAATACAATGTCACTCCAACATGGGGGCACATTTGAAGTAGTGTTTGTTAGGTGAGAATAGGAAAATGTGGTCACGTTTGTGGCTAGGCAAAAGGGACCAATCTGGGATGAAATTGTTAAGCTACTTATAAAATGACAGTTTTAATAATTTACCAGCTTTACATATTTATTCAAGCAAAATAAAAACAGGGCGGTCAATGATTAAGCATTCTTTCTTGACATTCATTTACGTTTTACAAAGAGTTGAAAAAATACTGTACCTTAGTTAACTCTGTTCTATTCACTTCCTGTGCAGCTGAAGTACTAACTTTGCAATTGTTAAGCTACTTATAAAATGATAGTTGTAATAATTTACCAACTTTACATATTTATTCAAGCAAAATAAAAACAGGGCGGTCAATGAATAAGCATTATCTCTGGGCATTAATTTACCTTTTACAAAGAGTTGAAAAAATACTGTACCTTAGTTACCTCTGCTCTATTCACTTCCTGTGCAGCTGAAGTACTAACTTTGCAACAGAACTTAAAAGAACTTCACTGGCACAAAGATGGGTGTTGTTCATATAGGTTTACTCGAAAACGTTGCTCATTGCATTCTTGTACAGCCAAGTTCAATCAGCCAAGGAAACAGCCAAGTTTGCGTTGCCACCTCAGAGCAAAACCCCTTGCTCAGGTTACCTTTATAGGGCCGCGAAAACACCGAGTGATATACGTCATTCAAATTCATTAAATTATTTGCTGATACCTGCAGGAACTGTTACATTGCACAAACCCCCATGGGTACACGTTTCCCCATTTGGGAACAACTGATGTGTAGCATAGCTTCTCCACATTTTACCTATTGAACATGTTTTAACCCCAGTTAACCTTTACCAGCTTTCACATCTCTGGTTCTCCACAGCAGCTGCCACTCATGTAGGACCTCCTGATGAGTGTTTGTGTGCGTCACTGTTTATTGTGTATGTGTCAGTGTGACGCATGTCAATAAAACAGATGAACTGTTCAGGAAACAGACATCTGTACATATTCAATGCAATGTTGTTCTAATTGCCGGCACATTCTGCTCAGCTGCACTAAATAGCATGCGTGTGTGTGTGGGTGTGTGTGTGTACCTTGCCCTCCCACTCCTGAAGAAGTGTGCTCACTTCTCCTTCTTTGGCATAAGCTCGTGCAGTGTGTCCCAAACCATTGGTCTGAAGAGGGTTTGCACCTGTATGAAAGCACACACAGAAATCAAGTTGTCAGTTTTACAGGCATTTAAATGCATCAATCCATAGTCCGCCACCACCTAAGCAGCAGGTTCAAAATGTTGATAAAGTCAGCGAAAGGATCACATAGGTTCAGAGGTCACAGAGGCTAACTGCAGTGAAGCAGGCGGGCCGTGCAATAACCCAATGGGGGGGTTTCGTATTTGCAACGTGTGCCAATGACACACTGTCCCCTACAGCCAAACACAATCTGAACACCGCGGGTTGTTGCAGCTTGGGGGTCCACCGTCCACCCTCGCACAAAGCGAACAAATGTGCACACATGGGCAAAGGTCATGTGGAGGAAGAGTGCAAGTAAAGTAGCTTGACGGAAGTGAAGAGAGACGAAGAGTATCAATGGCAGTCAAAGGTGATGACACAGTGTGCGCCAGTGTCAGTGAGGATGGTTAGCGGTGCCTTCTGCCCTCACTGTGGCCCACTACCCACCCGCTTGCTCGTGCCCCAACATAATGGAAACATCAGCCCCTACAATTTGAGATACAGTAGTAAATCACTGCAGAATTAGGAAAGCTATCAATTGACCCTATTGCTGCTGAAATTCGTGCTCTCATTTAATCGTTGGTTCATCTCAAATGTAATTTCAAGAAAACAATCCAAAAACATGACATTATTTCAATCTGGCGATTGTTTGAAAATGTGCAAACGTAAATTACCAGTAATTATGAGTCGGTCAATGGTTTGGTCTGTAATGTTGAAAAGTAGGCAGAAAAGTTCATCATTGTTTTCCATTGTAAAAAGCATATCCTTTATCTTGATTCAAGCAGATAATCCCACTTTCATTGGGGGGGTTAAACAAATTGGATATTTACTACAATTGAGAAGCTTAAATTCTCAGCATTTGGACAATTTGAAATAAAAAAAAAGGTGTCTAAATAACTAATTATGATCAAAAATCATTATCCATGAATTTCATTATCGATTGGTTGTTGATTAATCATTGCATCTCTACATTGTGGAAAAGTGTTACTAGCTTTGTTGCATGCCTATTCTGTCATTGTATATATAGGATATAGAAGCAGCATCCCAAATCGTTTTGATCAAAACCTGGATGAAGTTTATTTAAATGATTTTACACTTTGGAATCAATAGAATTGTCTCCCCTAACTAACAAAATGATGGAAATGGACAATTTCCACTGTAATTAACAGTTTGGCCCTGGCAGTCTGACCTATATAGAGGGATATTCTGTTAATAATATTTAAAGATTAATAGAAGAGTCTGATTTAAAAAAGCTTCAGTTGTTTATTGAAAAAAACAACAAGAGATTGTTTCAAATTGAGTGGAAAAATATTAAAGAAATCAGTTACTAATTTGACCCACAAAATGTTAAAACATAAAAAGGGCAAAAATTAAGAATTTCTTTACAAGGTCAAAGTACGGGAAATGTTTGTAAATGGTGTTGAAATGAAAATGATCTAATTTATGTCAATTAATCGTTGTAGCCCAATTTAAAAAACAAAAAAATGTTCACTGAGAAAGCAATGTCCCTGTTATGTTCAAGTAGAACTTGTGAGAAAATCTTAAATGTTAACCAATTCAAAACCAAAAAAAAAAGCTCAGCGGGTCATTTACCAATGTGGAAACTTTACTTGTATTCCGAAAGGCTGGACAACCGAAACTTTGTGAGAACATTATTATTTAAAATAAAACATATATTTCCATGACATAGCAGACTATATACTACCTGGATGATATGCATAGGAGGAAGTTTGTAATTACTTATAAAACACAAGTGCACACGGGGCATCAGTGGGAATCAGATGAGTAAGCAACACTCAAACATCCTCAGTTGTATACGATCAATACAGATGGAGTGTGTTCCTGTTTGTCTGAGCAGCAACCACAGAGACTAATAATGACATCGATAAACCCTGAAAAATTGTGACCTGCTCATGAGGCTATTGATTCTAACAATAATATACCGGCACACCCCACTAAAAACATGAGGGAGGAAAGCAATAAGGTGGGTGCGCGGGCACACCAAAGCGCACACACATACACACAAAATAATAAATAGCATCATTTAGGGCTTTAATATCAGGCCAACCCTCTGGGCCATAGCACTTTATAACTGGATCAACACTAACGACACACACACACGCAACCACACCACAGCTGAACGCCCAAGCACACTCTCGCATACACAGGAACCCTTCATTAGGAGTGCTTTAGTTATGCCTATTAGGAGTGACCTCCCCTTTCCTATTTCCTCCGCCTTCTCTTTCACAGCAGCTGGCAGGAGAGAGCCCCTGCTGGTCTTTGTGCGTCTGCATGTGTGTGTGTGTCCTTGTGTCTGTATTGTGTGCGTTTCTGTGCATGTGTGCCCGTTCTGGCCTACCACCACCTACAGAGTCGTCCATAACGGAGTGCCCCCTGGCTGCGGGCCTGATGTGGAGCCTGGGGAAAAACTTGAGAGCCTCTGCAGGTAGCGAGAGGGACTAGTGGTCTGCAGAGGGACCCAAGGGTGAAGCCAGGAGACTGTGATGGATGGACATATGAGTGCAGGGCTGACTGAGGCCAAAAGAGCAAACCCAAGGCTACTATGGTAGAATGGACTCACACTAACACAGGGGAAATAACAAGGGATGGGACACACAAAGTCTACATACAGTACATGGCTCACATGACAAAATGTCCTAAAGCTGTGTCTCACAAGTTTTTTTGTGTGTTGATGTGAGATACTGCAGAGGGAATTGATGAAAAACATGTTTAAAGTCCCTGGAAAGTGAAAACACAACCGCAGCTATCAAGTATTTTTTGGTATTCGGATAGCCCACAACTGACTATCAAGTATTGAGAGAGATAAAGTGAGAGAGTAAATGCTGCCGGGAGGACAATCAAAAGCGTAGCGAGGAATTTGTGTCCACATATTATTTGGTAAACTAAGGTTGACTTCCTCACAGCACTTCTACCAGTGTGTTTTACTCTCATGCAAAGCATTAATAATTGTTGTTGCAATTAGCTTCAGATTTTTTTCTGACATGGACACGAAGTCGGTACCTGGTGCAAGAAATAAAAATGCCTCCAGCATTTTTTTTTTTTAAACCAAGGTACTCAAATTACTCAAGGACTCGTTTAGATCGAACACAAGGACTATTAATCCTGTCATTTGAATCTTTAAAACTATATAAAAATGACCAATTAAAATGAGACTTCAAACCACAAATGTGTGGTTGTTTGTATATATCGTATATTCCTCTGAGACACAGTCTATTAATCTGTGTCCGCAAGTGTTGACATTGGTTTTTTTGTCTATATCTTCTGATTCATTTGGGCTTCCCTACTAAGATCTACTGTGCTCACTCAAGGACATTCAGGTCTATCCAATGGTGCCTTGTGCTTTGGGTGGGATGCAATTAACTTTGCAGTCTTGCTGGAACAAAATGGACAGAACATTGGACACACATTAATAGGCTGGATCTCAGGAGGAAATATTGCGATTTAAGATAACTCTATTTATGATTGCATATATACTTGTTGGAAGACAGCAAAGCGCAAAATCGCCGATACACAGAAGATTCCCAACAGCCATCTTCTTCCACGACAACTATACCACTTTTCTGTGGCTCAGCTAAAAAAAGAAAAAAAAATAAGAGAATGAAGAAAGGGGAGCCTCAAAACCCAGTTCCGGGTCACATTTTTTTTTTTTTCCCAATGAAGCATGCCTTTTTGTGTGGCAAGAAGCTGCTACCCTTTTAGTTGCTTTCGGCCTTGTGGCTCAAACTGTGGTCACCTGAAGGAGCTCCACGCTAAAAATGTTTCACTTTTTTTCTGACCATAAGTGGATGTATTTAAGTGTACTTCTCATTATCTGTAGCCTACATGTTTTTTTGGAACTATCATGTGGTAAATCTATGTAGAAAAACCCCCCCACTTTACTGGGTAATAAAAAAAGAAACGCAAGATGGACAGTGTGTTGTTTGGCCACAACAATGTCCGGATCATCACTGGTCATGATAGCAGGGCCAGCCATGCAATGATGGGTACAACAGAGAACAATCATATTCAACTTTAATCCAATTGTTGTCCACAACAAATGTTTCAGTTTAGCGAAAGTTCTTACTTTTTTAATTCAAAAATGTATCCGTAGGAATGCATCTGATTGAGTTACAGTACACAGGGTGATTTGTTTAAGTGTGCTCACAGGGGCAGAGGTGAGATGGAACAGGCAGCTTTGAATGCACCATCCATCATGAATATAAACAAGATATTAATACTTGTGATAGGGTGTAGGGAAAGTGTAGTACGTATTGTCATTTAACAAGAAAGTATTAAAGCCAGGAAAAAGCAGATAGCATGAAGCAAAAATACCAACAAAATACTGTCAAATGTATATATAAATAAATGCATGTTTAAATCACTAAAACAGCAGAGTGGGTGCACAAAGACATTTTGCTCCTGCACAAACCCACACAGACAAGAAAAAAAAAAAAAACTTCCACACTTCCTGTGAGTGTGGTGTTACCCCAAGGGCATGTTCTGTGTGGAGGTCACAGTTCAACTAGGCCTGGCTTGTTTAAGAGCTGCTCGCCTGGAAACTGAGGGGGGATATTCTGCCTCCGGGGTCTATGAATGTTGCGAGTGTGTGTGTGTATGTGTGTGCGTGTGTCAACGACAGGTGCGAGTGTGGCGGGGGTGAAAAAGCATGCAGTTGGAACAAGTGATCAATTTCAAATATGCTTTGTAATATTTTGTAATCTCAGATGGCAAAAATTTACCCTCTAAAGCCAAATGAGGCTAAACAACTGATATGTGGAAACTGCCTCCAAAGCTGCACCAAAAAATTGTCACTTAAAACTCGGGGAGCACTGAAATGAAAACTGTGTGTGATCTTTAGGATGTGATCTGTTTTTTTTTTTGGTTTTGCCTGTTATGTCACTGTATCATAGTCAAAGCCCAAAGCTTTGAGGAAGTCAGCTAATCCTTCAAAATAAACTGTACCCAATGTACAAGTAATATATGACACAAACGGCATTATTACGCTTTTATTTTGAAGTTCTTCCCAGAAGCATAGTCAGTCAACGCTCAACAACTTTATAATTTTTTGTTGAGTTTCATTGTCATATGCATAGTATACTACACAATGAAATTCTTATTCTGTTCACTTCCCAGAGCAGACTACATTCCACAATCGAGCAAATAATAAAGTAGGCAATAAAACAGGGAAAAAAAAAAAATCAATTGAAGCTTTTTTTTTTTTTTTTAAGTGCAGTGACATGCAAGCTACCGAAATACCTAGGCAGGCAACTGGTAGACCATGGGCGACGCACTGAGCACCCCTGATTTAATCATTTGAAGTTATTAACTCATTTAATCCCAAAGACATATTTCTACATCTTTTCAAAGTCCAAGCATTCATTCCCAGGTATTCATTTATCCATCCATCCATCATCATAAATGCTTATCCTCACAAAGATCATTTTTTACTCCAAAATTTTCCAGATAAAAGCATTGAAAGTGATCATATTTCATGCAATGACAGACTTTTTCAGAATTTTTTTCTGAGTCTGACTTTGCGCTACATATGTAGTTAATGTTGCTGCTTACGCTGAAGACTTGTGGCGTATCATACAATGACGGCTGAATTGAGTAGCAATTTCCTCACATCCCTAATCAGGGACTGAATAATTTTTTTGAAGGCGGTGTGTTGATGTTGGTGGAGATCTGATGTGATTATTTGTTGTGTTTAGACATGGCCCGATTACTGGATAGGCAATATATTGCAGTTTTAAAAGTCACGGTTATTTATTATAACTGTCCAAATCTGTCAAAATTGGTCTTTTTTTTCCCATGTTGTCTGCCGACGGGCAATGGCAGTGAGGTCTCAATGTGTATCATATGTGATTCTTCTGCTGCACCAGCCAATCACATTGTCCCTTTCCTGCCTTGTGGGCTTTAATGTCAATATAATTTTGCTGCTGCAGCTAAATTCTGCAGCTAACAAGTTATCATATTGTGAGTAAGGTGCCTGGAGGGAGAACAAGGGAGTGGAGGACGAGGTGCGCATGCGCTGCGGCAGAAAAGAAGTTGTTGAGACAGAAGGGGGAGTTGTCGAGTGCTGTTTTAATATGGTAAAAGTGAAGGCTGATTGTCAACCCTGCCTCCCAGCTGCCTGTTTTGTCGGCTGCGGGCTCCGCTTTGAGTTCAAGGGCAAGTCCGGCCCTGGAAGGAGGACTTCCCCCATTTCTCCCATATACAGCTCGGGGATAGAATGGGAATGGATAACAATATGCTAGTTTCACTGAGCTTTTTTTGTGATATCGCTTGAGGTAGGACCTGAGCTGTCAAGCCTGCTCGAGTGTGGCAAAGCGTAAAAAGCGAACCAATAAAAAAAACGAAGTCGGCTTCCTGGGAAATTTTTGGCATACGTAAAAGCAGGTGAAATTGAGTGTAAGCTACGAACAAGAAGTGAGCGAGAGAAAGAGAGGAAAAAAAGAGGGACGGCGAGCGAACGTGTTTGTGTGAGCATATGCGTGTGTTAGGGGAAATAAACCAATAAACTATCATCACTCGATTGTAAATAGTCAGCAGTGCACATTAAAGGTTCACAAACATTGCCATAAACTACGATCAGGTAGTTCATTTCAAACCAATCAATTTTTTAAAAATATTGTCCTGTGGATTTAGAGTTATTTTTTATACTAAGTCCCCATATTTCAGATTGAATTGATGTGTTCATTCAGAAAGAATTCATATAGTGTATACACATTTACTGGTGAGTAAAACCCGTTATGCTCAGTGACGTTTTGTTTTAATTTTAATTACATATTTATTGTAATTGAGCATTGTAAAAGTCTGTTATTGTAACATCCTCTATTATACATTTTGTTTAAGGATAAAACAGTTTTTATCATGTAGAAAAATGGAATTCATCATAAAATGTTTTAAAATTCTATCTTTTAGAGCTGTAATTTTAATAGCGTGATAGCGAATTATTTTTGCTCAAGGTTATCATACCGTCAAATTTGCTCATTGTGTTTATTCTGAAGTTGGTGTTTGCAACAAGCCGTGACGTGATGTTATTACATCTTCCTTGGTATCGAATTACGTATATTTGTGCCACAATCGCGAGCGAGCAATGAAAGATTTTCAGCGAGTAAAAATAGACTTTGAGCAGAAATTTTTTTTTGAGAGAACAAAAATAGATTTTAGTAGCTATCGCTCACTCCGGTTGTGTCCCCTCTGCGCAGTCAGTTCTGCAAAGACGTTACGAATGTGCGAAAAAAGTAGCCAATCAGAGCTAGTAAAAGTACATTGACTGCTTGGTCTGCAATTAGATTGCATATTGTGTTCACCCGGAAAGAGCAAACGAGATTGCATCACATCGACTTGGGCGGGAGAAGGTGGACTTCTTTGGAAAGAATGTTAGTATTGATACTATTACTGTACTATCTCACTTTACTGAACGACCTTGTTAGTTGTTGTACTTTAATGATATAAGTCCACCTTCTTCTGCCCAAGTAGGGGTACCAGAATCTTGGAATCATGGTCATTCTTTCCACCTAAAATTCACGGTACGATGAAGGTAGCAGTATTAGGTGCAACACACATTTGAGCTATCAAAATAATAACCTCTGAAGTGTGACATACCAAATTCGAGCAACATTCGGACAGTGGACAGGTCATCAGCGAGCGTGGCGTAGTGAAGTGCCGAACAGCCGCGGAAACCAGCTCTGCTGCTGAGCCTGCTGCTGAACTCGTCCTCTCTGGACACCAGCACTGCAGGAAGGGGAAGAGAATTAAACGTTACCAGGAAATATTTGAATTTGAGAGATTTGCAAAACTACTCCTGGAGTCAAGAATACCTTTGATATGTTTGGTGACAAATTGATAGATGATTCCAAATAAAGGAAGACTGCGTGAGACTTAGCTAGCTGAAGCCGCTCAATTTATAATAACTCTCTCCAACTTGAAAAGTAATATTCATGCTCACAGATAAATCTCCACAGTGTGTGGTAATGACAGGGGCATCAGCAACTAGAAAATAGATTTTTCTGAATCAGACTTTGGAGGAGTTTTTCATTTTCGCACATTTTGGCCCACTTGTCCAAAGTGATCCCAAAAACGGAAGTTGTGTTTTGCGGTCTCCTCACTAACAACAGATACATATTGTTCTTTCCTTCGTTCTCTTTTCCATATGAGCACTCATCTTTGCTAATCAATCATCCTGCTTTATTTTTTCCACCTCCTTCCTCTCCTCCTTGGCATCCATCAGTTGCTTTCATCACTTGCGCACTCATCTTCCTCCCCCCCACCCACACCCTCTATCCCAATAACTTTGTCTCATCCATTTCCTAGCTTCCTCTCCCTCATCATTCCACCCAACTCCATCAATCCCTCCCTCTATCACTGCATCTTCTCCTTCATCTTTAACTTTGCTCCAGCCATTGCTGCTCCCCACCTTCTTCCCTCACTCCTGTCTCTCTGTTCCTTTCCTCCTCCTGCCCTTCATCAGTCTTTCTCTTCCTGCATCCCACTCTCAACAACAGTTCCTCTGCAGTGTGTGTGTGTGTGCGCACAAGAAAGGAAAAAAAGAGAGAGAGGGGCAGGGCGGGATAATCATCGCTAACCCAATAAAGCGTCGCACAGGCCCCCCTAGCCCATCCATCAGCGTGCATCTGGGAAACGCTTCCCCACGCTGTGCTGGCCCCACGTGGACTCAAACCTGACAGCCATATAAATGTCTGCAATATACATATCCCATATAAATATGTCTGCAGAAACCCAACACAAGCTGGGGAGGGGAGTGAGCGCCTGTCAGTGCCACACTGCCTGTTGTGTGTGTGATGGTGTATGCAGCTCGGGAGGAAAACAAATAACACGTGCGCTACTTACTAGAGAACATATACAATGAATAATACACAGGAAATAAAATGTGCATATATGCTAATATTTATGCAAATCGGAATGTTGCATACTTGTGATTTGAACACTTGAATCATATACTCAATGTAATATCACAGCCAGAAATAACAAATGCTCACACTGCAAGGTTTATTTTATTTTATTCGTTTTTTTTTTTTTTTACCTTCCAGTGAGTGAATGCCTTGCTCCCTTGAGGTGTCATAAACGTTGTTGAAGTGATCTCCAGCATTTGGGTCTGCACCAGCTTCAAGCAGAACCTTCACCACACTACGAAACAGCAAAAACTAATAAGTGAAAAGATGACAGCTCATAATTAGATCCACGATTAAAAAAGTATTATTTTTAACAGACTGTCCCTGAAATTGCAACAACAAAGCAATAACAGTAATATTGATATTGTTTTTTTTATTTTGTTGCATTAAAGATATTGGGTTTGTTATATACAGTATACTAAAAACAAACAAACAAACAAACAAACAAAAAACAGGGTTTGAAAGGCGATTGGGACAAATCATTTACATAAAAGAGACACCCTATCATTTACATGAATTAAGTAAATATCATTTTTACTTTGCTGTATACATTTGAGTTGTATTAAAGTGTAGGTGTGTTGTGACCTTACCACACATATGGTGGAAACAAGGAAGAGGGTTGTTGCATGCATAGGCTAATGTTGGTAAACTAGTTGCTATTAATTTCTTCTTATTTCCAACGGGAAAGTAATCATGCCCTCAGAGCCCCAAATTAGAAAACATTCCGGGTGAGCTGGTCGAGCCAAGAATGTTATAGACTAGGAATAAAAGATACTCAAAATCCACCACTGTGTGAAGATTAGTTGTTTTGGTGCACATCAAGCAATGGTATTTATGGATTTATTCCTTCAATATTACAATTTTGGTGAAAAGGGACATACTGTATTTGCCAGGCATTACTATTGGTATTGATGTAAGAAAAGATCAACCACAATAACAATTGTATTTTCATCATTTCCCTTACCTCTATGTAGATCTGGGCGATACAAACAAAAAATAAAACCATGATTTCTTTCAGTCGATGTGCATATTTACAATTTTAATAAAGCCAGCAAACATTTACGTAAAGGTTTGAATTACTCAAAAACAAAACCATTGCAAAATGTTCAGACAAAAAGAACATATGCTGATTTTCAAACATTTTTTACAAACTCAGCATTCATTGCCTTGTACAAGTTTTGGTGAATAAAAGAGTGGACGGACAATGCTTAATAGTTTGATGTTGAAGAAAAAAAAAACTGTCCAATGGATGAACGTTGATTTGAAAGTATGCGCTCCTGTCAAAAACTATGCGTCTGCGATGCTGGCAAACGAGAGCACTGACGTTACTGGTTGTCTTTTATGGTTTCAAGATCTCATTTTTTTTGCATTTACACCATAGTAAGTGACAATAAAGGCTTTCTACTCAATGGTTGTTAGACTGACCTTCAATTAGGATGACCGTATGGGTTGTTTAATGCTCAGAAAAAGATGTAAGTATTCTCCATATGTAAATAATGGCAGTGGACACTGTCCTCCCCCAAACTTCAACCCTAAACCCAAACAGTGGAGACTGTCCTTCCCTAAATCCTAACCTAAACTCATAACAACTGTATAATGTTTTAACCCATCTTCAGGGGCAGTTTACTTTCAGGTTCATTCAAAATCCAGTCATATATCCCTCAATGCATATAGCACATATCATCATGAATATTTCTAAGTGTAATCCAGTGTGATTTATAGTAAAACATAAATAGCACATACCATCATCAATATATTTCCGTAATGCTAGATTGTTAATCTATGAGAAATTGTAAAATGCAACCTACCTTGTTGACAGAAGGCCCAGCACTGGCTTGTTGTGTTTGGAAAAGTTTCTAAATGCCACTAGAATCTGTAGAGTGTGCCATGAACCGCTGGGATGCCATTTCATGTTAATGCTACGACTCTGATACCCACTGGGATTTTTTTGAAAAGCTGTTGGACATATTGTCCCAACGGGAGTGAAAGGGTTAAAGACTTTGATATAGTTTCTATACGTTAGACTAGCCACCGGACGTGTAATGAAAATGATGCATGCATAGTCCATTTGGCAGAGTTGTATCCGTTTTAAGGATAACATAAAAACTTTACAACTTCTTTGCACCCACAAAATGCAGTCACGATTGTTATGACTTACGATGATTTATCCAAAAATATTGCATTTTAAAAAAGGAAAACTATGCGGTCTGATGGGTTCCTATAATCCCACCCATACTGTGGAAACGATGCGCATCAAACGAGTAGACCAAGCACATGCATATGGAATAAGGCCTACGGCACTCATTCAAGGCAGACATAAAGACAAGAACATTGGCCTTGACTCTTTGCTTGGTTCACCTCTTGTCTGTCTCGTTATGGTGGATACAGCCCAGTGAACACAAGACACTAGTCTGTCTCTTCTTCATATGTACATAAGAGTATATAGTAGAGGGCAAAGGGTCGGCCCAGTTTCCGGCACCACATGGGGTGTGGATGTATTTGTCCTTCATTGTTGCGTACCAGCTTTTAGAACAAACACACACTACCTCGGCAACACCATTCACTGTGACGTGATGAATGTTCCAGGTATGGTCACGCACAAAAATGAGTGGTGGTGCTGGCTTTGACTATTGGGGCTGTGTATTGGGTCGAAAAAGTGTATTGTGATATATTGAGATACACAAATGCAAAACACAAAAGTTGGTCCGCCAGTGTAAAAAGAAAGCTGGCGTTGGCCGTAACGTGAACCTTGCCGCTGGCCGTCATTAAACCTACAAGTTTCGAAAGTAGCCTGAGAGGCCGTAATGGATCGTTTTCTGCTAAATGGTTGGAGCGAAAGACCAGAAACAGCTTCAATTGAGCAAAGTGATCATTCATTGTAAGGCAAGGTGGACCGCAATGTAATGGGCTGACAGTTGTGCTCCTGAAGAGGAATGTGTTGCTCGGACCAAATAGATGAGTACAACACATTGTTTGAATATGTGAGCTGCAACAATTGATTCACCAGTATAATAAAAAAAGAAACTCTAAAGCATATATAGTTATTAAAATGAATATTATTGTATATAGTTTAGTTACAATGTTTTAAGCAGATGTTAAATGTTTTCATTTTTATTGATCAAAGTTCAATAATGCAGACTACATAGCAAGGATTTAAAACTGTGTAAGTACATATTTTCTTTTAATGTCCACCACTTAAAATGTACCTGATAATCTTTTATTTCTGTAATTGTGATTGGATGATGAATCTGTGGAATCCAATTATGCAGTGGTGGGAGAAGTCATATGGACTGTTAGAAAGACCATTTGTCCTTTGCTCTTGTAAGCTCATCAGTGATGGTTATTAGAAGCAATTAGCTACAAAAAGTCTGAAATAGGAAAGCAGTAATTTTGGTTTGTTTTGGACTGTTTCTAATTCTGATGTAACGTGTACTGTATTATTCTTACTGTGCTCAGACTGAACTGTTATGTGGAGAATCAGTGCATCCAAATGCTAATCATGGTTAGTGTCGTAGCATGCTAATGCAATCTGGTTCTTTTTAATGTTTTTGCCTTTTTTGAGTGAAGCCCAAAGTTTTAACAGATTTCTTACTTAAGAGGGGATTTTTGATGTATATAACTGAAGATGGATTTTTGTATAATAAATGAATTGGATGTGTGTTAGGCTCTGGTGGCAGTCCTCTCAAGAAGGGTTGACTTCCTTTCACGGCATAGAACAGGAGTGGGCATATTGATTGCCCCCCAGGTAGGTGGGCAGGCTCGGGACAGGTACATTGGGGTTCACCCTGGTGGACATATACTGTATTTGGATAAGGTGGGTGTGTTTTGACTGTTGCATGGGCAATATGGGGATGGTGAATAGACGGTACAAGGGCCTTCCTCCTCAATGTGACGTACCAAGTAGATGTGACAATGGAAGTCTCTGATCTGCTCGGGCGGGGGAGCATATAAGGGCAGAATAAGCGATGAATTCTTCGAAATGCATCAATGGAAAATAACCATTTGGGGTTTTTAGGGTGAGTAAATGTGTTTCTCTGAACGTTACACTCATTACCATTATCCATATTCAGATGAATAAAAAGGTGATCATCATCGTTTTCTAGCTAAATGGAGGCACCATCATTTATAATTGAATTCAAAGGTCTAGGAGTTTTCTTTTTTTAAATGCATTGACAGTCTACCTACCTGATTTATTAGACTTATGTGTGCCCGGCCCTCCTACCACATCATTTAACTCATTCGATCCCAAAGACACATTAATAAGTACTGTATTTTCAGAGTAAAAATTGCTTGTACTGAATGAGCTATCACATAACACTACACTAAGTGTGGACTGACCAAAAGTATAGATTAAAAAAGATTAGGAAAAAGAAGATTAATAGATTAAAAAAAAAATAATTCACAAAAGTGTGACAAGATGTTTCGACTGAACATCAGCGGTGTGTGGGAGAAAGCAAAAAGTCTGAGAACCGTCCGGGCACATCTTTGTTTCTGACCTTGCCATGGAGGTCGGAAGCACTATTGGGGGGGGGGGTCCCTTTTGTTACTGTATGCCTGTGACTGGGCCGGCAGGGGGGGCCGTGACCCACGCAGGGCTCTGCTCTCACCCTTGCAAGCACTTCTACAAACACACAAACGCATCCTCAGAGACAGCAACTAACTCGGGCTGGTCACATGAGGCTAGGCAGCTCTGTGCAAAGAAATGAGGTGCTGTGAAAAGATTTAATAGCATCAGGAAGGTAAACAGGCAAGGATAAAGAGTGGAAAACTGTGGAGGAGGAAAAGGGGGGGGCAATGGATGAAAGGGTGGACGTGCCAATAAAAAGATGAAAGGAGGAGATTTAATTATCAGAGAGACTGTG
The DNA here is from genome assembly GCF_059441005.1 of Hippichthys cyanospilos. NCBI lineage: Eukaryota > Metazoa > Chordata > Actinopteri > Syngnathiformes > Syngnathidae > Hippichthys > Hippichthys cyanospilos. Next base: position 15,954,624 of record NC_142379.1, on the reverse strand, counting down.
CCAAACCTAACGAGCTTTTGAATAGCGTTTGTGTAATTTTGCTAATTAACTGAAGATCTAGTGACTAACTTTATTTGGAAGAAGTTGCAGCACTAATTTGGGGCCAAACCAAAAGAGATGCAGAGGTTAATTAGTTTTAAGTCGCTTTTTACAAGGAATTGTTGAAAATGAGAGACATCTAATTACCATATTTTCAGTTCAATGACAAGATAATATAGCTCAGAGCTAAGATTATGAAAGGAGCCTCTGGCTGCAAAATGCTCCACAAAGACATTTAGTTCTCAATTACAAAACCAATTATCTTTTCACTTAGCTGCATACACGTTGTAGTTTAAAAGCATTATTTGGTCCATGTATATACATAGTATAACTCCTCTACAACAAAATCATATTCACAGCCAGAAATTTTTCACAACAGGGGACTTTTCACTGTCGCAAATCTATGTCTCAGATGTAAACATAAAAAAAACGTGTTGTGCAATCAACAATCTGACTGAAGTTAAAAACAAAACCATCCAACATTTAAAACAAAAATAAGAAAGTAATTGCCAAATCTACAATAAGCATTCATTTTCATACATCTATTTCTTGCATAATGTCTTTCACTTTGCTTCATCCATCTTTCATCTCTATTACTTTTATCCTGTCTTCAGTTGTTAGGCTTGGTTTAAGATTGATGCGTCTCCACGGATAAAAAAATGACATTATTTCAGCAACCACGCCCTTCAGCGCAGAGTCCACACAGAACAGCTTTTCCGCAATGCATATCTACCGTAACATGACTCTCTACCTCTGTTATAGAGTGGTGTTATTTGTATGCTGTAGAGTCCATTTACTGCCACCTATCGAATGGTAGAATATCGTCTGGCAGTGGGGGAAAGCCGCTCCGAGTATAAAATGCTGCAAAACGTGTGCTGGCGCGTTAAGTACAAACCAAGTTAGACTTTTAATGTAGGCTTGTTTTTGCCGTGGTGAATTTGAACTCAAATGCAGAAAAAAAAACATTTCGTTATATGCAACAGGGGGATTTTTCATTGTATGAGGAAGTAAGAAAGAAGACAAGGTTTCAATGCATGGATTTATTGGAAGAATGTGTATAAATGTTTGTGATGTGTAAATTTGATATAAGGTATATATGATTGCATTTAAATATTTATGATTGTATGTATAAATTATCTGCAATGTGTTTATATGTTCACTAAAATAATCTAGCAATTCAACTTGGGAGATGGAAGAAGATGCTTTTGAAGAATTGATTTTGAGTTTGAACTGCTATTTACCTCAGCAGTATTCTGTTGGTGTTATGTTGAAAATAATCCATCCACTTTTGCATACATATGTTGGTGATAAATATGCAGGCATGAGCATGTTGAGAGGATGTTGCTGTTGGCAGGCAATTATTATTATTTTTTTTTAAATAACTAGAAAAAAACTAAAAAACTTCCATATAACATCTTTTTGGAAGATGTAAAAGCATTAACATAACACAAAACCAATATTGTTAAACACAAACAAGGGCAGAGTCATGCTGATCTGCAAGGGGGGGGGAAAAAAAAAAAATATATATATATATATATATATATATATATATATACATACATACATACATACATACATACATTTTTCCCACGAATAATGGTTTCGTGTTATGTTAATGCTTTCATAGCTTCCAATGAATATCTTTATACTGTATAATATTAAATGAATATGACGGGGCAGAAGTTGGTATATTCTAACTTCAGGCTCAAAGGATGCCAAGCAAGTGACTTGAAGACTTTTTCCCTTGCCCTGAAGGAAGACAGGAAGCAGACACTTCTTTCTCACCTGCAATATAATAGACATCCGAGTCGAACTGACCATCCATGTCTCTGACCACCTGGCCCAGACGCTGGACCTCACTTGACCCTGCCTCACCTGCTGCACGCCTGAGGTCAACGAGGTGCCATGAGAAGCGTCTCATGAGTTGTGAACTAAAGTGAGCCACGTTGATAAAAATAGGACAAGGTTTGCCACTTGGAGGCTAACAAGCTTCTATATACCTTCAGTTAGTGGTCAGTCAGCCACACCTGTCAGTAGTCAATTATACGCACCTTTCACCTCAAACCTCAAAGTATGTGATGCGTTTACACACAAGTGTTATGTTGGCAAGGTTAGCTTTGAGTTATTGGCGAAAACGCATATTTTTGAAAGAGATGCTCATTAGGAATTTCTACAAAACAACCTCCTTAAGGTCTCGGATTCAATTTCCCAGCTGCCAAAAGTTTCAAACTGTAATTAAAGTGTATGAAGATTTGTAGACAGGATTTGTAGACCGTGCGCACAGTTATAAGATCACTATGCCAAAACTAAAACCGTTTTTTTTTCTTTTCCAAAAAGGCATTTCAACTTGATGACATTCAAATTGCTCTAACCGTCAAATTTTGAACTTCCTCCATGTATTTGGGATCAGTTAAAAGGAAATGGAAGAATTAGGATATATCAATATTGCAATTTTCATTTTCGGACACATAAGCCTGATATTATTATTATTACAGTTAGTGATGTTGAATGGTGTCAATAGTATTTTTAGTGTTTTGACTTTGAAATTTCCGATTGCATATGTAGGCACCGTGCGTCTTGTTGTGACATTAAGAGTTAATGGAGAGTTGTGCCATATCATACAATGACAGCGTAACTGAGGAGAGGTTTCTCATTACCGTAGCATTTTCTTTTTAATTGGGGTGCGTTGATGTGACTACACTTACAGCGAATGTGCTATGTGATTTGAACATGCAACATGCAACCCAACCCATGGCCACGGTTCTATGCGGTTTACTGATTAAGTGGTTTCATGGCTCATGAACCAATGTATATTATTTCTGTTGTATGGACAATTGCAGTGCAAGCCGCGCAACATGGATGAACTACATTTTAGTGACATTGTTGAATAGCATTTATCCATCCAATTCATATCACTGACCCTCCTCAGGGTCACATATGAGCTGGTCGCTATTCCAGCTGACTTTGGGTGAGAGGCCTGACAAACACTCAAGGGACAAAAACAACCAACCATTCATCCTAGCATCCACATCTATGCTTTCAATTAATATCAAAATGTGGGCAGAAGCCAGAGAACTCAGAGGAAAGCCCTCGAGAGCAAAGGGAGCACACTAATTCCACACAGAAAGGCATGAGTGGAGATCACAGATACAATTTGAAATCAGCTAAAAGAAAACATAAAATATTAAGTTATTTTGTTCCAAATAAATGATCATTATTTGATAGAGAGAAACTCTGGTGATACAGGGTGATAGCTTCCCTATCTCCAGAACAGAACAACTGGTTCCATCCTCCAACAGCTCTGCTCCCTCCACTGAGCCACTCAGTAGACAGGTCGGAGCGATCAACAGGCGTTACAGCCGACTAAGCTCTCATTGTGCACGTGAATACGGCGAGGGGACCATGGAAGAAGAGAAATAGAGATTGAGATGGGTATTGTGGGTTAAAGAGTGCAAACAGTGGGCCAGGTCCTACGCCTCCCTGATTTAGCCACACATCAAAGCTAAGTAAATTCATGCCCACCCACTGGCTGTTTGACCTTTCATTCTTACACACATACAGACACACACACCACAAATGTGCAACACACTTTTTTCTGCTTGCCGCTTTACTTGACTAATGTCACATATCTCACAGAGTACAGCAGCAAGTCTGAAAGCCTGGTTTGAATATTAGATTAGACTGATATAGCATTTTTAGGCAGATAACCCTACTGATTATGAGTCATCGAGTAACCCAATAATGGGAAAATAGCTACATAAAAATTAAAAGCTAAATCACAATGTTAAAATGTCTTTAACCGCACCATTCAGACGCTCTAAAAATGGCAGTTTGTTCAACATCTAAACATTACATCTGAAAGTTGGCAAGTCATTTTCAACATTTTAGATAATTTGTGATAAAATAACCCCCACGTTGACTGACCAATAGAGTTGAGAAAAAAATAGAATTTCATCAAAATGTGACTAAAAAGTGATGGATTAAAAAAAAAAAAAATCAGGTTTGACATTCCCAATAAATATAACCTTCGAGGCTTAGACAACTTTAGATGATTGTTTTTTTTTACATTTCGAGATCTATAAATCTCAAGATGTATAAATAATCTAGCACCTGAGCCACTCAGCCAATTTTGCTAAGGGACAAAACAGCAAGACCAGAAGCTCAGCAAACCAAAATGGCAAAATCACTCTGTGACTAGTGTAACTAGTGACACTCTGTAACTAGTGTGGCAACAATGAAGTGTGTAGTATGTTTAATTTTTAATCTCTTGTAAAATTACAAGATATTGCATATTCTACTATAACACTTCTACAGAGTGGATATATAATGTAATATTTGACGTTTGAATTGTGTAGTGTCTTTATTTTTTGTATTTGATGCATATTTAACATTGTTAACGTTTTAAAATGTTGTGGATCAGGAACAAGAGTTGCAATTTAGCTACGCCTAATTCGTAACTATGACATTGTCACAATCAAATAAAGCTTCATTCATTCATGAGGATTTCGCCTGACACAAGCTATGTTTATGTTTAGCAACTAGTTATGATTTTTGAACAAACTTTCGGATTTACATACTATTTATTTCTAATTTAGATTGATTTTAGACAAAATACTCTATTTGTAAAATTATATCAAATAGTTCAGGGAGCTCCAATGGCCTTCAGAATAAAAAATAAATAAATAAATAAAAACTTAAGTAAATAGCTCATAGAATTCTACAGTAAATTAAATTGTTCCCGGCTTGAAAATAACAGAAATGTTACATTTATATTTGAATAGTTAAATTTAACACAGTTTTGAAGTGCTCTATTATCAGCCAATCAGATTGAAACAAAGAGAAATGGCTAATCCTGATATCGATCAAATGCCAAATATTGTCACTGATAATCATCCAGGATGATAAGTCAACCGAGTTGATGATACACAACTAATTGGTCTCACTATTTGACTGTATGATGTAAAATGAGTTTAGTATTGATAGTCAAAGCAAATTCAGTATAAACGAGCATGAGCACTGGAATCTTTTTGTTGGCAGTCCATGATGACATACGTAGGCTACAGGCTAGACCGTGGTCATGAGTAATGTTCCCTGGCTTTTCACTTAACTTCAGCAAATAAAGTTGTGTGTGACTGAGTAATAGGCAGTTGGCCTATAAGATATTGTGTAAAAACTCTTCATTGCTTTGTATGCGTTGACAAACGCACTCACACTTTCTGAGAGTTGTGTATGTGTGCGCCATGAGAGCTGCATGAGGGATGCGAGGGAAGCAAAGCTCTGTCTTCCCTGCAGCGGTGACGGCTCACTGGGGGGTTGGAGGAAGGGATTAAAAACAGACGAGTGTCAACTGGGCTGAGTTATAGCACTCATAACGCGCACTGTGACACATATCCACCCCAAGTATGGACGTAAACATCAAATTTGTAACCAAAAAACAGTTGACGCACAGGGAGACACACCGCATCATTAACACGTCACACGCACTAGCCATCACTCAACAACTACACCGCTTACATGTTGTAACATTAAAGTAATATGATGCAATTGTCACTTTGGAAGTCATGTGTGCGCAAAGAATAAGTTCCGATGAATATTTAAACAGCATAAGCAGAAAACCAGTAATCTCACACAGAGAAAAATTATACAGTACAATAAGAGGCCTGTGCAGCACCATTTGTAACTCCACCCTCCTTGCGCTCATCTCATGTTATGTACACATTTGAATTACACATTATGTTACGCACAAGCAGGTGGGGGCTCCGAACAAAAAAAAAAAAAAAATGACCACAGACTCCTGATGGCGAGGGGGAAAAAAAATCTGCTGAAATTGGATTTGGCCTGGTCTTAACCTCGGCCCCTCTCTGTGTTGTGTGTGTTCTGGGGGCCAGCAGGCTAATTTAATTTGTTGGACCAAGAGACGGGGGACCGGGTAAAGACCTTCTGTTACTCTGAAAGTTGCACTTCTGAAGACCCGCTGTAACAACGCAAGCAGGGACATGACACACAATAAGTCATGCAGGCAGCTGGATGATTTGGAGACGGGACACCAAGCCCTGAATGGCGTCTTTTACCCTTCCGCAATTTACTGAATGTTTCTTTGTTTACCCACCTCTTCAATTTTCCTTAACTATGTACAATAAACTCTTTTCCAAAATCCAGAAAATGATTTACTACTTACAATAGGTGTAAATAGTGGAAAATTACATACAGTAATGACAAACCAAATTGTGTATATATCATGAATGTTCACTCCTAGATTAGACTTGTATCATTAAGTATCATTAAGTGAGGGAGGGGAATCGCTTTCTGTAACCATTCCGGGGTTCAGTGCGGGAAAGATAATATTTTACCAGCAACAATATAATAAACTAACACCATTGTAGCTCTTGCACCACAGAAGCCGAACATCAACTGTTTGATTTACTTGAGGTCAATAAATTCCAGACTGTTTCTTTTTGGGGGGTGATTAAGAAAACACAATTTAAATTCCTGCAAAACATCAAGAGTTCTTCTGCCTGCCCTCATGTTTGTTGGCTCCAAACAACATCATACATTTCAGAACATCACTTGAAACTATAGGTGCAACGATTAATTGATTCATAGACAATTAGTTATCAAATTAATTCCATCACTGCCAGCCCAGTAAAAATGGATCTTTTATATCTATAGTTGGGGTTGGCATTGAATGAGTTAAATGACGTTCTGCGAAATTGCAGATTAATTCAGTTACATATGCAAGTAGAGCTGTCAAAAGTAATCAATTAATTGACAAGTAATTGATGATCAAATATGAGACAACTATTTTAATAATCAAGTGATCATTTCGAGCTATTGTTGAACTTGAAATTGTCCAAATCTTCTCATTTCAGCCTCTAAGGCTAAGCAGTGACTATTCTTTAATTTCTACAGTCGTATGACAACAAAATAAGAAGTTTGCTTTTATTTTGGAAAATGATTATCGAACCACTAAATCGATTTCAAACAGTTTGGCGTGTAGATGTCAATCCCACTTGTGTGGCATTTCTTAATCATTAAAAATAATGAACAAGAAGATCAAATTTAGATGTGGTATTTACTTTCTCTTTTTTTTTTTACGGTCTTCATTTGAAGAAACCTCAGTACATTTTATTACTGTAACATTTAACAGTGGTTAACCTTTTTGTGACAATTATTAGGAATAAATGAAGTGAGTGCTTTTGGTTGATTTTATATCTTAAATAGTAACAGTGGTACTATATTAGCCCTAAAAATAATTTTCATACTTGTGACCTATGACCGTTGAATGTTATTTTGTTAGTACCAATAATTTAAGTTCGCTAAAGGGTTAAATATAATGGAAGGATGGATGGATACTGTTGACAGTTTGACCCTAAAACAATTTTCATTATTTCTTATGGGAAAAGCTGCTGCACCAACGAACTTAAATAAGCAGAAAAAAAAGGATGGATAGAGCACTACATTTGAGGCTTCTAAGTGTATCGGTGGTTCAGTACATCATTTACTTTTATGTCTGGCAAAAACACAAGCACGCACCTGTGCTGCCGGTTAATGGCCGCCACCATAAGAGGAGTCCAACCAAGACGGTGACGGTGATTTGGATCCACCCCTTCCTGCAACAGTCTGATGGGAGATGAGCCAGAGATGAGTTAACAAAGTATTTTTTCCCAATTTTACATCATTCTGCCATCAAAAACTGCCAATTGAACTCAATGGACCAAAACATTCTATATCTATAGCCCCATGACCAGTGTGTGAAACCCAGGTGTGTTAAGTTGTGTGCCTGAGGGTCTGGCATACATACTACTTTGTGACGCCGGACTAAATGAGGAAGGTTAAGTGTGCACGTATCCATCTGTCGTCTCTAATGCCGTACAGGCAGAAAGAGTGTTTGTTTACAGTCAACTCTATGGACCCTGTCTGATCTGCACTCCATTCGCTGGGTCAGTTTCCCTTCCTTTCAGTACCTGGGCAGGAACAAATGATTGACTACTGTGTTCTGCTTTGGAGGGCTTGGCTGTTCTGCTTGAAACGTTCAGAAATCCAAACCTTTAGCAAATCTTTGCACCAAAACAAATGTTATGGATGATGGTATAACAATTGTCAGTTATGCTAAATGAAAAAGTGTAAACTGTTATATCTAGTCACATAGGTCATATGTCAATTTTCTTCCATTTTTAGTCTCTGACGGTGTAATGGCTAGCTAACGTCATGGCTAGGTATCCAATACTTTGGTCCAGCTAATGGTAGTCACACCCTGGCCCCTGACAATCTTCGACGAACCTCAAAGCACTTAACACATCTGTCCACTTGCACTCTCACCTAAGCCATCTGTCAGATGTGCACAGGTAACCCAAGCTTGCATAGAGACACGCATGGGCAAACACATACTGCTATTTAAAGTGCTGCATTTTGTAATTCTATCCATACAAAATATGTAGCCTATTTATACTTTAACAAGTTCTTCCAATTAGAAATGATCAAAAAGCGGTCATTGTTATTGACTGCATTTTTCGTGATGCGCTATAATTTCCACCTCACATTACTTAAGGTTTGATATGCATTATTACCAACCAAACAGATGGGTGCAATAGTGCTACAATCCTGGTATTTTTTGTTTTGGCTAACGCTGAATGGGCAAACCATAAAATGAATACGATAAATCAAAGAAAAATTAACAGCTGAAACTTTTGAAGCAGCGTGTCAGCTTCCATTAAATGCCTACTATTTATTATAATGGTACTTTGTGTGACTTGTTGTTTCACACAAATGTCTTTCAATACTTACTTTTACTCACTTCAAAGGTAGCACCGATCGTCTTGTATGGGTAAAATAAATATGATCATGAGAAGCGGTTCTAGGAGCCCCACAAAATCATATATTCAGTCTTAATCTGACATTTGCAGCTCTTTTCTCCCACCTGCTGGTTTAAACGGAACACTGCATCAACATAAAGACTGACTATAGCCAGATTACTTAACAAGTCTTTTTGTTTCATTCTATTACGGTAATTTGAAAAGGAAAATGACCAATGCTCACACATAGCATAAGACAAGACATAAAAAAAAATCATTTCACATTTAATAATCAATTTATTGTAGTTTAGTGCAAGTAGGAAGCTTTTTCAATATTTTTTTGTAAGTGCTGCAATTTCTAAAATGTATTACTGTGTGCATGTGCGTATATATATATATATATATATATATATATATATATATGTGTGTGTGTGTGTGTGTATGTGTGTATAAACGGCACGTAAAAAAGTAATTGAGGATTAAAACACATGCATCCAAGTCTGAGCAACCTGTGGCACCATTCTGCTTCTCACAGGTCAGTCTTAAGACTCCAGACTCCAGTGTCAAAATACTTGGCACAAATTATGACTGTTACCGTGAGGTTCATTACCTGGCCACATCTTGAGGATTATTTGTCCTTGCTGCCTCCAAAAGGGCATCACCTAGTGATTTGGGGAAAAAAAAAAAAAAAAAAAAAAAAAATCAAAAACATACAAAGGTACAAAGATTAGCAAAGAGTGACATAGGGGTAAGAAAAAAAAAAAAAAAAAGAGTAGATAACCCCAATGTAAACCATAAGCATTAAAAAAAAACCCTGCTTCAGTGAACCTTTGTCTTTAGACCGGATTGAATGACTTTAAAATTTAATCTTAATTTAGGGAATCAAAATCAATGTCACTTTCGGAATAACAAGACGCAAGAGAAATTAAAACACTGCAAAATTTGTAATGACTATGCTTTTGTAAAGTAGCCTTTGTAAACTAGTTTACAATGCACGCAGTAGACATCAGTAAAGACGAGTATTCAACTGCTAAAAAAGTGTTTTTTAAATCCTTAGCAATAAATTCAAATTAATCTTCCAGCCAACAGTAGGCGCCATGGTACTTGTGGATGTCAGAAAAGTGATTAGCTGACAAGTACTCACAAAAACTCAAGTTTTGGGGTTGTGCCACCAGACGCACATCAAAGGTTAAGGTTTTTATCAACTTAAAATTCACCACGGTGAAAACGAGTTGCACATATTTACTAGTTGTACATATGTACTAGTAGTATTTATTTATTTTTTTAATTCTATACTTAATTTGACACTTCCAGCTCTGGCCTTCCTGTGTTGAGTTTGCGTGTTCTCCCCGAGCTTGTGTGGGTTTTCTCTGGATACTCCGGTTTCCTCCCACATTCCCCAAAATATGCAAGATATATTGGATACTCCAAATTGTCCTTCAGTGGGTTTGTGAGTCTTAATGGTTGTTCGTCTTGTTTGCCCTATGATTGGCTAGTAACTAGTTAAGGGTGTACCCGGCCTCCCGCCTATGCGTAAAGAGAGCTGGATTAGGGTCCAGCACCCCCGCAACAATCATGATGATAAACAATCAAGCAAATGGACGGATGGATGAAGTCTGAGTTACCTTTGTCATCAGAGTCTTTCTTCAGGCAGAAAGCCACGGCAGCAGCAGATAGGAGGCCAGCCGAGGCCACTCTCAACGGGCTGGCGCGTCCGGCCCCGTCCTCGCCTCCAGCTCTCTGACCAGCATCCTCCCAGTACATGTTGTTGTTGCGCCCTCTGTTGGCCAGCGCGGCCCAAGAGCTGCGGCGGTTTTCCAGGTTTGACAGCCATCTGGGGGCGAGGTGGTGGTACTGCACCGTCTGCTTCACGTTGTTAGCAGCGGTGTCATCCGCCAAAATCCCTCGTCTTGACACCCGAGAGGTGGATATTAAGGGGTTACGGTTGTTATCCGTAGGTGGCTCTCTTATTGTGGTCTGACAAGCAGGAGCGGCTGAACTAGTCTGGAGAACGCGCTTGCAAGGCGACAGGCTTCGCGACCTTCGTGCAAACAACCTAGTGGGAACAGACGATAACATGGCGAAAGACTCACCAGGATATGTTGACGATTAAAAATCTTGGCGTGTGAAGTAGCCAAGGAGTAAGTCACGAGAGGCAGATGTCGTATTAAGTCGAACGGTGACGCCGGAGAGCCTTTTCTGTGTAGCTATTTACAACAGCCACACGCATTCAAACGTTTCCCTCATTCTAGCATGGATGGTACTCGAAAGTACGGGGTATTCTGGGAAATGTAGTCTTGTTGAGCTCTCCTGGGCACCGTTACATACGCTGTTCACTGTAAGTTAGAGATATTGTGAATTTGTGATATTGTGAGAGAATCAGTGAATGTCATACATGCGGTATGTATTTTGGGGAACAGGGAGGCATTTGTTTTAGGTGATAGACACTTCCTTTTGTGTTTTCCACAAAATGGTCTCACAGACTGTAGTGTGCCTGCACTCATGCAATTAACAATATCCCTAATTTATTGCGAACCCTATATAAATGCTTTTTGAGACAAGGCACATTATTCATGTTTTAATGTTGCAAACATCTCAGCACATTACCCTAAAAAAAATACTGTACATATATAATAACAACAACTTGATCAGAGTATTATGCTCCGAGATGGTCAAAGATGTGCAATTAATAGAGTGATTGAACGCAAAATGCCTTTTTTTTCCCAAACAGTTGGAGCAAGTAAGAGGGAGAAGCCATTTTCTGATACATGTTCTCTGGTTACAAAACCATATTTATAGGGCATTTTACTGCTTAATTCAAACTTGAAAGGGTTAGCCATGGGTCCCAAGATTGCTAGTGATGTTAAACAGACAAGTAAGAAGATGATTTATATGGAAACAAAGCTGAAGATAATCAAGAAATACGAAGCTACCCTAGCCGAGGCTACCCTTAATAGGAAATATGGGCATAACAAGCGCCACTCACTCACTGTATGTACAATTTTGATGTTTTTAACTTGGGGTTCTGAACGCATTAGCTATCTAACATAGGTTTGGATTGCCCGCCATATGGTGACTTCGCCTTTAGGTGGTAATGCATTACAAAAGCAATGTGATTGCTATAATGCATCACACTTTTGGCCACCCCGCACACCTAAAGGGAAATTTCTGTGATTTGTATCTGATTTGTCTGCTTCTAGACAAGAAGATCCAGTTTGCTATTTTGCACATTGAGTTTAAGAGGGTCATATGGTTGAGAACATAAGAAAACCAACTGTAAAAAATGTTATATTCTTATTCCTTAAAAAGCCTTCCTTTGGGTCCCTTTGTTTAACCTGCAACAACAACAAAAAAACGCTTCCAAACTGCTGCTCAAATTAAGTCACTGATTCACAAAGCTGCTGTACAAAAATACATTATATACTGTACTCTAAGTGTTAATACAGAACATAGAGTGGTTTTGTGAATCAGTGACTTAATTTGAAGAGCAATTTTTTTTACATTTGTGGGGCATTTTTGCAGGCTAATTCAGGGGACGCGAGAAAATGTTTTTTTTAACCACCAATAATATGACCTTATTTACAATATATATTTATGTGAAGCATTCTTTATTCGGACTATGTTGAAATTTGTGATGAATACTACCTAACATAGCTGCTATGAAATGGTCAGCATCTTCCAAGCAGTGGCAGTTTAATCTATGAAGTGGATATTTTATGTCACGGCAGCAGTCTTGGTTTGCCACACCATGAATCATAGAGGACATCAGGCTTTGTCAACATAAATCCACTTGCACCTTTTCCTAGACATTTCATTACGTCGCCACAAGGGTGTGAATGTGAATTTGCCCTTGGAAGCACCTGAATAAAGTTCTACTCACCAACAAATATAATGTAACAAATGTAACAATTTTCCTTTGTATTTTTTTTTGTCCTCAGAAATACTTTATCAAGCTGCAACCAAAGTATTATTACATTTAAAAACATCAGGTATAACATCTTTTTTTTTTTTTTTTACAATATACTGAGTTCATGAATGTTGTATGGCAGCGCAATGACTTCTGCATGGAGAGAGAAAAACGCTAGCTCTTTTCATGATCAACTGTTAATGTTAAAAATAGCAAAGCCTGACATGCTAGTGTGTTACCAGTTTTGACGGTGCACGTGAAAATTGGAGTTAGAGATACCAAAAAATCATCTCACGGTTATACAAACACTGACATTTGCTTGCAGAACACTCATGCATTTCATTTGTTATTAGTTATTCAGCCCTCTCAACCATCTGCTACAGTTACCCTGGAAATATGCTTCCGGAGCCCCACTCCATTTTCGCCAAATTAATCAAAGCTCTTTGATGGCTCGGAATTAATAATGCACATCACATTCAGATTTTTGACTTTTTTTTCCCAATCATGCTGGAAAGTGACAAGGGTGCAGAATGTCAAGTAAATTCAGTATGCTAATTTTACATTTTTGCGGCAATCGGCCAGGGGTATGATGTGAATGTGACCAATGGTGTTTTCTACTGCACCCTTGCTTTGGCATGGTTTGAGTCGTAATTTGAATAAAATGCTACGTTCACTCAATCACAAGTATTTTTAAATAAATAGTTAAAAAAACGTTAAATCACGTACAAAAACAGAATAAAGAAAGAAATAATAAGCAGTGGTGCGGTGGTGAGCACATCCGCCTCACAGTTCAGGGACCAGACTTGAAATCCACCTCACTCCGGTATTCCTGTGTGGAGTTTGCATGTTCTCCCTCCCTGAGCCCGTGTGGATTCTCTCGGGGCGCTCTGGCTTCCTACCACATGCCAAAAACACGCATGGCATGTGTTTTGGACACACCAAATTGTCCTTAGGTGTGATTGGGTGCTTGAAAGTTTTTTTGTCTCTGCGATTGGCTGACAACCAGTTCAGGGTGTCCCCCACTTACTGCTTGAAGTCATCTGGGATAGGCACCAACAAGCCTGCAACCCTTCTGAGGGTAAGCGTCTATAGAAAATAGTTAGGTAAAAGAGTAGAGCTGCCAGTGAGTGGAAAACATTTTTGATCTCCAAACAAACTCATTTGAATGTATGTACACATATGTTTGATTGTATATGGATACATTTGTAAAATATGTACTTATATGTTTGAATGTACTTTCAAATACATCAAAATGCATTCACATACTTTCAAGCATATTGGCAATTACATTAGAATGTAATTGCAAGTACACCCTAATTGCAAGAGTGGGTCAGTGTTTTCCAGGTTTCTTTTTCAGCACATCTGATTAAAAGGATCAGCTCATCAGCAAGCGCTTCAGGTGGAGAATAATCCAGCGGCGGGCCGTGACTGTCACACCTACACTTTCTGTCATGTCAGACTCTCGAATAAATAGCCCCCATGAGCACATGTACGCATTACTGGGCTACACAGACTATTTTCCGGAGCTTTTAAACTTCAATGAACTCTCATCCGCCATTAAAACTTGTCATTATACGTGAAAAAAACTAATAATTTAAAATAAATATCCATGATTTTTTATGAAGTTATAGAATTACAAATCACAGTTTAATATAAGAACATAATTTTATTTCTTTACTATTAATTGAATATAAACAAAATAAAAACACAAACATTAAAAAATGAAACAATAAAAGCTTGCATTCACCAAAACAAACGGCGGTCACAATCAATCAGTCTTTTCAATATCTCCTGATTTTTCTTCACCTTTTCATTATGAAGGTCTCTTTCTCTTGGCACTGAGATGTACAGTGTATCCATTCGGGTGTTCCAAAAGTTTTTTAATGTCACGGTGGGGCATGGCGGTTTGAGGAGGTGCGGGATGTGGGAAAGGCGGAACCAATAAAAATGCAGGACTGACTGGGGTAGGCTCGAGTGAAGGTGATTTAATAACAAAGGCAGGGTTGAAAGAATCGAAAAATACAAAGTACAAACCAAAAACGTTAAACTGAAACTGACTGGGGGCGACAAGGAACGGGAGGCAGCACGGGAAGGAGGGCAACGCGAGGCAAGACGGCGAGGGGAAGACGTACAAAGACCCGACAAGGGATGAGGCAAAACACTGAGGCTTAAATACTAACAGAACTAATGAAAACGCGAGACACCTGGGAACAACAAGGGGCGGGGTAGCTGACTGGAGGACACACACGGGCGACAGGTGAGGTTGATTACAGTAATGACACGCGGGGAAAAACACAGTGAACCTATAACTTAAACTAAACAACTCAAAACCCACAACAAAACAGACAGATCATGACATTTAAAGCACCGTAGCGCATTGAGGAGCTCTCTTTACCTTTGAACTGAAATGTACAATCCTGTTTATCCACTTGGGTGTCCCCATAACTTTTTATAAGCACTGTAGCGCGTGTGTCCAGCCGTGCTTCGGTGTTTCGTTGCTGCCTTGGTTAAACAATTGAAGTTTGCAAATCCAGTGTAGCTCCAAGGCATTCCCAGCACAACTATCTGCCAGGGTTAGCTCACACCCCTGGTAGCCCATTCACAAATATGGCCAAGTCGGGACAGGTTACCTAATAGCTACGGTACACCTCTAAAGCAATCAGGCAAAGCCAACACCGCATAGCTTGCTTGTTGAGTATTGCACCGCCTTCCTGCAGTGAGCATCCACTCATGTCACATTCAACGTGAGGCCTCTAGATGGCAATCTTATGACTCGGTTGGCGATTACAGCTGTCCATTTAGTTATACGTGCTGCTCACATATCATCTGCGCTTGCGCAGAAGCCCGTGCCATGTTGATGCGAATGCCCTGGCTTCTGGCTAAGGCAGATTACATACAGCCATACAGGCGAGGCAAGTTAGCTGAATTCTAATTGGCTAGAAACCCCAAATTAAAACTACAACACTCGAAGGAGCACAACCAAATGGATCTACAGTAATATGACACGAAAAGAAAAGAATAAGGAGAATAATTTTATTTAAATATATATATATATATATATATATATATATATATATATATATATATATATATATATATATATATATATATATATGTGTGTGGTAAAAATGAATTTGAAAAATTTTTTACTTTCAATAAAGTTATTATAATTCTTATAGTTTATTATGATAATGATGGGAGGTTATGTTAGGCCAGCAGAGAAGGCCTGGCTGGCCCTGACTCTCCAACACTGGAATAATCTTTATCATTTGAATAAGGGGTGTTTTAGAGAGAAAACTGGAAAATGTGCAGGCCCTCTCTGGTTGGAATTGCCCAACCCTGCATACTTTTGCACATAATTGCAAGTTTGTTATAACGAATTTGCACGTCAAAAAAGTTCATTCTATTTTGACAATTCCACACTTTTGTAAAGATGTACACAAATTCATTGAAACCGACTAATGTAATAAAAAGTATTTATACTTTGAAATCCCTGAGGGAGTTTTCCCTATTACTGAATGAAAAGTTCGTCCTGTCTGTTTTGTTATTCTATTCCTCATTTGTTTGTATTTTTTGCATATATTTGTTAATTTTGTTTTAACCCCAAATTAATTTAACTTGCCGAATGATGTTTACATACTCTGGTATTATACTTGACCAAATATTTCCATTGTTTCATCAAAGTTTAAAACAAATATTTCGGGCAGCAAAATCCCTGAAACAGAGCTGCGGGCTTTACAAAGTGCTCGTAAATGCATCACTCGGGGGCGTTCCCATCCAAGCAGTCTGCGTCGCCCGGCTGACGTCGATCAAGCCAAGCTGCTGACACCCTCCCACTCCTTTCGCTTCACGCCGCATCCTCCCAACGAGCACCGACTGCGGGGATGGAGAACTGCAACAAATTAGCACAAGACCACTGAAGAGCTGCGGAAGTGAGAACTTGAAAAAGAAAGCCACGGGGAAACCTTGGGTGCGACGGTGAGTGTCAAGCGGAAACGTAACCATATGGTTGATGTTGAGAGCTGCTGCTTCTGAGAACTCGCACCCGACCGGAACTTGTTCAGCACCGCTTTCGACTAAGCCGCCTCGGTGCTTTTCTCGACGCAAAGCTTTATCACCTGTGCGCGGCGTCAGCGACGTCCACACCTCTATTTGACTAGTTCATTGTACCTCGCCGAGTGAGCATGCGCACACATCACAAGACTGCGCTGCAGGTTTCTCGCTAAATTGAATTAAGCAGTTAACTTGTTCAAACATACGAGGGAGACTCCCTGCACTCGAAGCCCCGCTCGTGCCCTAACGTCTTCCCCTCCCCGGGACAGAGAAATGTCTGGACGAAATGTTACGATCCCGGACGACCGGGCGTTCGCCAGCTTCAAGTCAGAGTGTCTGAGTGAGGAAGGCTGGAGTGCGACCTACAACAAGGGAGGCATCGCCGTGTGGAGCCAGGCATTGGAGGAGGGCAAGTCTGTCCACAAAATTAAGGTGAGTACACTACACGCAACCTCATGCTAACAAGAACAGCGTGGCTCTCAGGCTCTGACGCCTAAAAAACTGCTCCAACGCTGTTGAGAAATTTATATTCTTGCACAGAATTACATGATGTTATGCAATTTACTACGCTTTTAGCCGATGGTTCTATGAACATGCCCTTCCACTCCCTCGGCTTCACGCATTTATTTATGAATGACTTCACTATATGCATGGAAATACCTTTTGCAGGGAAGAGAAGTGACAGCAGATGGTTTATTTTTTTTACACTTCCACCCCCCATCTACTCTCAAGACTGTTGGAGACTAGTTCATAACATTTTCACATTACACCTTTGTGTGTGTTGTGCAGAGTTCTATTTGGAAAGGTTAACTTGACAAAGATCTTTTAAGGTAAAAATACAGTATGTATTCACTACGGTTGAAAGTATGCATTACATGATGTACTATTTGCTCAGTGTTCCACAGCACACAATATACATCCAACCATACAGCCATCCATTTTCGATATCTCCTTATCCTCACAAGGATAATTGGCTTTCTGGTGCCTGTCCCAGCTGTCTTTGTGCAGTAGGTGGTGGACTCCTGGGACTGGTTGTGAGCCAATCGCAGGACACACAGAGACGAACAACCATTCACATGTGCAATCACACTTAAGGGAAATTTAGAGTGTCTAATACATCGAGCATCCATGTTTTTGGAATATGGGAGAAAATTGCCCGGAGAAGACCCAAGGGAGGGGAGAACATGCAAACTCCAAACAGGAAGATCGTTAATGGAAATTGTCACATAATACAGTATTATGAATATTCAATTTTTTTTCTCTTCCATTTTTTTATGATTATTTTTTTTATCAGAATTCGTTTATTGATTCTCTTTTCAAAAACTCAATAATGACCCAGACAAAACAATGCATCGACCTCCCACATAGCGGTTTGTGATGACACTGGAAGACCTCATCCTTACTTAATATTGTAGCCAATGAAACATAATTTTCACATAAAGTGGACTGCATATAAACAAGCATCTTCTCCTGAGACTGTAGAATTTACTTTGTCTTTGTTGTTTTCTCCAGAATAAACATTCCAAACCTTTCGATGTTGCAGACAGGGGAGTCAGCGCCTGCCTCAAAAAACAAAAAACAAAAAAAACACTAGGCTTTTATTAAATAGTGAATTTATTTGAATTTTATTGAACAGTGTGGATGGTTACTGTAATGGAAAATAAGTAATAGTATAACAATTTTTTGCTCACTGACCACCTGGTTGTCCCTTTCATTTAACATGCTGTAAATGAAACTCTGTAGCTAGATTGAGACAACCTTGACAGATAAGTGAGTCCAACATCGACATATTGTATTTTTTGCCTTCCTTCTTGTTTTAATTACAACACTTCTACTCTGCTGACTGATAAGCAAGTTGAACAGAAAGACGTTTCTTTGTGTTTAGAGCTGTTTTTTTTATATTGTAGATGTTCACCCTTTTGACTGAATTAGAATCTTCACTTTTACTTGTCCACCCTCTCTGACAGACCATCATACTTTTTTTTAAGACCAGTTTATTTGAAGCTTCAAATGGAAGAACCCTGAAAAAGACTTTGTTTTTCAGACTCTTTTACTAATCTTGCCAAAATCCTAAAAATTCCCCAATATAACTTTTTCTTTTGTGTTAATATTTTCATGTCTTGACATTACATATCTAACTCGTGAGGAGTCAGTGCTCGCCTCACCGCACATCACTGATCCACATTAGATTGCACATGTTGTTTCCATTGGGTGCCGTATTTCTGCCATGAAGAGCAATGGCAACTAACGGGATTTTTATTTATGGGAAAGACATTCATTTATTTGTGAAGCATTTCCTGAAAGTACACTCAATAGTAAAATAATTAATAAATACCAACGATGATGCAACGTGACAGGCCCGTGGCAATATCCAAAAAGTAAACATAGTTTTTGAGGAAGAATCAAGTCATGGCAGTTCGACTTGTGTGAATGTTTGTCGTGGGAGGTAATGTGGAGGCTCCCTCAGAAGTGCGATGACACTTAAACTACAGTACCAGAGGAATTGTAATGTCCCATCTGACACTTTATTTTTTAATTCACTTGGCATTGGTTTTGAAGGTTTCTGAAATACAGAACACCCAACATTCCTGATTTTAGGCATTGATTGCAAAACATTTTCCTCAAAGTATGAAAAAAACAATGGTAATAGTCACATTTATGCAATTTTCTCCTGGTATTTTTGACTACCCGATCACATTCTACAATATTACTCTGCATTTGTGAAACTCATTGAATCAAGCTGAAAATCTACACACTGTGTGATCTTGCTTTGTCTCAAATCTGTAGTAGTGGAGTGCAACGGCAAACAATTTGAATCGGGGGATAGGCCTTGGTTTGTTATCTACAATGGCCAAAACATCCATGGTAGGTAGACTGAACACTCTAAATCATCCCTAGGATTTTTACTACGCCACTTGTAGATTTTGGCAAAGTGGACCATAGTTCAGCACTCTGGAAAATCCACTTGTGATTTTTTTTTTTCCCCTGGATATTTTTTTTACCAATATAATTTTTTTTTGTGGAAAATGCATACTTGCTGTATTAGCAGTTCAGGAAGAAAAATTGAGGTTTGAAAAAAAAATGCTTCAAAAAATGATTCATAGAAAATTCCTCTAAATTTCTCTAAAATTTTCTCTATTTGCAAGCCAAGTTCTCTTCAAGTGGTTTGCTTGATTAAAAAATAGTGTGTTTTCATGTTTTACAAAAACATTCAGAATAGATTTATCCAACCACCGCATGGTATTAAGCCAGTGGTGCATCATTTGAATTCATTAATATGGATTCAGTCATTCATCTGAATACTGAAATCATTTTATGATATCAGTTTGATTCAAGTTAAGCTCTGCATGCCATTTCTTTTGAGTGCATCCGGGTCAGGGTTATGAGAGCGAGCCATCGGTTGTTTACTTAGTTGAATAAAGTGTGTGCACACAGCAGTGTGTGTCCGTGTGCATAAGGGTGTTATCTGTGTGCAAAAGCAGCAACAGCAGGCTTTTCCCAGCCTCCTCCCATAGTCCGCAATGGAAAAGCCAATCAGTATTGCATAGCAGTCTCAATTGCCAGCATGATTCCTCCAGGTACATCCTGGTGCTGCTCTCGGCTAGGTGTACTGTATCATGTTTGCAGCACTGTGTTATTTATTCATTCTCTTATATGGGACAGACTCAGCAAACAAAGAGATGCGAAAAGTGCAAACCACCCATGTGTGGGTGGAGCTTTATCCTATACTAGCCCGTTAATGTAAATGTGAATGTAATGGAAGCTTGAATTTTTCATGGCCACTTTATCGGTTGCTTGCTTTGCTCACATCACGTGGGTAAGCTTGGTGCAGCCAGCAAACGAAATTTAAAAAATGGTGACTTTAATTTACTCAGTTTTATTTTGTCAGGTTGTTGTACACACAAAAAACAAATCTCGATTAAAAACACATTTTTTAAGTTGTATGTTTAAGTTAAATTTATTTATCACAATCATCACATCACTCCATCATCGGGAACATCAGTCAATCATAGAGTGCAACACCAAATATACAAAAACACTACAAGAGCATCAACTCAATAATAGAAGTCATTCATCTGGACAATTGATACAACTATGGTTGTCAGTATCTCACTTTCCATTTATTTTGACCATTCTCTTACGCATGGCCATGCTCCCATAGATAGACAATTGCCGCTTGACTTTGAACCAAAGCCTGCATCCTCATTTTATAACAGTGGCGTTTATACACAATGGCAACAAAGAACGAAGACAAAAATTATTACTGTTACACACAAAAGAGTATTTTCATTTTTTTTTTTTTACATGTTGTAAAATAGAAAATATGCCAAGCAACTTACACTTCTGCTGCTGCCGGTGAACATGCAAGATCACCATTTTTGACTCAGAGGGGAGCCTCTGATTCACTCATATTTGATAAAACTTTTATTATTTATGTTACTGGTTTGTTTTTTTGTTTTAATTACTGTTTTGTTGTTACCTCTTACCAGCAACTAATAAAGCTAGTCATGAGTTGATAGCATGGTGAGAGGTGATGAAGAAAATTTGGTTATGAGAAGCCATGTTAGCCTTGTAGTGGTTCCACATGGGTCAGCTGTCATTGACAGTCATTAATGGCGGCATGGTTTAATCCCCTGACTTCTGTACATGCATGAGGCTTCACTTCCCACTTAGTGACAATGAAAAAGTAAGTGTGAATGATTGTCTGTCTTGTCTGAATTCATTTTGTCTGAGTTTAGATAGGGCCCAGCTCCTCATGACCCTAAAGAGTATTGAAAATGAATGGTTGAATGAATAGCAAGTAAGCATCGAGTGACAAACACAAAAACATGTTGCATATTACGCAACTATTTTTGGTTCTTCTCTCTAGAAGTCACCATCTTCTTGCCTCATCTGATGAGCTAACTAAATTAAAACATAAATGAATTAAGCTCATGTGTATTTGCTGGGCTGTTTTCCTCCACTCTGACCAGGATGTCGCTTTACAGCTCGGCTTAACATTCTCCAAAGCGCCTCCTGTTTTAGTTGGATTGCAAAAACAGTCATTCTTCTCGCTTGAACTCAGTCTACTTGCTCTCTTAGCTCTCTGTCAGAGAAATCTCAGAAAAGAAGACTAGGACAAGCCTAGCTGCTTAAACAGCAAAAAGAGTAACT
This sequence comes from Hippichthys cyanospilos, assembly GCF_059441005.1. Taxonomy (NCBI): domain Eukaryota; kingdom Metazoa; phylum Chordata; class Actinopteri; order Syngnathiformes; family Syngnathidae; genus Hippichthys; species Hippichthys cyanospilos. Next base: position 15,932,679 of record NC_142379.1, on the reverse strand, counting down.
CAGACCAGCCAAGATTGACTTTTCTATGCCGGCATAGGGAAGTCAATCTTGGCTGGTCTGAGTTACTCTTTTTGCTGTTTAAGCAGCTAGGCTTGTCCTAGTCTTCTTTTCTGAGATTTCTCTGACACTCTCCTGTAATCAAACAATTCTTAAAAAAAAAACAAATCAAAAAAATAATTGTGCAGTCTTACAAGTACCATCTTGTCTTGGAAGTGATAACTGTCTGTCACCTTAATTGTTATGTTTGTAAATCAATTGAATTTATTAAAACATTGTTTGGGGGTGAAGCTGCATTGAATGAGTCATCGCAATGAATTGAATAAGCTGATGTACTGCCAACCTTTTCTTGACATCATCATTGTAAAACACCCTGGTAGCTACAGCATCTGCTACATGGCCGGCCAAAACAAATTACCTAAGAACAATCTCATTTCACTCGTCTATGGAAGCTGAATTTCAGTCTGTCTAGAGGGATCATATTTCATTTTACTTGTTTCGGAAATTTTTCATTTTGCTTTGCTCTTCAAGTATCTCTCCCAAAATGACAATGAATGCACTCTGATGCCATATATTAGGAATAGTCAGCAATATTTTTTCGTAAGCAGAGTAGTCCTCTGATGAGCAATGTTACTTATTGTTTTTTTTCCTCCAAATAAAAGATCAGTGTCTCCTTTGTTTAGAAGTTTTCAATGGGTAATTTTTACCACAGTGGAATTCAGTTCAACTCTAAAGTGCAAGGGCCATTGGAAACATGAAGGAGGGGATATTAGTCAAGATTTATCAAACATTTCTCGCAAAATAGATGGCCCTGAAGTCGCACAAAACTTGAAGGTTGCTCAGTCAGCATACCTCAAAGACGGATGAACCCTATATATGCATATTTATCTTTTTTTTTTTTTTTTTTTAATTCAGGGGGACAAGTCTGCAACACCCAAGACCTCCGCCTACCTCATCAAAGCTCAGTTGAGTGAGCATTATAGAAGTAAATCTTTTGAGGGCGTAGTTAAGGCACGTTTTATTGACTATTGGCTATCAATCCATTATCTCTTATCCTGGGTTGGGTCGCTGGGGCAGCAACTTAAGCAAAGAAGCACAGATTTACCTTTCCCCTCCTACTGCTATCTAAAAAAAGGTTTAGTTCAGTACATCAGCTTATTCAATTCATTGTGATGAGTAATTCAATACAGCTTCACCCCCAATCAGTATTTTAATAAATACTATTGATTTACAAACATAACAATTAAGATGACAGCGTTATCACTTCTGATACGATATTTATTTATTTTTTTAAAGAATTGTTTGAATGTGTAGAATCATTGTTCTAGACATTTAAAGTGTACTGCTATTTGGCACACCAGCTGTTAATTAATATTCTTCGTATCTATTTTGAGTCGGGACACTCAAAACATTAACAGGACGATACCCCCCCCCCCCCCCCCCCCCACCCACCCCCCCATTATTTAAATAAGAAAAAAATTGCCCACTTGAGGACATTGCATTTTTGCCATTTTTTAAACTTTATTTTTAAATTGTCACTTAAGGGTTTGTAGAAGTTGCTAAATATAGTGACATGGTCAGTAATTTGGCAACACAGAAGACACAAGGCGTTATATTTGTTCACTTGTTTTGTATGCACCTCAGTGCTTTGACCTATGCACACTGTATTTAACAATTGGTTCAATGGCTGATTGAAAATAGAAATTTCATTCCTGCCTGGACTATGAAAGAAAGCTCACTTTTTCTTTTCTCTTGCTGACTCGCTTTTTTCAATTACCACACTTATTCTATTAATACCGCTTTTATGCTTGACATGTGTTGTTGTCTTGAGTGTATCTTTGCTTTTGTTTTGCCTTATTATTAACATCATGTCCCGCTGGAGTTTGTAACTCTGGTAACAGTCTCAGTCATTACTCAGCTCGTTTCTATTTACTACATCATTTCTAAATCTGAAGGTAGAGGTCCCAATGGTTTTTAGGCATAGCTACGCCTTATAGATTGAGAATACACAACATTTAGGACAATACAATAAGGCTACAACAGCCAATATAATTTTAATCCATACAGATAGCAGAGTGTTAACTAAGACGAAGTGAAACTACAGTACTGCACATACTTGCCACCATGAAAGTGACCGTCTGAAGCAGCCCGTTTTAACAATTTTTGAAATGCCTGTTTTATTACGTTATCATTGACCGCGCTATCACTCACATGCATTCAGTAGGAATTAATTGATTGCAGTGGGCAGTTTTCCAAAATCAGTATAGGAGATTGCATTCAGCATAAAATCTTGCATGTCAATGAGTCGTCGTGTTCCTTTGCCTGACGCTGTCTTTGTTTCTTTTTCTGATACAGTGTCGAATGATCACTAAGGACGTGTCAGCTGAGACCATGTATGATGTTCTCCATGACATTGAATACAGAAAAAAATGGGACACAAATGTAATTGAGACCTTCGATATTGGAAAGCTTACAGTCAATGCAGATGTTGGCTATTATTCATGTATGTTCCACAGTTGGTTTCTTCACACATCTAATTAAATTGATTAAAAAAAATCACATTAATGTTCATTGTATTTTTTTGCATGTTCTTCTCTGAATTTGCCAACAGGGAAGTGTCCAAATCCACTCCGTAACCGAGATGTGGTCACGCTTCGCTCCTGGTTGCCTATGGGAAAAGACTACATCATCATGAACTACTCTGTCAAACACGCAGTAAGTTCAGACATGTCTGCACGTTCTCAATTTAGTTGATACTACCCCTGTGCCCAAAGGTGTATGTGATACAAAAGGGAACACATGGGATCACTTTGGATGAGTTGGATCAGGGTGGTCCGCTTTAGCAAGCATCCGTGCCTTATACTGTATGAATTTTTTGATTGATGATTGATTTAACATACTGTATAAACAAAAAATTCATAAAGACAAACAAAATATGGTGAAAATATCACTAGTCAGTTAAGGACAATTGAAATGGTCAAAATGAGTAGGATTCACACCTTTTCATGTCTGTTTATGTATCAAGTTAGCTGTCTCTGTCTGTCTCGATCAGTCTGTCTGTCTGGCTAGCTATCTAGCTATCTCTCTATCTCTTGCTATCTATCTCTCACTATCTCTAGACCGTGATATTATGAGTTGTCATACTGGGTTATCATACTGTCAGAATCTGATTTCGTCCCATTTATAATGGGGGCATAGGCATATAATTTAAGACTTAGTTGGTTGCTTTTAATTTCACATTTGATGTCTGGGCAAACACTCCAGAGACCAAAACCTAAGTCCAGATTCATTAAAAGTCAAGTTTCCCAATTACTTTAGTTCCCTCAATACTTATCTTTCACTGTCCCAGGCTTACTTCTGTGTCCAGGTTTATATTTGGCTATGTTACCATTTAGCCTTAGTCTCTAATTAAATGTTTACACAAGGATAAGACCGCTCATGTGACTATAAGCTGTTGACTTCCACCTTGCCTTCCGCATTCCTACATGGAAAAACACAAAAGGCGGTGTGTGCTTGAACTCCCTATGCTGCAGAAATATTCAATGTAGCTATTCACTAGTATCATTTGGGGAACTTCAGATAAAGATGTATATTTTACATAAAGGAGGTTTCATGGTCACAGTAAGTTGTCTGGATTTTGGGAATAACTCTGTTAAGTACCCTCTGGATTGACCACAGTCCAATTTGCAGGCCTGTGTTAACATAATTGTTAGCTTGTTCAACTGTTCCAGTTGAGGTTAAACCTTTTTCACATTTACTATATTGTTCAGAGCTTAATATTTTCTGCCAAAAAATGGTCGTAGTCTGAAGATAGAAATCATGTTGTCACCAAAGTACACAAGTAAATGTTTATTTACCTGAATAGCCAGGGACACATAAGGTTTTGCCAACCCTGGTTAGAAGTGCTCTGTCAAGGCCAAAAACTGTTACACTCGATCAGGACCTAAGAGTTGCACTGGCATAGAAAGCAAATCAACCGAGCAAATGAAATATGTACAATGCCAGACAAATGTATTGAACCAAACAAAACCTTTTTTAAAACAAAAATTCTGGTGCATAAGACAGGTTCAGGGCTTCAGTCATAAATGAATCAGTCATACTCATTAAAACATTACATTTATTCAGTAATGCAAGTACATAACCAGAATGTATTTATTTTACAAATAATGGAGCAACTGAGTCTCAAACCCCATTTATATTTAAACATTAAAACTAGCTTTTAGATAAGTTATTCCAGTACTTGTTAATGCTGTAAAATATTGAACATAACCCTTACAGAGGATGGATTGGGATAATATGGATTGTATCTGTGAAGCACTGCAAAGTTTATGCTGACATCAAAAAAGAAAGCCGGAAGACTAAATCAACTTAGTTTTATAATAGTTCATACATTCCATTAATATATAGTGTTCACCAATAATTTACACAGCACTAGTCATCAAAACAAATGAAGTCTGATGATGATCGGATGAATGAATCAACAAATGGTTAAGAATGTTTTGTTTGTGCTATATGAGCAAAACACTTATTGATTTGCTGAAATTCATATTTTTTCTCATGCAAACCACAAAAGTCACTAATGGTTAACCATCCGCGTTGGTCAGTGGCTTTTAATGCATCCATGCTCTAATGTGACTAAGATGAATGGCTTCATCTATGCAGAACGTTGACAATGACACTGTTATTGGAATTGGGTGCAATAGTGTTAAATGAATGATCGCCGTTTTTGTTGTTATAGTTATTTTATATGTACAGTATAGTTTTTATTTCGATGAGCAATTCGTGTTTTTAAGGTGCGGATTTCATATAATCTCTTGGATGTGATGACACTTGAATAACAATAAAACAAATAATAATGATACCAATGGGGAAGGTTTTCCTTTAATCGTATTTTACTTTTTAGTGACAAACTTCTGCCATTCTTGCCGAGTAGTAAGCTACTTGCAAGACTACCACATCCATGTTATCTTGCTGTTTAACTAGCAGCTGGTATCTTTACTTGTATCAAATGTGATTATGCTCAACACACCTGGCAGGTACATACATACTCTACCTCCCCAATACTATCAGCAAGAATTCTCAAAGAAATACCTATGGAAGCAACAGAAATAGATAAAGGAGCCGTAATTTCTCAAGATCAACCTGCTCCTTAAGGGCTTTTACTATTCCAATTAGCACAGGTTATCAATCGGCTAATCTATCATTCTATATTATAGATAGCGACATTAAAGATACAGTACCAGCCAAAGTTTGGAAAGATATTTTGTTTCAGAGTTTTTTTTTCATTGTTTTTTAAATACACCCTACATTGCAGCTTAACACTTAACGATACATTAATGAGCTTCCAGGTTTCTTGCAAAATGATCATTTCTTCAGGCTTTACACATGTATTGGAAAATAAGTGTTAGTTTAATATTTTGTTGCTCACTGACCTTCTGGTTTTGTTTGGACAAAGACCCTTTTACTTAGTATACATGAAACTATTGACTTGACAGATAAGTGAGTTCAACACAGGCAATATATTTTATGGGTTTTCTAATTTAGATTCTTCAACGTTGCCATCTTTTGCTCAGATAACAACTTTTTACATCTTGTTATTTACGCAGTCTGCTTTATGATGTGATTGATGCTTTTTGACCTTGAATAAATTGAACATAGCTGTGAATTGTCAAGAGTTAATTAAATATTGATCAAATTTCTTGACTTCTGAATGTGTTTGTGAAACACTTGATTTTGAAGGGTTTTCCAAACTTTTGTCTGGTACTGTGAGTAAAGGAGGCATCGTTAGCCTGTTCCGGCAAACTCTTTGTTTCAAATCAGATTGACAACAACCGATCAAAGGTGTGTTTGTGTTGTTCCTACAGAAATATCCTCCTAAAAAGGACATGGTTAGAGCCGTCTCCATCCAAACTGGCTACATGGTCCAGAGTCAGGGGCCCAACCACTGTGTCCTCACCTACATGGCACAGTTAGATCCACGAGGTAACTATTATTACACACTTCAGTTGTCCAAGTGCTTTCCAGCCAATCACTTAAGCAAGCACATAAAGACTGACAACAATTTGCATTCAAACAGACAGTGACTATGTATGAGAATTGACTGAACCCATGCTGTTAGGTGAACCAACCACTACATCGTCAGCGGCCTCCATTGCTCACTTTTTTTTTTTCTTTCTTTCCAGGTTCATTACCCAAATGGGTTGTCAAAAAGTTTTCCCACTTCCTTGCACCCAGCGTAAGTCAGCCACAATTCAATACATGTTGAACATTTTGTTTTATGTACGGTATATTTATATCGGTAGTCATGAATTTATTTCTTCTTTTAATTAAATATATTTGTGCTTGCATTAAATCAAATACTGCACAAACATGAGTGTTAAACTTTCCTCCGTTAACATGCAAGCAGAGCACCTTCCACCGAGGAGATTGACAGTATAATGAAATGGGATTTAGTGAAGTGTAATCTTGTCATCTGATAATGCCATTTAAATAATGTTTTACTCACTTACATGCATCAGTAGTCATTTCATGCAACGTTTTCTTCACAATCATGTGTATCAGTGAAATGAATCGTCTGTGTCAGAGAGACAAGTCCACTTCATGCTGTATTAAGGGGATAAAAATAAAATCTAAGATGAACTTTTGAAGATGGAAAAAAAGATCATCATGATTGTTCCTACTCCTGCCTCATAATGCACGCAATGCAATTTGTTTTGATTACTGGACAGTAGGCATAAAGTGTTGATGGTCTTTTTGGAATTTATTGAATGAAAAAACGAAAAAAGTTGACCCATCAAAGATATTCATTTTCTTTTTATGGGCTGATGCGTTTGACACTTGATACCTCTGATAAAATATTCATAAACTTTCTTGTCACAGGTCATACCAAATGTTCAATACTCATGTGACACAAAATACTTAAATCAAAATTCCGATTGACCGAAAATGATTGAGAAAAAAAAACACATGTTCAAGTAGCAGAAAAAATATGAAAACCTGGGCAGATGACGCCTCAGGAGATGTAACGTAAACTGTATGGGATCTACAAAGTTCTTTTGAGCCTTGTCCTAAATCACCATTTTTGCCCAATTTTAACTGCAAACGAGGAAACATGAACAGTGCACGTTGAAGTAGTTTTTTATGTAAATGTCATGTTCATGCTGATGACTGAAATGCAAATTGGATAACCGTTCTTTGTTCGTATTTTTGCAGTGCTGATGCTTCTATGAAATGGTATTCTTTGCTAATTGCTTTGCTAATCGTTTTCTTTGCTATGATTGCATTTTCATCTTTGTAGGCAATGAAAATGATCCACAAAGCATGTTTGAAGTATTCTGACTGGAAGCAGAGACACAATCCTGGATTCAAGCCTTGGCTCTACCCTGAACAGACTACATTACCCAGCATCCCACTTTCTGAGCTTAGCATTCAACATGCCGAGAGCCTGGAAAATATTGACGAGAGCTCCCTGGCTGAGACCCACGACAGAGATGACAGCTAACTAATTCATGTACCAGCAAGTTAGACCTGGGTCATGTATTCATGTACACACACATTCATCAATGCAGGGCTACATGCATGCCACATTCACAATTACATGTTCAGTATGCTTTGTCAATTCATACATGCAACACACAATGTACTAATATAGCTTCTCATGCTCACAGCACACTGTGTGGGAGCATTCACATGCAAACCACCATTTCACAAGTCAGCTCCTTATTTCCCTACATAATGCATGCATGCATTCTTTTGTTATATCAGATGCACTCACAGCCACACACACATTTGCAAAGGGCCATGAGTATTTTTTACAACTTGGTAATACTGGCCAAATATCTGTAAATGCAATTTTGCCACTGAATATTCTCAAATTAGATTCTAAGGAAAACAATTTTTTTCACTAAAATCTATGGTGTAGATGTTTATACAGGAGTCTGTGTTTAATTCAAACCTAAGAGTAAACAATTGATATAGCCCCTTATAAAGCGGTTGGCAAAAATACAGTTCATATATAGTGCAATATGCTCACAAAAATCTTTAACACTTGTTTTCAGTTTTGTCTTTCTATCATTTGTGTTAGTCGTGTTTTTAAGCACACAAGAAATATGCAGGTGTACAGGCAGCTGAAGCTCACGACAAAACTCAAAGAACATAATTTTCTGTATTTGTGAGGATTAAGTTTGATGCATCGAGCCAAATATTGATCGAGTTTAAAATTCCAACCTCTAAACTGTAGAAAAGCAATGTCCAAAGTCTCCTAGACTGATAGGTGACGCTGATGTGGAAGTGCCTTAATACCTGCAATCTTTAGAATGGCCAGCAGAGGGAGACTCCACAATATTTTAAATTGTGACGCCTGAAAATCCCAATTTAATGTAAAATGATATTCGACAAACCTATGAGTGAAAACAGTTGTCTCTATCCAGTTAATTGCCACAATTATGTTCGTGCTAAACTAGACTGAGTTTGTAAAAAACAGCCAAAATGTCTAAGCCATATAGAGCCGGCCTCACTTTTTGACAGCCAGTAAGTCCTCACAGAGATAGAAATACATGTACTAAAGCAGTTGTAACACATATTCTTTCTCTTCCACTACTCAAAGTATGTATGAATGTATGCTTACGAATTTAATACAGAATCCTACAGAGGTTTTCAAATGTCATCTGAGATGAGTCTTTTTTTTTTGCATGGGTGTGGGGATGTGTTTGTGTGTTATTATGCTTGTGAATGCATGAATGTGTGTGTGTGTATGTTTGTGTGCATGGTTGCATATGCGTTGTGCACGCTTGGCCCATTTTAGTGTATGATGATGGTGATGTTGAAGGAATGACTTGTTCAATTCCATGCCAGTTAATGGGCTTTTACATTCTTTCAGGGAAAATTGCACACATGACAGCACAGTGGCACAGTTAGTTTGTCTGCCTCACACTTGTACTTCTAACTGCTTCCCTCATTGAGTTCCAGCATATTCAGGATATCCCCCCCCCCAAAGTCCAAAACAATTAATCCCTGGTTCCTCTAGATTTTTCTTCAAGTGTGTGGTTTAAGGAGGTTCTAAAACTTGCTGGTAATACATGAATGATATACTAAAGTACTTGATTAATTTAAGAATTGAATTAATCCATTGTTTTTGTACTTAATTCATTTAATACCAGCCATTTTAAATCCTCCTTTAGCCAAACACTTGGAAAAAAATGTACATAAACAAGTATATGAGTCATTTTTTGGACTCTTTAATATAAAAATATGTCTTTGGGGTTGGATGAGTTAATTCGAGAGACCAAATTCCATATGTGTGAAGGTGAGTGTTTAAACTCAGTGTTTAAAGGGGTGTGGAGGAGTGGAGTTCTTTTGAGCGAAAAAGAACATCCCTACATGGTAGATTTTTTTTTTTTTTTTAAACCCTTAGGGCTGGGGTTCTTGAACCTTTTGGAGTCAGGGACCCCATTTAGGAAAACAAACATTTCAAAGACCCCCATTGCTTTTTAAAAAGTGTTCAGAACAGACAACAAATCATCGACTTTGATTGAATGAGTTTGAATGAGTTTGCATGTGCACGTTCATCTTGATTTAAATTTAAAAGTTCGCCCAATCTGTTGTCACACTATTCATACTGTGATCCATCTCTTTTTGGAGAGATGGTACGTTCATATCACTGGGAATGTGGCTTGTCAGGGTAAAAATGCGTGCATTTGGCTTCAAATGTTTTTTCCCCAGTCTTTCCCTTACCGTGTCACAAGCCCCGCATATGCACCGAATAATAAAGTATGGATGAGGTTTGTACAGCTCTCCTGAAGTGCCCATTGTCTTGCTGCAGCTGTCTTTGTGAGCTTTGTGTGTGGCGAGCCGTCTTAGGCCTAAATGAGACTCATCACTCAGGCCAGCGTCATGTGCAAGTGGGTGTCAGAGGAAAGGTGCGTATGTCCCAGGCGCAGTGACTGCCCCATATTGTGTTTCATTTGCCTCCTCAGCAGGAGACAGAAGCCGCGTGACAGTCAGCATCTACGGTATGTGTGTGCGCGTGCGCGGCTGCATGTGTCATACTGCCACCCCTGCAGTATTCCAGCCCACCGAGGCTGATAGATGGCTCATGACTCATCACTACAGTACCACACCCCCTCTTCTCCTTTATCTACCTTTAGTCCGTCCGCTTTCCTCACATCTTTCTGAAATCTATTCTCTGCTTTCCATTTCCCTAATATCTTGCATCTTCGGGCATTTCTTCTACTTTAATCTTTTCTATTTTCTCCGCAATTAATTCCTGCCATTTCCAAATGGATTGTGTCTCGAGTGCTTCTCAAATAGTGGGGCGCAGAAGACCCAAGGAAAAGGTTTTTGTCATGTGAAGTTCAATAAAATAAGAATTTTCATCATTTTTCTTTTACTTTCAGACTGTAAAAATTACAGTTGTTGAAAGGTGACTTATATTGCTTTTTTTTGAAGGCTCATCAATCTGGTGCATCAAGGGTCTCTCTGATCTCATCAGTCCATCAGACCTTTGAAAAATCTGTCTTTAGATATTTCTTGGCCTAGTATTGACATTACAACTTGTGTGACTTGTTCAGTGTTGCTCAGATGTCAGCCTTCCTTACGTTGTCCATGTCTAGAAGTACTGAACACCTGGTGCTTCTGGGCACTGAAGGTAGATTGCAGTTCAAGAATACCGTAGCACTAGAGAATAATGAGTTCCTGGTTGCCTCACGTTTGAGTCTCCTCAAATATATGGCGGTTAATTTGTGACATTCTTCCTCAACACGTTTCTTGTGACCCTGTTCAGTATTTATAATGAAATGTTTGATATCTTAAAAATTCCAAGAGTACTTCATCTCCCTGAAAGACTTTTCAATTTTTGACTTTTCTGTGTCACTTAAATCTCTTTTTTACCCCATTTTGCTCGAGGAAAAGAAGCTGCCCAATAATTTTGCCCACATTGATAATGGCTATTGATCTCCTTGGCCCCACCCTCACCCTCACCCATCACCTGATATGCTTCTATCCAGTAAGCATTCACGTTTATACAGCTTGGAGTTGGAAAATATGCATAAAAATGATGGTATGGTCAAAATATTCACTTGCCAAATAATTGTGCACACAGTGTAAAGTAATTTATTTTAGGTACAAAAGTAGTGTAGATTACTTCAGTTAAGTTCTAACGTGATTACTTTCGTTCCTAGAGCAACGAATAATCAATTTGGGTATAGATATTGATTACTAAACTACGTACCAAAAATAATCACTTCAGGTACTAAATTAATAACTTTCGTGCTTAAGTACATCAATTGATTAATTGCTTTATACGTGATAGCCTCAGATAATGATAAGTACTAACAGTAACAAAGTACCAAATGTAAACAATTACTGTATTTACTTAAGCACTTTAGTCCATAATTTAAACGAGATAGAAGGGGGAAGAAATGCTGAGAAATAAGGAGCACAAGTAGTAGACACGTGATTTTAAAAAGAAAAAATGGAAGCAAAAGCTTAGTAAAATGAGTTAATTTATGTTATAATCGTGGCTTTATCTGAAAAAATGTGTATATTTTACTGTATTTAAAGAGGTTTAAAAAGACCGTTTTACAAAAATACATAGATACTGCACTGACTTGAATTCCTGCAACGTTTTGGGAATTGTTAAGAGGTGTAGCCTATGAATTTCTGTTTTACTTCTGGCCCATCCATCCATTTTTATCACATTATAATATATATATGATAAAAATGGTGATAAGCCTGTGTCTGTATATGACGCAATTACAGAGGACAAAGGGTGGGACTTAAGTTTTTGTACGTCTTATTCCTACTCCGTTTGAACATGTATAATGTGTTTAACTGTAAAATATATTGATGAAACTTTTCTTTGTTTTCATTTCATTTATTTCCCTTTGTGGTGTGTTTATATGTTCAACAAATCAAATCAAACGCACAGTAGCCAGTACGCCACGATTTGAAGCAAATACTGTAGCCTATGTGTTGTCGCCCTCTTTTGGTGAAATGAGACACTGCAAATGTTGAAGAAACATTTCTTTTTAAGTTAAAAAAAAATAAATAATGGGACGTAATTCAATACAACATAAAAACTCGACTTTGTAAAAATAAAAATCAATCAATGCAATTTCTGCGTACACCAATACTCAAAATTGTTCCAAACGACATTTCGGAGTTCTGTCGTCCCTAATTTTCGTCGTTGTTGTTGAAATGGAAGTGTATATAATCGTATCGGGGCAAATTACGGAACCTTAATGACAGTCGGAAATCACTTTGGTTTGAGTGGTTAGTTGTCCAGTGCCTCCCACCAGCCACGTGACTACCCTTTGACAATCCGAGCTGCACAAAATCACCTATAATAAGCTAAGTACCTCGGCGGAAATTCATAAAGACTTTCAAAAATAAAGGTTAAGAGGATTTGGGGTTACATTCTAGGTTTTATTTTGAAATATCCAAACTAAACCCAAGTTCTACTTTGATTCTGTTTGATCAGTGTGTTTGTATCCATCCGTGAGAAAGTGTTAGCCGTTATTCGGCGTCGCTGTTATTTGAGGATGTTGTGAAGCAGACTTGACGGGAAGCCTCTGGCGCAAATCACTTCACCCAGCCGCTGACTAAAACGGTAAGACGATTCAAAAACAACTTTTTAAACCCATATTTGCAAACTAACTTTCCATAGCAGCTGAACCCTAAATAGACGATAATGTAGTGTGGCGACTGCCCACAGCATTGTGATCATAGTGTTCATCAGGTTGTACTTGACCATTAGCTCGCGTTGTATTGGTAAAAATACGTTCATCAAATGTCAACTATTGACGACAATAAGTTTGGAGTGGTCAAGTGGACTTGTAAATGCCCGAGGACTACGTTGATCCCCAGTGGAATTTATTCTGGGTAAGCTTCTTGCAACACTCATTTTGGTGCAAAATCGCTGATTTCGGCGTTTCCCCTACTGATGTACTTTATGTCGCTTATTAATGAGGTGATCATGACTCATGATTACCATTAGAATTCTCTTGTAATTCTGCATGGCTGGAATTTATGACAGTCTTGGATGTCTTTATTATTATATTTTGTGTATTTTTTCTCTTGTTTTGGTTTTTTTTCAACATTCAAAATTCGTTCTATGTGCATCGCCCACATTTGGTCCAATACAAATCGACTTGTGTGAATTTAGTTAAAAAAGTTTGTTTTAGTTTTGTTTTGGTTTACATGAGCTGATTTCAAGTCGAACAGAAGTTAAAAGGACCCTGTCTAAAATTTAGCATCATCAAGTGGTGAACAAAAAATAGCTAATTTTGAAAGTCACTATAAATTTCAGTAATATTCAAAAACATGTTCTATCACATCAACGTTTAATTCAAAAACGTCGTTTTTTTAAATATTATCGTAGGTCCAGTAATTGGTAATTATATTACACAGGTTCACTCCAAACCTACAGGAAGCTGGCATGTTTTGCTGTCATCTACAGTATGTGCAATGGATTTTTGATGGAGAACTTAGCAAACTTACCAGTGGTAGTAGGCTTGTGAAGTGTGGTGTCTCTTGAGACATTGTTGAGTGTGTGGTTCCAAATCATTTTGTTCTCTTAGTTCACCACAAGGTATTAACATTTTACACGCTGCCTCTTGGGAAAAAAAAAAAAAAAAAAAGATAACCGATCAATGATCCGATCAGATGATTGACTAACCCAAGGGTCAGAAACCCAAAATGTTGAAAAAGCTTATCAATCCAAAAATGAACAAAACAAAAAAACTAATGTCTTGAGACGTAAAATAAAAACAAAAATCAGTCAGGAGTTGCAAAAACATTTCAAGCCTTCTATAAGCTTTATAACTAAGGCAACACATGCTGTAAGTGTCTAAATTAGCCTAATTAATATAGGCCACAAAAATGAGCCTTCATATTTAAATGTTTATTTTCCCTGCAGTTCTTGCGTCTTTGAGAAAATGACACACCATGTGACTACTCTGCTGTAAAGCATAGTCTACACCAGTGATTTTCAAACTTTTTTGGCCACCGCCCCCTTCACCGCCGGGCCAAAATGCCAACGCCCCCTCTTTACCCCTTTCCAACGAACGCTAGAACGACTATATTGCTAAATGTCTCAAGAATTGGTTGATTCATCAATCACAAACAGTTTGAAGACTAAAAAAAACAATTTTAATAAACAAAAAAGGTTATCATTTATTCTTCAATTACAACACCTTGAACTGAACTTGAAATAAATTGTAAAACTGAACGAGTAACCATTAACAACTGTCCTGCCTAATGAGATGGGTGGGTTTGGTGCATTGCAATCAGACTGTCAACATCAGGATGAAGGTTTGTCAGGAGCAGTCTCAGATCACCGCGCTCTGTGATGTTAAGTTTGTTTCTTTGTTTGGTGAGGAGCCTTGTCACAGCGCTGAACCCCCTTTCAACCAGGTAGGAAGTCGGAAAAGCAATGAAAAACAACTTGATGGCTTTCCATAGGGTTGGATAGCGTTTTGGGATCGCTGTTTGCATCCAAAAGGCTTGGTAAGAGGTTTTGAACTTTGGTTTCAGATCCTCATCATTTTGCAAACTTACAAGTTCCTCTTCTAGATGGGTTGGCACTTCTGTGCTGGGTTCAGTGAACGGATCGATCACCCAATCAGGGATTTCAAGAGAAAATATGTCGTTAAATCTGACTGACATATCTCTGTAGAGTTCTGCTAAATGAGCGCAGTACACGGCAATGTCATCGTCCTTCACTCCCGTTTCCTTCTCCAAGTTAGACAAACAAGGAAACTGACGGAATTCGCGTCGTCCAAGGTTTCTGCTGTAGAGCTGTAATTTTGAGAGGAATGCTGAGAGGACGGACTTGGCTTTGATTAACGAAGTCTCATCACCTTGCAGCTGCAAATTCACTTCATTGAATTTGTAAAACATTTCAGTGAGGTAAGCAATATCTGTCTTACTCGATTTCAGTTTGTCGTAAAGCTCAGGATTGGGTTCTTGAAAAAAATCCAGAACACTGTTAAACAGTGTGTAAAACCTTTTTAAACAGTTACCTTTTGACAACCACCTAACTTCTGTATGGAGAAGCAGGCATTGAAAATCTTCGTCATTTTCAATACACAGCTGATGGAACAGTCGAGAATTGAGAGCATTTGCTTTGATTTTGTTGACTGCAGTAATCACAATAGATAAGGATTTATTTAGCTTCTCACTCAAATTCTTTGCCACTAAGTGTTGTCGATGGATCACACAGTGAACTGTGAGGACTTCCGGAACAGCTTTCTTCAAATAACTTAGAAATCCACGGTGGCGACCAACCATGGACGGGGCGCCATCTGTAGCACATGAGATGATGTTTATAAGTGGAATGCTTTTTCCCTGGAAATAGTCCTCCACAGCTCGGTACAGTGATTCTCCTTTGGTATCTGTTTCCAGGAGACGTGCAAACAATAATTCGTGACACAAAGATCCATCCTTGATGAAGCGTACATATGCAAGAAGTAGTGATTGATTTCCCGGAAGAGTGGATTCGTCCAATTGCAAACTAAACTCAGTTGTCATCAACATCTTACAGAGAGTCTCTTCGACGTTTTCAGCCATTTTGTCCACTCTTCGTTGAACTGAGTTGTCACTGAGAGGAATCGATTTTATGATTTGTTCAGGAGATTTGTGCAAAACTGTTTTAATAACCTCTTTAACTGCAGGCAGAATCAAGTCTTCTCCGATAGTGTGGGACTTGCCGGCTTTCGCTATCAGCAAAGAAATGTTGTAAGAAGCCTTCAGACCGTCATCTGAATTTTTCGATGAGGAAATAAACATATTCATTGTTTTTCGCTTCAGAAATTGATCTCGAAGAGTTTGAAAGAACGCCAATGTTTTACCGGATTTATTGGGATGAATCTTCTGTAAATGTTCGAGGAGCCTAGACGGCTTCATTGCTTCATTTGAAAAGTTTTTCTCACAAACCAAGCACATGGGTTGTTGCGGATTGGTCGGTGATTGTATAAATCCATACTTCAAGTACTCTACAGAGTATTGCCTGCACTTCTTTTTCGATGTTCCTGAAGCTGCCATGGTTATCCCTGAAAAAAATGCAAACTGTTTTTAGAGCCAAAAAATTTCGTTTTTAGATAGCATTGAGCTTACCGTCTAAAATGATTTCTGTCGTGATGATGAGAAAATCGCGCACGTATAGTTGCTTTCTGGCAGCTATAAAAACTGACTTGCATCTGGAGAGAAGCTTAAATAAATAGAAGACAGGCGCCTCAGATATTATTCGCTAATTTCGTTTCTTTAAATAGACCAATGCGCAGTTCACCTCGAATCATAAAAATTGATAGCTGATGCATTAAGCCGGTCGCTGTGCGCATACGTCTGTGGTTAAGCGTTGCCGGCGCGCTATTGTGTGCTCCTCTGCGGCTGACTGGATGGTGGTGGTTTCCCCAGTCGCCTGCATCGACGATAAACTCGCGACAGTTAGTGATATACGGTATATGCGCGCTGCTCGTGAGCGCTCGAGCAGACAACGTTTCTTGTTTCAATAAAGCTTGTTTTTTGTCGACTTTTTATTACAGACAATCAATTTTTCCGGTCTTTCTACAAACACCAACGTCACATTTCAATGTAATTGCTCAATCGCCCCCCTTCACTATTTCAACGCCCCCCATTCGCCTGTTTATTCGTCAGCGCCCCCCTGAAAGTTCACACCACCCCCCGAGGGGCGGTACCGCCCACTTTGAAAACCACTGGTCTACACGTAGCCGGGTTTCATGCAAACGAGCAGTAAATGTCTCCTGTTTGCCCGATCTGCCACGATGTGCCCGGGCTTTTATTTTTGATCAAAACTGAAGGTATCAAAAACTCCGGCCAAAGTGGAGATTTGCCAAATCCTCCGGATAAGTGTTTGCGTGTAGCAAGCATGTGTCGGAGATTTACATCATCACGCCACTCTATTTCCCGCCAAAGACGCAGACGGCGGTGCCGTCAAGAGATAGAAGTTCTTTCTGATTGGACAGAATTTGGCGGCTCTACTGCCACCTAAATATTGATGTATTATGGTTCATTTAATTGGTAAAATGATAAGACACACAATGAAAAAAACAGTTTTTTTTTTTTTAAATTTTTCTTTTGAAAAGTTAAAGAAAAAACAACAACAAAATGAAACACCGTCCTCACCAGCCCATCTTGTCACTTAACATCTTGTTGATTCACTCGAGAGTTGAGTGGCCTGTCCCATGAAGAAATAAAATTAGCATATAATTGATGCCCAATCTTACAGTATTGGGGAGGAGAGGTGTGTGTGTGTGTGTGTGTGTGGGGGGGGGGGGGGGGGCAGTTCTCTCAAAACCAGGAATTTCAACCTGGCAACATGAAAACAGCTGTAACTTTGTCAGTTTGCATTACTTCCATATATTATATAATTTTAAAGGGCATTACATATATAATCAAAAAATATTAATTCAAACATTTTCTGAAACGTTTTATCTGTTTTTCTTTCTTCTCACGTTCTGTTCCTTTTCTTCCCTCTTTTTTATTGTTTGTCAAATACGCTCATTTGGATTAGTCAGGATTGAGTCATTCAGTGAAACATTAGGAGAGGGGATGTGTTACTGGAATCTAGGGGCAGGTCAAACAGAATCTACATCTGTACAGAATAAATTAAGACACCCTTTGAAAAAATTGTAACATAAAGCATGTCAATTGTTGCTGTTAAAGCTTAAATCAATATTTTTAAGTAAATAAAATAGCTCTTAAGAAAAAGACTGGTGAGGTATTTCGTTGTTTTCCCCATAAATATTATCCTAATGCCCCCCATTGGTTGCCCGCAAGTAAATAGACTACTAGCGAAAGGTTTGGACCCATTTTCTAGTGACATGAATGAGAAGCTGTTCAGACGTTGTTTTGTAACTTTGCCCACATTACAAAGTGATTGCATCATATTACTTTGGATCAGTGTTAAATGATGGTCACACAGGGGTAAGGAGCATGTGCCTTTTCTTGCACATGCAGTGGCGTGGTTACTGAGCCACAGAACATTGTTGAGATACATTTTTGTACTGGCAGCACTAACTCATCATTGAGATGTTGTTCAAAGGAGGCTAAAAGCAAGCAGAAAGGTTAGGGCCGTTGAGTCAGTTTCAGTTGTGTTTTTTTTTTTGTGAGTTTTGTATTATGAACATTCCAGCATTTTGAAAGGAATCAACTGAGATGACTCATCAACAGTGGAATTTATTACATTCAGTAATATACAGATATTGACAAAATATGGTTTTCTATTTAAAGTTTTTTTTAAAATATGTGCAGTATATACATTTTCTGCATTTGCAATTAATTGTGCTTTATAATGAATTGGATATTAGTTATATCGTATTTTCGTGTTTGTGTGATTTACAACATTGCCACAGAGTTTTTTCACATAACAAAGAGGAGAGAAGCCTTTGTAATAACATTTTAAGGTGTTGTGTATGCATTGTCACTTGACATTGCATTCAATGAAATTCTGTTTTGTAGTTGGGTGGTGTGTCATTGAGTAGACGGACATTTTTCCCCCATTCCTCTAATTCCATAAAAAGAAAAAATGATAAAAGCGTAAATACAATGAGTGGTAACATTTTGTGCAATCAAGTTTTGGCTTTCTATGCCAGTTTATTTACTTGTGCGTGTGCTTAGTGGGTTGCAAAGTTGTGTGGTGCTGATGGAAGAATACTAGATCTAAACAGTCATTGACCTCATTAACTCATGATCTCCTCTTGTTCACACATCACTGACACGCCATCCTGAGCATCAGTCAAACACGGGAACTACTAAGACCAAAATTGCTACTGCAATACTTATTGCAGAACTTCTTTTAATAGAATACTGTACCACTTTACACATTGCAACTCTAACTTCACAGTGCATGGAATCCCTCGCATGTTCAGCGTATGCCATAAAATAGATCACAAACTCTAAATACAATGTAGAAATGATGAATCACATTTTCTTACTGCTTTTAAAAAGTATAGTTCTGGTTTTCATGATTGGCTATCTGCCTGATGTCTGAAAGATCCTGGATTTCAGATCTCGCGATGGATGTGAACATGAATTGTAGTTTGTCTTTGTGTGACCTGTGATTAACTGGTCGTTGTTATTTTTATTTATTCATTTTTTTCCCCAAAAGTCAGCTGGGGTAGGCTGCATCTGATTTAGCGCCCTGAAATAGGATATGTGGTATATATTACAATGGTTCTCAACTGATGGAGTGATGGCTCTAAATCAGGACCCGATTTTATCGAGCTTAAGAAAATAAAGATAACACGGTCAAAAATAGCCTTATATTTGTTTTTAAATGGCATGTTTGCTTTCATGTTACAGGTACCTTCAGATCATTTTGAAGATCAACATGACAACAAAATGAATTCTTCTATTTCTCCTTGATGTGTAACAAGAGAAAACCTGGCACTCTTGAACAAAAATAAACTGCCGTTCGAAAACCATCCATTAGCCCATTCTTTAGCCCATTCTCAGTTTATGTATGTTGAACTTAAGACGAACAAGTCTATGAACTTTTTTTCTTCGGACTTCTTCAGGTACAGCACTGATACCAGTATTTGAAATGCATTGTGCAATTTATGATAATGGCATAACAATTTATGATGATGGCATAACAATGGGGTTGCTAACAAACCCTTTCTGGGTACAGAAATATTTACATTCACTGTAGTCAATGCGACCCTGAAATAAAATTACTTCAACTACATTACAGCACAGGCTTTGCATTGCATTGTACAACGCAAGGACATTTTAAGTAAACGACAACAACAAACAAAAGCTTCATAAAGCAAAAAGCCGGCTGTTGAGAATAAGTCTTCCGCATCAATGCCTTGGTAGTGGCGGAGTTACATTCTGGCAAAGTCGCAGTACAATGATGCAAATGCAGTAATAAAAGTCATAATTTCCTTAAAATAATCATCATTTACATTGTAAACTAACCCTGTAAACTGTTACAATCTGTCCACTACACACCTTTGATAGTTTCACAATGTACTTTTGTGTCCAGTCCAGACCCACCAGTTTAGAATCAATGAATGGATGGATATTGATTCATAAAAAGACACATTTTAAACAGATACATTTTCTCACACACATTAAAACCTGGAAAATTAGCAATATCTATGGATAATATTTCAGTAACATTGCTATGCAGTTCTTCACTAGAGCAAAAATTAACCGCTGTGACCGTATTGCTAACATAGCTAACTCTGCCAATTATTTTGAACATGATCTTTATAAAGACATAATTTCTTTATAGATTAATAACGTGGTGAAATAATATCTTGTGCAAGTGTACCCAATGTCGTGGTTGGTAACTGAATGTGATAGAATGATGCTTCCAGGTTTTTTCCCTCCCAGCCCTGTGACAGGTTTTAACTTTTAATCTTGTCATTTTGTATGACGTGCGTTTACAGAAAAGTTTTGTGTTGCATATGTACATCCTGGCTCAGCATTATGAGTCAAAAAGGGGATATGAAGCCTCCCATGAAGCTCCCAATCACCTATTCACACTCATTATTAAGTGACCATTTGTTTTGGAATGTGTTGACCAGAGGCTATGTTCCCTTACCGTGTGTGTGTGTTTCGGTGTTTGTGTGTGCGTGCGCCCTTGCCTAAGCAACAGACTGCACCATTGTGAAGGCCGCACAGAGACTCTGTTATTGGCTGCTTTGTGTCCGGGAGGGATGCTGTGGGAGGTGAATATGAAGACAATAGGAGAGAGTGGGGACATAAATTAATTGAACTGTGCAGAAAGGAAAACACTGCTGGAGAAAACTACAGAGGATTGTATACATAATGAAGTAAAAGAAGTTGGAAAAAGGATGTTAGCAGTTGCTCAACTGGCAAACCCCCAAACTTCAGCATTTTAAGGAAGTGTGTTGACAATTCTTTTAAATGGTTGTACGCCCAGTCAAGATGTGTATCAGTTGATCTCTAGTTCACAGCTTCACAGTGAGTTCAGACCAGTGCTTCTCTATTATATTTTGCAAAGTCCCCTCCCCCCAGGAAAGAGAGAACCTTTCGCGTGATGTTCTGTGTGATGCTATTTGTGATTTCTTTTTCATCTGTTGGGCCCTTTGAGATTGTGGGGATTCGGGGCTATACAAATAAATTTGACTTGACTTGAAAAAAAAAAGAAGAAGATGCAGATCCTTATTTTATAACAATTAAAACAAAGCCTTTACCCTAGGGTCATCTCCCCCCCCTCCACTACTTGAAAAGGACTGGTTTGGACTAAAACTCAGGACAGAAACAGAAGTTCTCACCAAAAGTCTTATTTTTGGTAGTAGAGCGCTACCCACTTGTCAGAATCACAGTTTATAATAAAGCTCATAACAAGGATGAGCATCTGCAGAATACTGAAGCAGTGTTTTGCTCATCTGCCTCAGAACTCTGTCATTGCTTCAGAACTTACTTTAGATATTCCTGTGTGACGTTTGCGGATTGAATCCATGCTTGCATGAAATTTCTCTGGGTACTCCCAACAGGATTGCGGGGGAAAATAATTAGATTTGTGCCATTAACAAAATCATTAACAAAATCATATTCAATCTCTAATTAAGGATGTTAAGAACTTATTCTATTGCTGTTTATCATTCATTCATTATTATTCTATTCTCTAACCAAGTTTGCTTTCATTTTTAAATACAGCATAAGTGTCCGTCCACCATTAGCTTTAGCTGTAAATTATGTGCTGCATTCAAATGCAGTAAGAAATTCCCAACTCAGGCAGAAATAAAGGTCCATTAATGAATCTAAAGCAAATGCATTACTACATTACGAGTACATTATTAATCAAAACATTTCAAGTTTTTTCATTTATTGAGAAAATACAGGTCATTTTTATACTCCACATTTTAAAATTATCTGGCGAGCCAGATTAAACCTTTTTGCGGGGCAGAACCGGCCCCCGGTCCCTATGTTTGACACCTCTGGACTAAATCATGTTGTAGTTCAATTTTACCATGATTTAGGTCTTTTAATTTCAACAAAAAGAAGTGCTTTTGTTTCAGAGGACTGTTCTACTAAACTTCAAACTCACAGGAAATTGCACTTGTTTCGACATTAGCTCACTGTTGTGTAGTATTTTTTTCCAAATTCAGGGATATTCACTTCTTTATTGCACCTTTCCATTATTGCCATCATGTATGTTATTGTCCAGCTAAAATGTTTTCACTGATATATTGGGTTGTAATTAAAAGAATAGTGTCACAATCATTATTGGCAATTTCAAATTGCCTAGTTTGATTGTCAAAATATTGAGATGAGAAAATATACAATGTAGGTTCATTTGCTCTTGGTAGGAAATGAATAGATTTCTAGAATAATTCTCAAATTCATGCTTGTGAATATCCAAACAAAGGAGGTATCACATTCAAATTGTATTGTAAAATTGATTTGAAGGACACAGAGGTGGGTGCAGATGTTAAGGGATAGGTATGGTTTGATTTAGCTGAGCTGTGTGTGCCAATGTTTGTGGTGTAATTTGCACTTCCTCTCAAGGAGCTCTGTTGATCGTGTGTAATAACCCTCATTGTTCAACATTATTGAAGCATCCTTATTTTAATTGTACTTATGCTTGCAAATAATCACATTGAAAATGCAGAGGATCTTTTACCAAAGTAGTTTGTTCAGATACAATCTTTTTCCTTTACCACTTTTGTATTGAGGACCGAAAGATAAAATATTGAAAAAATATTGAATATTGAAAAATATTGAACTTTGGCACTTTTGGTCCACCATACTTTTGGGCTCTGAGAGACTCAAACATGGGAACAATGCTGGGATGCTGATTATTGCAAAATTAGTAAAAAAAAAAAAATGTCAACTAGGTATTAACAATTCCTCATTCTTGCTTTACTAAACAATGAACTGCCAGCGCAATACGAATGGATCTTTAACGTCTATAGTCACCAATAGCAGGGAATGAGTCAAATGGTAGATTGTCATGAAATGGTCGATCTTATTAACTTATTCATGGTCAGCCCAGTAAAAAATGATCATTGATGTGTATGGCCATCAATGGCATTGAATGACTTAATACTGTAGGTTGAGTAAAGAAATAAGAGCTACCGCACCATTTCAACTATAATAACAGTGAAGATCTACAAGTATCTTTGCTTCTTCCTTTTTGATCAGCTTTCATTTGTAACCAAAAAAGTAGAAGGAAATATTTCCCCATTTTCATTCTTACATTCTATATGGCGCAAAATTGGTTCAATTTACTCAACTGGCTGCTTGAATCGGGTGCACCAAAGGGTAGAAGGCAGCGGAATCTTATTAAGGCATTTTCCTCGCTAAATTATGACTTGACCCACTTGACGGTGGCTTCAAATAAAACGGTTTATCTAGGGTCATCATGGCAAAGACAAGAATTATACCCTCCATATTAAGGAAGTCATCACATAATCGAAATGACTGGGTTGCTATGTGGGATAAAACTTGTATACTGTTGCTTTAAAATGGGGCTAAAAGCAGTCATCCTGACATTCAAATCAATCTTTGCCCTCTTCCACAGATTACATGGACCATGATTTGAGGTGTGAAAGAGCGCATTGCCATGTCTCAGCCCCAGTCTGAAGTCACCGTGTGCGACTGGTTAAGTGGGCTTCGCCTCGAACAGTATTCCAAAGCATTTCAGACTGCGGGCCTGTCGAACTTAGCGGAATGCCACAACCTCACACCGGATCAGCTGGAGCAGATAGGGATATCACTTCCGGGCCACCGGAGACGCATCTTGGCCAGCCTGAACAAAACTCGAGATGTCACCTCTCTGCAAGTTGATTCACAGTCAGATTTTGTACAGGCTGCGAGAGAAGAGCACAATCAACTCATGGAGGAGAATGGACCCTTGGGCGTGTCACAAATACATGTCATGCAGGAAAAAGATTTTCTTAAAGAAGCTGTGAAAGAAAACGCACGCATACCTGAACCTGCACCGCGGGAGAAAGACAAACCAGTCCCGAGGGACAGACAAGCATGTAGAAGGAAAGAGGAAGCTGGCGGGACAGAGAAGACGGTAACTCTTGAGCGTAATGAAGTGGACCTTGGAGACAAAAAGAGGCCTGTTCCAAAAGAGAGGACAAAGTACCGTTCCAGCGCTCCAGTCGTACTGGTCTCACAAACCAACTACCTTAATTATCCATCTTTTGACACCAGTCTGCCGCCAGTGCCCCCGCGCAGCACTTTGAACTGCCCACCACAACCTTTCACAATGGCCCTCACCCCTTCACCTCAGACACAAAGCCCCACCTCACCTCAACACACCAAGTCAATTATCAAAGAGACAGCTGTTCAGGTGCCATCTTTGCCCTACATATCAACCCAGAACACACAAGAAAATAGTCACCCACCTTTGGGTCACCCCTCCCGAACTCCGCTTCAGACCTTTTCCATTCACTTGCCGACCCAAGATTCAAGAAGCGAGAGAATGTCAAGTGCATCCAACATGGGCCTCAACTTCTCCCCCAGGGAGGAGAGAAAAGCTCCACCTCTTCCTCCAAAAGTTGGGTCAACAGCACCAAGAGGTCCCCCCCAAATTCAAAGTGGGCATCCTGTACTTTCTTCCAGAATTGAAAGGTAAGTTTGCTGCTCATAGTATTAGCATACCTTTGCAGTAGTTGTTCTCAAGGTTTTACACCAAGTACCACCTTAAAATTACCTTTCCAAACACCACCATAAAGCCTGAAACAGTTTGTTCAGCAAAAATAAGGAAGTACACTTTTTCTCAAAAGGATTGAAGGCCATTATAACATGACATTATGCGGTTTGAACATTAGAATTTTGCTTAAATAAGGAAAGGTATTGCACATAAAAATTCTACAGTACCTCTACAGGGCCTCGCAAATAGTGATGGAGTGTGGTGCTGATGGGAAATTTTGAGTATTGTTTCTAAAATAAGACAATATGAAAAAAGGCCAATAATGAATGTAATAATCTAATTTGATAGTTTTGTTCAGCAGTTTTATTTTACAGGAAATGATTTGTATTAAAAGATCTAAGATCTTTTTTTCATTTGAAGGCTTTACTCTAATATCTGTTACACCTGACTAATCATGATTTATCATAGGAAATTGTGCAATATTAGTTAAAAAAGTAACGATTTGAGACCACTACTATATTTAGATAGATATGTCATCTATGAGGTCTAGTTTTTATTCGTGATCAATGTCTGAAGTGTTATTTACAAAATCAATCACCCCCTTAGCGTCTGTCAAATGCTCATCTTGATCGTGAAATGCAGGACAAAAAATGAGCACACAAGCTAGCAAAAATGACCACATAAAGTTTCGAAAGCTACTTTGAAAAAGGAAGTATCAAAAGACTAAACTCCAAAAGAAAAGCTATATTTAAGAGACATTTTTAAGTTCTCTTTTAGGTATGAGGTTTTTTTTGCATATTATTTTACAACCGTTGTTATACGTTGTTTGATTCACACAGCTGCGTTTTTATTAGTGGATTCTAACATAATTGGTGTCTACAGCACTTGATCAACTGTGTTTGAAAAATCCTCTTTAAATAAAACTGGATTGTAATGGAATAGAGACAATGTCCAGTATCCGAATGCTGAAATGAAAAGGTCTCCTTTTAAAAAAACAGAAAGAAAAGAAAGAGGGCTTTAACTTAATTCGTAAAAGTTGCAAGACAATTGCCTTAAAATATCTATTTAATGATTCTAACTGTCAACATTGAACATTGAATTGTTTCACTGAGCTAAGTCATTTTTGCATTTGGTTGAATGTTTTTTGATAGACGCGTCTCAAGTACTTGGGCTTGTGCTTCACTGAGGATCTGTCAATCTTGGTGGCAGGGAAGCATTTGCGGTCATCAACCTCTTTTCTGTATTGAAACAGCTTTTTCAATAAATTTTTCTTCAAGAACTTAGAAGAATAACTTAAAGAACCACTGTAAAATCAAAGAAGCCAAAATTGTGCTATGAGATTATTATGAAACAGACCTTGTTGGCCTAATGCAGAGAGAGGTATTATAGATTTAGCAATAAAGATGATATCATGATTTTTAAATCACCTTTGATATCATCATCGTCAATGTCAATAAAATTACTTTTCGCCCAGTTCAGCAGATCACAGCATTGTGAATTACATAAACCATGAAGCGTTGTGTCACTGAGACGCAAGTCAATAAGCCCATTTTTTTGTGTTTTGCGTTACTGTGTACAAAAACCCCACACTATTGTGCTTTTTTCCCATTATTGTGATCATTGATATTGTGAAGTTTTGTACAGTGTTGTGAGTTTTATCATATCAGTCTGAAAGTAAACTAGGTTGACAGCTTATTTTTGTATTTCAGAGAAAAACCATGCAAAGGGGCACACACTGATCATGTTTTTTTTTTTTTTTTTTTTTTTAAAGCACTTGATAGCACGGCCACAGGTCTGATGCCATCTTCTGGTGAAATATGAAAGAGCTTATTTGTAAATGTGTAGTGAAGACACCGATCATGTTAATGATTTTTCACAATAATTAAGCAATAGCTGTAGTAAATGTGGAAACCAAGTGTAATATGTAATGTATAATTGTTCATAGAAAATCACAAATGTTCTATCTCTTGTAAGCTATTTGCAGAACAGGCCTGCGTGCTACTCATGTGATCTTTGGGGGGCTACGTGGTGCCTGCGGGCACCACTTTGGTGACACCTGTTTTATGGTGATTGATAGTGTTGACAGACTATTAATTGTATGCGAGATGCCAGTGGCATAACATTGTGATGGGCCCTGGTGCACTTTTTTTTTGCTCCCGCAGACGCCTTGCACTAACCATAAGAACATGCACACAAACAGGTGCCGAGCCACTCAAGAACTGCTTCTTGTCATCAAGGCCATTCAGGCCTCCAATCTTAATACGATTAAAAATTGAGCAAAACAAAGTATTATCTGTTTTCCAAATTTTAAATCCTCATTCGTGTAAAAAGCTAATTGTGGCACCAAAATACTAACAAGTGCTGTGCCTAATAGATTTTAATCGCAATCATTCCAGTTGATAACAAAAACATGTACTCACTCATTAGAATCTCATCTTGCAGGTCTTGTGTTCAGAAAAGTTATCTACAAATGTTTGACAGGACCGAAGCTTTTGCCCTGTTCTCTTTAGTAAGAATAGCAGGCCATTGAGGCGTTCTTGTCCCAAGCTTCTTCTTAAACAAGTCTTTATTGGGCAGATAACACGACCATGGTTGCGGGAGTTTGAAATCAGCCTTCGAAGTAGTTATGTAGTATTTCACTCAAAAACACCTGCTTTGTCTCTGGGAAATTGTCCGGTGAGTTTACAAACAGTACCTTAAACCGTCTAATGCAACTGGTCCACTCATGGACATAGCCGAACTTGTACACATCCCCTAAAGTTGTGGAGGTGGCAAGGATGACTACTTTTGACTGCCTGGAGAAGTGGGACATGGCGGAGGGTCAATGTTGGTTCTGCCATTGTGCTAGCTACTGCTCAATTCTGGCAGAAGCTGCGGGAGTGGGATACTTTATTCGCTCTATTTACTTACTAAGTATATTTCTACTTTAGACATTTTAGCTTTAAATTCTTAATTTTTCATTTTATCTTTTCTTTTTTTTTTGTGCATCACTTTTTTGTATGTCCTTAAGGTGCCTGTATCATGGGAGTTCAACTTTTTGGAGATTTTAACCATGTTAGAGTGTCGCTTTTTCACCCCAAACACCCCCAAAGTGCGACATTCCTTCGTTGATGCACTTCTAAGCATTCCTTGCTTATTCTGCAGTCTTGACATGGGCCCCGCCCGAGCATACAAATGACTTGCCAGAGGCATGATGACGATAACAATTCTTAGTACCATCTGCGCAAGAGTAAATAAATGCTGACCTTATACACGTCTTTAAGTTTTGTTTTTTTACAAAGTTGAGGAGAAGAGATTTTGCCGGCCGAGTAAACAACATATGGAATGCATATGATATGCATATGAAATAATTCGTACTTGCCAAACATTGGTTTAAGTGCCAACTGATAAGTCTCTTGTCCTGAAGACATTGCTATATCTCGCTGTCTCATCATCATTCGTATATGATTGTGCTGTACTGAAGTATGTGTATATATGAATGTTTCTATTTCCTTTCCATAGCGTTTCCTCTTTGTCTATGCCTAGACCTCGAGGCTGTAAATACAGTTGAATGATAATTGAAAGCTAGTGTAAGAAGACAACACTCCCACCCACTGGACACAATGACACAATGTGTTTCAGATCCATACTGAAACAGTTGAGAAAATACTAAGATGCCTTTTTCTGATGAACAAGGCTTTTGTCAGTATTTCAGTTTCTAAAAATAATACTATGCATTTCTTTTGGGTTGTGCATATAGTCTGTGCTCTGTGGTCACTTAAGGAAGTAGCTGCAGTGAGAGGGAGGAAGTCACAAAAGAGAACAAAATAGTTACATGTTGTTCCAAACTATCCTGTGAGTGACACAGAGTGACTGAGAGTGATAATTGGGCAGATAAGTTCTTTTCATTTTCTTCATGTCTCCACAGTTTTGCCCATGATGGCTCATGTTCACATGCTGTTTTGTGTCATTGTCAGCATGCTTTGGCGACACCTCCCCTTTTTCTGGTTAACTGGTCATTTCCTCTCCCCTCTCTCTTTCTGCATTCCATGTTCTTAAAAAAGCGTGCATTTAAAAAATGATTGTATCAACATAGAAGCGGATTTCTTTTTACTATGACACCAGGTAACATGATCCATATATTACATATCTCTTAATTTGTTCCATGTCTCCCCTGTGTACATCAAACAAGGAAGACGTTTACTTCTCTGCTGTCGTCTGTTTTCATGTTGGAGAAGCAAGATGTTGTTAGTGGATCTGTTGTTGTTGTTGTTTTTTTTTTAATCTTCTGATAAGACAACTTCCTCGAGAAAGGTTATGTGAATCTGTAATGTCCCTAAAAGAATGCATGTTTCATTTGGGGGGGTTCACACTGTACTGGAACATGATCATATTTGAACAAACCTTTACAATAGTTCTGGTGTGTATGTCTCGTGGAAAAATAAACTGTTCTCACGAGCTGCATTGGTGCACAATGTCGTTAGCCACACATCATTAAGTAGTTGTGTGTTACAGCAAAGTGGGATGTGTTGCTCAGTAGTTTAATTGTGCTATGTTGTAGATATGTACACAGAATTTTATACAAGCAATGACTACTCATTGAGGCATCACTCGCTAATGTAAGAAAGACTGCTTTGTGTAACTAAAGTTCTTATTATGTATACACTCCTGACGAAGTTGGAGTTTCAAAGAAGAAGAGTTCCAAATATGCAAACTGATATATTGCAGAACAAGTGTACCCTTTCCTTTTTGGTGTTTTTCCTCTACATAAATAGGAGGAACTGTTTCAAAATGCCAGTTTCCCGTCATTGTGGACCTATTTTGGGGTATTATATTGAGATGACTCATATACTGATTTCACAATGAGGTTTAGATGTCATGCCTATGATGAAGTCATGTAGATCTTTCACATTGATCTTGATGTAGTAAAGATGTTCTTGTCACATGTGTTGTCTTAACAGTTTACGCAGTATATAAGAGGAATTTTTGCCGTCTTAGGTTGCGTGGCAAATTAATATACATGAAAAAAAGTAGATAAATGGTCACCTAGCAACACTTTTTTTTTTTTTAACAATTATAATGGTATGTCCAGGGGTATTTTATCCAGCAACTCCAGAAAATAGTATGAGTAACATCATTCTTTTTTTTTTGTCTCTTATGTCACTATTGACAAAGCACCTCTGTATAAAACCTAACAACATCAAGGCATACAATGTTTGGAAATGGGCTGCAAAGTTGCTTTTTTGTTCCAATTAGTTTGCTCCTAATTTGAGAAAGTAACACTTTTCAATTTTTCTGTCATGGCCTTGAAAAATGTTAAATTAGATTTGCTACTGCTTGCAGAAACTCTGTTAAAATCTCATGTTCTTCCTGAAGTGCCGTCACGTAACCCCAGGAGTACTAATACCCCCATTTGAGAACAGCTGGCTCAGCCTCATTAGGGTCACGGGTGAGCTAGAGCTTTCCATAGCTGTGTACATTGCTGGGAACTTCATTCACACCTATACAAATAGGACAAAGCATTCAGACCCTTTAATCTACAATTTTGAATGTGGGATTAAGATGGAGTATCCACAAATACGAGATGAAAACTTCACACAAGAAGATGAGGGCAAAGATTTGAACCCTACCCCAGAACTGTAAGGCGGTCTTGCTAACCACTCAGTCATTTTGCTTCCCTATTTTCATTTTAGTTCAACCAAAAACTTGCTCAAGCTAAGCTTCTGTAGTTATATGCTGTCCTTTTCCTTGACTAACATTTAGATGTCAATTTCAGGCATGAACCACAGGAGGGAGACTGTAAAAGACAGAAAAAAACACCCACTTGCACTGTATTACTCACCCTTGTATCTTGAAATGGGAGGAATTTCTTGTGATGGATGAGTAATATCTCACTCTTATCAGACGTCATCCAACATTGATATGTTCTCCATTTGAAGTGCACTGGATCCCTTGGCATGCTGTTTACACATAGTATCTCTTGGAAGGACTCAGGTTCAGACATGTTGCCAAAATGAGAGGTAGGGAGAGAAAATGTGACAGATAGAAGGAGCAAAGTGCCGAGTAGAGGAGGGGGTTCATATATTTTAACCATGGGATACATGGAGCAGCTATGAGACCTGTGGAAGAAAGTTGTCTTACCAGCATTTGCCATTGCCTTAGAAGACTTTTTTTTTTTTTTAGTGCATGTAAACAAGGCCCAGTCATATTTTATCCTTCAGTGGATTGAGTGGAGTTAGAACATTTTGTTGAAAGGATTCTTTCCAACAGAACATGTATAGACTTAGCCGTCTATGGGCCATTTTCACTCGACCTCCCGACACTGTGATCCTGGAGAACTCATCTGCTCCCCAATCTCCTGGTGATCACTCCTGTTTTCCTTTGTCCTCCAGCCCTGCTTCTAGCAAGACTGATGAGCTTCTTCAAGACCAAACCCCAAAGGTTCCACCTCGCATCATGACTTCTCAAACTCAAGAAGTCATACAAAAGTCAAGCCAAGCTGCTGCGCAAGTAGCCCTGGCTGCTAAAGGAGCACCCCAACCTCCTCCTCAGACTAGTAAGTAGAGTTCTTGAGTACCCTCCAATAAATCATGATTATTCAAAATTCTGCACAAGATAATTGTTTACATGACTTGTAAAAAAAAAAAAAAAATGTCTGTTCTTAGGACCTGCACCAAAAGTTTCGTGCTACAGACTCTGCAACTGGAATTATCCCAGTGTAATTTATCAATTTATTCTACTTCTTGGGCTGCAACTAGCCATAATATGAACTCATTCATTGTCATTGATGACTACAGCAGTCAATGGTGGCTGAATGAATGAATCTTATTCACTGTCTTCCCAGGCTAATGTATCTTCAATGTCTAGAGACATCAATGGCAGTTAATGATTATACTCATCCAATGATATAACTACTTCACTGCCATTGACGACCATAGACGTCAAAGATGCATTTGAACTCTGCTGGTAGTGAATGTATTGATAATAGATAACTCTGTTGATTTTGTCATGAAACAAAAAAAAAAGTTTTAATTTACATACCTTTATTCAAAAACATTGCATAATTTCAAGCTGACTACAGAAAATAAATACATTCAATATGATTCCGCTACTGGTTTTGTTTGTAAGGTCAGAAACTGTTGATCATTGCTTTCCAGAAATAAAAGCAAATGATTTATTTTGAGCACTGTTTAGCATGTGTACCTCACAGTTCAGAAGTCCCAGTTCAATTACAGCTCGCCCTAGCCTTCTTGTGTGGATTTTGCAATTTTTCCCTGTGCTGGCATGAGTCTTCTCCGGGCACTTCCGTTTCCTCCCACGTTGCAAAAACATTCACGGCAGGTGTATTGGACACACGGAATTGCCCTTAGGTGTGATTTTGAGTGTGGATGGTTGTTTGTCTTTGTGTGTCCTGCAATTGTCTGGCAACCAGTCCAGGGTGTGCGCTGCCTATTGTCCAAAGATGGCTGGTATAGGCACCAGCTGGCCAGTAGCATTAGTGAGGATAAGCGGCAAAAGAAAATGGATGGATGGCTTTATTTTGATTCAGCACATTGATCACCAGTCTGCTTTCATGGAGAATGACGGAACTCTGATAATATTGAATTTCCTGAAATATACTGAAATTCCGAGTGTTTGGAGAATTTCGAATGAAAAAATGGTAACAAAATGATTCATTGATTATCAATAGTAAAGATTTGTTATCAATTGATTAATCGTTCCACCTCAGTTTCTTTCATTTACAACAATAAATGTGTTGTTGAGCAACATTATATCTGCATTTATGTTTTTTTTTTTTTTTTTTTTTAATTTAAAAGCCTTTTGTGATTCTGCAAAAAAATGTATGCAATTTTGGTGTTTCAAACCTACTTGTATTCTAATTGTCTACCTATTTCAGCATTATGCCCACCAGACACTGATTCAGATGACTATGAAGAAGCAGACACATCTTATGCCAGTGTTCCTTCAGTGAACCTTTTAGACAGGGTATGAGGTTTTAACAGCTTTTGTATAAATTATATTCATGTATACCTTTATGAATGACAACAGTCTCATCCTTCAGGAAATGTCCCTGCAAGTGCCTCTGAAACCTAAGGGGCGGTACAGTTCTTTATGCAGTGACGACGAGCTATTAGATGAGGATGAGTAAGTCATAATAGACAACATTTACACATGCCTAAAGACATGCACTTGACCTGTTTGTCACAAACAAGGACAAACTTGACATGACTGGCCTCGGTAATTCACTACATACTGGCCCCAGATGTGAAGTTGTTTTTATGAATGCAGTTACATTCCTTTATATGCCATAACTGTCTAAATATTTGTTCCATGAATGTTTTTATTCTCCTGTTTGTCTCAGTATACAGGGAGTGAAGGGTAAATGAATTTGATTACAGTGTGTGTGTGTGTGTGTGTAATTGGCCGACAGGAAAAACTTGTATCTCAACTACACCGAAGAAGAGAAATGCATGTTTTATTTTAGGGATAATGCTTACTGTAGGCGTCATTCTTGTTTTGGTTTGTGTTGTGTTGTGTTGTGTTGTCGGTGGTTAATTCTGTTCATTCTTGCAGTCCTAGTGTTTGGGAGGAACGAGGCCTCAGCAGCCTGCAAGGCAGCATCTTTCTGCCGAACACTGGCAGACTGGCGTCACTCCCTAAGGAAGACGGCTCCCAGCTCGCCGCTGTCATCAAGATGGGCTGGCTCGACAAGAATCCACCTCAGGGGTATGACATGTACTCTACAAACAACTGCGATATTTACCTTCTTTTAAAAAGATCAATCAACTTATCGCTTAGTTAACGAACGCCAAATAACATTTATCACCAAGAAGAATTGTTGGCAGCGGCAACTTATGATTGACTGAAATAGACTAATTCTGCACCTTGAATTTGCAAAACTGCTTTCTGCACAGTATGGATACTAAAAACATGGAGAGCCACATTATATTGATGCATGTACAAACACAACTCTTTGGACACACTGAATATTAAGACACTAGGCCATTACACATGCAGGATGTGAAAATGTGGAGTTGGTCTACCATTTGTGGCTTGTGGTGTTGATGGTATGACGCCATTCTCTGCCATGCTTGAAATGTGACTACTGTATTTGTAATGCACACTTTAACAAAACTTGATTTGAAGAAAATCTTGAATTGATTTGAAATTACAATATATATCAGAAAAAATGCAATTCAGTCTTTTCCCTAAAATTGTTCTGTTCTTCTGTCTATTGGGAGCTTTTTGTTTTTATATCATTATCTAGAAGAGGATTTGATAGGTCAAAAGTCATTAGGCCAGACTGAGATGGTTCGGACATGTCCGAAGAAGAGATAGGTTGAAGGATGCTGAATTTTGCATGTCAAGGTAGGAGGTCTAGATAAAGACCAAAGAGGAGGTTTATAAGTGAAAGAAGAAGAGGTTTAGGTCGAGGGAATTGATTCGCTGTGCCGACCCCTGAAGGGAAAAGCCGACAGTAGAAGGAGTAGTAGTCTTGGAATCTTGGAAATAATTCAGATTTAAGCCCAATCCCTACCACAGAATGTGTCTTTAATATTTTTCTCACATTGTGTATACTATTCCCCTATTTGAATTGGAAAGAAAAAGAATACACCTCTACAAAAAATACTGTACATATTTCATTTCTTTTATAGTTATCACAATACTCCAGTCTCAGTGTTTGCTTCTGTGTGTATCCTTCTACACAGGGCCCTTTATTATCAGAGGCGATGGGTTAAGCTGGATGTTGACTACCTGAGATATTTTGACAATGATAAGGTAACAACCCAAACATGCATCCATCTTTACAACTGGTACACTTTGACACTGCCCTATCTTTGTTATGCTCGTTTTGATATGGTAAAGCCGTTGTGGCTGCTATCTGTTACAGCAAGTGTATTCTAAGGGAATCATTTCGACAGCATCCATAACTAATGTGGCAACTGTCGGAGAGCTGAAGTTTGAGGTCGTCACCAACAATCGCACGTTCATCTTCAAGGCTGAAAGTGACGGTTTGTCTTCTGTTCTTGAACTGTGTGTTTTTTTTTTTTACAAAAATAGTGCATGGTAAAATGTAATTTATTTAGTCTGTGTGCGTGTCTTTTTCTTTTTTCCTCTGCTTGTGCATCCAGCTGAGAGAAACGAATGGGTGAATCTGCTTCAGGATTGCACCAGAGGGCGCCAGGGACGCACTATATTAAACTCTGGTTCACCCTTAACTCCAGAATTTAAAGGCTATTTGGAGCTCAAAGGTCTCCGCTCCAAACTTTATACGGTTGTGGCTTCAGATAAGGTTTTTCTCTATAAAAACATGGAGGTGCGTATCTTTCATTTATTTTCTTGTTACATAACTAGCTCGTTTTATATACAGTATGAAGTGCAGCACTTTTTTCTGAATTTATTTTTATTGTAATCAGTATGTATGTAAAGGGTATCTTAACACTGACAAACAATTTGTAACTATTTGTATTTCCTCTCTCTAGGACTATCGTATTGGAGTAGGCATCACATTAATTGAGATGAATGTGGGAAATGTTAAAGTCACAGATCGCCGTAGCTTTGATCTCACGACACCTTACCGCATTTTCAGGTATTGTAGTTGTGCCCAAATCAAGTACCTGAACCCTCCTTTTTCAAACTCGACTTGTATTTTAGTTTGTATTTTAAATTAAACAGCACGATTAGTATGTTGCCAGTAAATCATTTTGTATATACACTAGTTGCTCACTTGTGTTAGTACTCGGATCTGCGCTTGTTAGTTCATGATAATTGCCACTAAGTTCCCTCAACTGGCCATTTTTGTAGTGTGTTCAAGGAGATCTTTTGTGTGTTTGTGTGTGAGAGAGAGAGATGGATCTGGCCGACTTTTTACCGCCTGCTGTGCAAAGACTCAGCTTGACAGGATGTGGAAACTTTGCCTTGTTATATGCACAGTATATTTTTGTTTGGCTTTTCATTCTTAAATGAATGATATAACGAAGCTTGCTTTCATTATAGTTTGTCCACAACACTGTCCTCAGAATAGGTTTCATTTTGAGTATATAATAATAATTTTTTTTGCATGAATGATTTTTTTGCATGTAAGTATTTTAAGCACAGAGAAAAGACATCATGCTGTTGGACTGAAAAGAAGAAGTACTGTCTATTTGTATCCTTCTGCATCCCAGTTTTCAACTCCTATATATTTAGCAAGAAAACAACAGAATGAGAGTCACTTCTGAGAGGGGATTCACATAGCAAAGGCTACACTTGCTTTCTTTAGTTCCAATTAATTGATATCTTCCACTGATGCTGTCATGGCAGCAGTAACACTTCGAAGTTTGTTTGTCTCTGTTCGCAGTTTCATAGCAGAGTCAGAGCAACTAAAAGATCTATGGGTGGACGCAATGAGAGATGCCATAGGTGAGGCCTTGTCCAATAGCGAGGTTGCTGATCGAATATGGGCGGAGCCGAGCAACAGTTCCTGTGCCGATTGCAGCTCCCCCAAGCCGGAATGGGCATCCATCAACTTGTGTGTTGTGATCTGCAAGCGATGTGCAGGTTTGCGTCATGTTATCAAAGAATAACATCTTTATGTAATTATAGAGACGTTTGGTGTACAGATGGTTTGAGTGTTTTTATGAATGTGTTTACAGCCAGGAATGTATAGTTTTTTGATGTGAGAAGCGAATGTAAGATGAATGTGAGGAAGTGTGAAAAAAACACTTGCCTCTTGATCTAAGAG
Organism: Hippichthys cyanospilos; assembly: GCF_059441005.1. Lineage (NCBI taxonomy): Eukaryota > Metazoa > Chordata > Actinopteri > Syngnathiformes > Syngnathidae > Hippichthys > Hippichthys cyanospilos. Next base: position 15,896,377 of record NC_142379.1, on the reverse strand, counting down.
CTATAGCCAACTGCAGTATTTCATGGTTGTGTCACAGAACACGTGGGTTTCCTTCAAAGTAGGTATGTGTGTGTTTGATGTGCACATGTGTTTCAGGAGAACACAGAGGACTGGGACCTAACATCTCGAAGGTTCGGAGTCTGAAAATGGACAGGAAGGTTTGGACTGAGGAGCTTATACAGGTATGCACCCACATAATCTGGGACAGTTTCGTTTGATGTGAATTTTATTCCTTAGGATAATTATTTTCCAATGGGTCAGGAAATCAGTGAATCACAGTTGATCAAATCATGATGACAAAAGGCTAAAACTACAATTAATAGACATACTAAATGTAGAACAGTATTTAAACACTCTTTAGTTTAATCAGTTCGTTCAAATGGAGAGTTGGCTTTCACCACTTCCTCTTTTTAAAACACAAGTATTAATCTAAACAAGATATGCTGGACAATCTTAAAGGGACAATGTGTAATGTTTTAGATAGTTATTCATTTTAAAAACCCACGATAAATTTCAATAAGATATAAATAAATGTTTCAATCCAATAAATGTTTTATATATATATATATATATATATATATATATATATATATATATATATATATATATATATATATATATATATATTGGGTTTATCCATCCATCCTTTTATCTATCTGGGGTTGGGTCGCGGGGGCAGCAGCCTCAGTAGGGAAGCCCAGACTTCCCTCTCCCCAGCCACTTTGTCCAGCTGCTTTGGGGGGATCCCCAGGTGTTCCTAGGCCAGACAACAGACATAGTGTCTCCACCATGTCCTGGGTCGTCCCCGGGGCCTCCTCCTGGTGGGACATACCTGGAACATCTCATCATGGAGGCATCCAGGAGGCATCGTAACCAGATGCCCGAACCACCTAAACTGGCTCCTGTCAATGCGGAGGAGCAGCGACTCGATACTGAGTCCCTCTTGGATGACCAAACTTCTCACCCTATCTCTTATCGAGAGCCAGGACACCCTGCGGAGGAAACTCATTTTGGCTGTTACCAACAGACCCTCACAATACGTTTGGGTCTGCCATGTCTGACCGGCATCCTTCCCCACCATCAGAGCCAACACACCGTCAAGTGGTGATCAGTTGACAGCTTTGCTCCTCTCTTCACCAAGTGTCTAAAACACGTGGCCGCTAATCCGATGATACAAGCACAAAGTCAATCATCGAACTGCAGCCTGGAGTTTCCTGGTGCCAAGTGCACATGCGAAGACCCTTACGTTTGAACATGGGGTTCATGGTCCATGCTTAGTCTGGTCCCTCACCTATGACCTGTTTGCCATGGGTGACCCTACCAGGGATATAAAAACCCAGAGAACTTAGCGCCTCGGATCATTGGGACACGCAAACCCCTCCATCACGATTAGGTGAGGGTCCTCAGAGGGGGTTGAATTTCATATGTTCCCTAAATCAACTTTAATTCAATATGCCACACTTCTGGCTTTAAGAAACACTAAAAACAGCTGTCTAAATTCTAAGTACAAACAACTGAGAGTTGTAAAAGGGGAAGTGTCTCGAAAGCCCAATAAAGCCTCAAAGTGTCAAGATAAAAAACCTAAAGTAATATGCTTTTAAAATAGAAAATGCCCTACAGAACATATGAGTTACAAACAGGTGGAAACTGAAATGAACATTTGTTACTGAACTCAAAGAAACCGCTTAAATGCAATGGGATTTATGTACAGAAAAGCCAAACAGAATTGTAAGAAACCACCTAAAGGAAATTGAATTTACATACAGAAAAATCAAATGAAAGCCATTCTTGTAAGGGAGCCTCAACCCCAATCATCAGTACTACACAATTTTTCATCGGTGTTGATAATACTGCGCTATTACAAACTTCTCCCCATAGATTTTGATCCAAAAGATTCATTTACTGTACCTCTTGAAACAGCACATTTGATTCAACACGGTTTGTTAAAAGAATGAATTCATGCTAGCCACAACTGTGGCAGAACCAGTAAAGATTAGCAACATGTTCAGTATGTCAATATCAGCATAATGAAGTAATTTGTTTGTGCACTAAATTGTCAATTGAAGGTGATTTCAGTACCACGTTGTATTGGTTATATTGGAAGTCGGGACCCTCAGTTGCAGTAGAAAGACTAGTCAAGTCGTTACGCCGCAACATGCTGCCGGGAACAACAAAAATAAAAGCCCACCAAGGCGTTTATGTTCATATATTATTTGGTAATATACTTCTATTTTTTTTTTTTTTTAACTTGACCATCTTGACCATCTATTCTTTCTATTATGTTTTATTGTCATGCAGATCAATAACAATTGTTGCTGCAATTGGCTTGATATATTTCTTTTGACCTGTACACTAATAAACGGGCATTGAGGCAAGAAAAACACAGCAGCATATAAATTCAACATTTGTTAAGTAACTCCCTTCTGTTTGGATGAATATGGCAGGTCTGCCTTGAAATGTTTTTTTTTTTTTTTCTAAATGAATGGAGTATGAAAGATTATGCGTTTGGATTTGGGTGCAATGTGGGAATTGTGGTTTCCTGCTATCAAACATGTTCTGAAGAGATGTTTTCCACAGAAGCAAGGGACTCCACATTTCCTCTATTTGCACTAAATATAGATACGGGTATAATACAAATTGTGACTGACAACAACAATTTTCCTTCTTGATTATTGTGTGTGTGTGTGAGTGTGTTTCTTTTTTTTTAAGTTAGAACAGTGGCATGTTGAATAAATAATGATTTTTATCCATTTGTATCCTTTTTTTTTTTTTGGCCAGGGGTTGTGTAGCTAAAAAAAAAAAGGAGGGGGGGATTTATTTTTACCTCCTGTAAGTGTAGTCCCTGATGTCTCAATACATTGATGTAATCTACTGTATGTTATGGATAAACTACTAATAAATGTGTGGTAACAGGAGACCTACATATTTTAACCACTGTTGATTCACTCAGTGTCAAATTATTGTACCTGTTTCATATCCGTGCAGGTATTCCTCTTGCTTGGTAACAACCGTGTTAACACTTTCTGGGCAGCAAACATCCCACCTAGTGAAGCTCTGTTGCCCTCAAGCTGCAGTGATGACCGGCGCCGTTTCATCACTAATAAGTACCGCCATGGCAAATATAGGAAGTACCATCCTTTATACGGGAACCAGAAAGAGCTGAATAACGTAGGTTCCACTTTTCCTTCTTAATTCATTGACTTTTGTATCTAAAGATGAACGTGTGCATTGCTTGACCTAACATGGTAAAGCTATATGGTGGATTTACTCAATGGATCATGTAAGCCAGGCATCGTTAATAACAGTGGAAGGATTTACATGTTGACCACTGTCTCATCATTTTGACTTAATGTACATTACACCCATAATTATGTTGGAGTCAACACCCTAATTCAGTGTTGCCTGAAGCATGTTTGTTCTTGGAGGCTCACATTTGTGACAGAATTATTTCTGTGTAGTATTAACTGTGTGTGTGTGTGTGTGTATATATATATATATATATATATATATATATATATATATATATATATATATATATATATATATATATATATATATATATATATATATATATATATATATATATATATACTGTATATATACTGTATATATATTATGCTCACTGCAAGGACTGCTTTTATGTGTCCTCTGTTAAAGTCCCTGTGGATGACTTGATGAGAAAAGCCGACTGCATTAAGTCTGAAATGTAGAGAACACTTGCCTATTAAGATTGTTTTAATAGTGTCCATATATTTGCCTCAAATTCATAGCTAAACCTGATTTTGCTTATGAATCACAAGTGCTTACCCATTTTTAACTGTATATATAAAGATGTAAAACAATTGCTGATTGGTTGCTTGGGCATGGACAAAAGTGTACATTATTGTCATCAGACTGGTGATTAATTGTTGCAGTTTTGGCAATATTAACACTCACTAGAAGAGTAATTTTTGTGACCCAGCTGGTTCCATCATTTGCAGTTTAACCCACTTAACCACAAACAATGTCAACTGCTCTCTGTGGGTTTGTGAGTGACTCACATTTACCACCTGACATTGGGTACCCCCCCCCCCCCCCCCCCCCCCCCAAACTCCGATGTCTGCGGGCATGCATGTGTTTGGGACAAAAATAATTTTTAAAGTTTTAATTTTTTTTCCCTGCTACCCCCATTTGGTAATTTTGCTTAACTACTGCTTAATTTTTCCTGTTTTTATTTTTAAGCTGTTTGTCTTGCTCACTGCCATTTGAGAGCTTGAATTTTCTGTTTTTGTTACAACGCTCGGCCTAATGGAATCCAGAGGCCTCTGTGAGGAGTCTCTGTGACCATGGGTGCTCTAAGGCACTGTGTTAGGGGTCAAGCAAAACATCTGCAGCTCCTTAGAAATCTTAAAAGTAAAGCCCACAGCCCATTTCATCTGGCGCTGCCTTTTTACTCCCACATCTCAGCTTCCTTTCTCCTTGTTTTTCTGCCTTTCTCGAATGTGACATCACTACTCACTGCTCGAGCTGGAATGTGCTGTAACCCCGCCTTGTTTTCTCTTCTCCTCCTCCTCCTCCTATGCTCTTCATTTGCTGGGCTATTACTGCCAAAGAAAGTTTCTCTTGTACTTCTGGTCCATTTAACTGCTTGCAAATGTCTACTGATCCTCCAAGTTAGCCTCAAACTTTAGCAAAGCAAAGTACTTCTTTTTCTTTAGTGGATTTTGTCAAGTAACACCTTTACAAGAATCACTGTGAGGAAGCCAGTAGGTAAGATTCAGTTCCTTGCTGATGTGTGTCGTCAGGAAAGTACCATATGTCAAATCTTCATGTGTTTTTGTCTGGACTAGGATTTTTAAAAAGTGATTGAGTTTTACTGAGTGTTGGAAGCCTGTGTTTGCACAGGAATCTGTGTCAGTGGACTTTGGATCTCTGGCAACATTTGAGCTTCTTGTGTTTGTTTGGGGACTACTGTGTACTTCATTACAGCCATTGTGCATACATAGTTTATTGGAGTGGGTTGACATACGTCAACATGTATGTTAATGTGCATATTTTGTATTTTACGTGTGTGCGTTCTTGGCCTTTCTGTCAATAGAGATCATTGTGTGTCTCTTTCATTCAGTTTCAGTCTGCTTCACAATCTCTTCTTGAGTTTTCTGTTCTCTCCACCAGTCAACTTTCTGTTGTCATGAATTAATCAGTCCAAAATGACAAGTTGCATATACTGTAACTGTGACACACTTTTTAGACAGGTACAATCTGGCAAGTAAAGTCCTAATACAGGACTGTATGTGCTTATTCTTTTCAGTCGAGACACACAACTTCTCATATTACAGTGTATCTTTTGTTGCATTTGTTTAAAACTTTGTAAAGGTTGTTGAAGTCCTCTCTGTTTGATATTCTCAAATGGGATTTCGGCCCATATCAGCACATTATTTGCCAAAGAATGCAGAAGCTGCCTTTGTTAAACAGTAAATTGACACCATATTTAAGAATTATGTAATATTGCTGAAGCTGTCTTGGTTAAACAGTTGTCATATGTCAAAAGGGAAGCTAAACATATTTAGCCATTTTCTGCAGCAAAAATATTTTCTATCGATAATTAATTTTAGAAAAAATATTTTTGCTGTACAATTAATACCTATAAATCCTGTTGATTGAAAATGACATCCCAAATGCTCAAAGCTCAGATAATGACCACTAACGGCTCACTTGTTTTCTTGCTTTGGTCATATGATGTTTGAAAGCTGAACTACCGTTAGTTGTTACCTGAGCCCTGTGTTCGCGTGATGTCATTTGCACTTGACAGAAAGTGACAAAATCTGTTTTTAAAGGTATTAATTCAATATGATAAATAAGTTAGTTATCAAAGAAATATTTACTTTTTTACTAACAAAATATTAACCTTTTACTACAGAAAATAGTATCCCCTTGTTTTACTGCTGTCATTTTTAGTTAAATAACTAATAATAAATAATTCAACAGCTCTCCTATAATACCAATCGAACCTAAAGGGCCTGTATCATGCAAATTAAACTGTTTTAAGGTTTTAACCATGTTAGAATACATCTCTGAGCATTCCTGCTCATTGCTGCACTCTTAGGACCAGCTCTGTCTGATGAGAGAAAAAGACGTGGTCCTCCCTTTGTCATGTCACTAATGAGTTCCACCCATGCAGACTAAATACACATCTGCATTCTGGTAGCAGTCAGCGCTGCCCTAGGACACTGTCATGAAAGGGGCTATCAAGTCAAAGTTTATTTTTGTAAATAGCATTTAAAAGCAAGCATTTAAAAACAACCTCAAAGGCTGACCAAAGTGCTGTACAGTTACTAAAATACAAAGTAAATTATCAAGAAGTAATATAATACCTAATAATTTAACAAAACTCTTTAGAAAATAAGTCATATTTCATTTAAAAAAAATTAGTCACCATTTTGCCAAATATGATATGCATACTCATAATCTATAGTTAACGGTAGAAACTTCAATATAACACGATACAGGCCCCTTAAATCTTAATACCTCCATCACCTCACAAAGTGAGAAGTTACAGTGTGTTTTGTCCTACTGTATATTTGTTGATCAGCTTTTTCCTTAGCAATATACTACCAAACCAGTTTGGTTGTGTGCTGATAGTGGAATTCAGTTGTGTGTGTGTGTGTGTGTGTGTGTGGTTTTTTTTTTTTTTTTTTGTGGGCATTTGGGCAAGTGTGGCAATGGCCCAGTTGATCAGGGGTAATGAGCCATATCCTGTTGGCATCCTCTTATCCTGCTACCGGCAGCTCATCAGTCAACCCCCTGTGTCCCCACCTTGTTTTTTTTGTTTTTGTTTTTTTTTTTTGTTTGTTTTTAAACTTTTGTCTCCTGATGTCATGAACCTCTGGTCGTCAGAGGTGGTGTGAATTCAGAGAATAATTTCTCCTGTGCATTGTATGTGTGACAAATTCAATATTTTTATCCCTCAGGCATTTTGGTAGCCAGGCCAAGCACAGTCAGCACTGTCCCCACACTAGCTGTTAGCTGTCTGCCAGCCCCAGAATTAGGTATACCTTAACTATTAGGGGTTTTAGCAAAAATAAGAGGTGAATTTTCCCTGTTGATTGACAATGTGAGGAATATACTGATTTATAGATATTTTTTGTTGTAGTTTTTGGCCCCTAAATGATTGTTGATTTGGCCACTCATTCACTACAGTAGAGTCACAGACCTAGAAATGGGTAGACTAGCAATTCTGCTACCGGAAAGTGAAGCCTGGCGTTGACAATCACTAAACCCGCCTATATTGAATAGATTGATGTCTCCATGGTGTCACATTATTTTGTTTCTTACTGTGAAAATGTCACCATGTGGCGTATGGATGGTACCAAAAAGCCCATGCAAAAAAGTACTGTACTTTATTATATTTCGTTGTTAAGAATGCAAGTTAAAAATTTCCCTTATGAGGTATGTCCAAGTGCTCCTCAGAGATTTTCCTGCATCCTATTATCAGAATTATCCAACATTGAATGAAAACAAACTCCATTGAGACCAAATTGGCGACAAAATGTAAATATAACCTCTGCCAATCACAATTCATGATACAGAACATTATTCCGTACAAGGATCATACCATAAAACTGCCAATGATAACAATGCTAATGAGCAATATATGTTTTATTTATAACGTTCTTTCATTACGGTAATGTTTCCATTGGAAAAAATATCAAATGTTTCCAGTAATGATGGCAACGTAATATGGCTGCCCTCTGTCTTAAACACAGCAGCCTATTCATATATACTGTAAGCCTGTGAATAGAGTTTGACATATTTAAAAACAGTTGCTGTATTTACAAGTTGCTGTCAAATTTGTAATGTGCATTACTCCCTCTTATAGGATGGGAGTGGAACACACACATTAGGTCACATGATTGAACAAAGTCAAATGTCTTAGAACCCTGAGAATGGATCTTCTTAGATTCTGTTGGGTTATCTAATTTTGTCCATAGTACCGTACATTTCTGTAATATGCTTCACTGGTATTCTAGCACGTGAGTGGGTTATGGAGACTTGGAGGTAAGTTGCACAGCGCACTTTCACTCATTTGAATCATGAGCCATTATCTTTTCAGCTCTCTTACACAGATTAATTTTTGCCTAATATGGTATTTTAATCTGTACAGGAAGATAGACTTTTAACTTCTGTCTTTGTGTTTGTCTCCTTTGTTATTTTGTCTTGTGGCCCTTGTTTTTTGTCTGTAAGGGGTAATGGTGGACATTTATGGAAAAAAGAATAGTTTTCCTCAAATGGAATTATTATCTGGACCCATTTAGAAATGTGGGTGAGTCTATGATGGTGTGCAAAAAGGATCAGACTGTGCGTGCTGGGTTTGAGGGTCTGTGGGCATCACGTTTACTTTCAACACAAGTAGCGTCTGATTAATTATTGAATTTTAGGCTTTCATCTTCTTTTCTCAGTATTTGTCTTTCTTCTTTCTCTTAGTTTTCCCCCCTTCTCTTATTCAAGCAGCCAGATGGAGCTGTGTGATTGTAGACACACCCAGATAAAATCACTCTTCTCTCTCTAGGGAAGTTGACTAAGATTCTTGGATTCCCGCCCCATCTTTCCTGCTTCTATGTGCGTCTGTGTGTGCGTGTCTTATTCCCTTCATTTTCTTTCAGAGGCACCAGATGTTTGAGGGCATCTGAATTCACACAGCCAAACAACCCATTTCCTCGTTGTACTTTTCACTAATCGGATCTCTGCTCTCACAAGCCATTGATGTGTAACACTAACCTACATTCAGCATTCAAGCAATCACATTAATGTCCAGGGGCTGATTTGAGGGGCTGATTGAGCTTAATTTAACTGAATCACATAAATTTCAGAGGCTTGGTTATCATCACTCAGCAGCTGTTATTATAATGTACGCTTGTGTGTTTTCAGATTAGAATGTCTGTCTGTTTTGTGTGGCTAGAAGCTTTGCAATTTAGGATTATTGTGTTTGTGGACCTGATCAGAATGTCATGTTTATTAAAATGATAACAATAACAATAATAATAATAACAACAATAATAATAAAAATAATAGAGTTGTTCTTCAAAGTATTTTTTGTGGCCCTTCCTCCAAACTTTGTCTTCTAATAATCTTTGCTTCAGTTGCCATTTTTATCAGGGCAATTGTGATTATTTTTCAAAAAAACTAAAGGAATATTAATCCACCGACCAGTGCAAAAGTAACAAATGTTGAATATGTATATATGTATATGTATGTGTATATGTATATGTGTATATGTATGTATGTGTGTATATATATATATATATATATATATATATATATATATATATATATATATATATATATATATATATATATATATATATATATATATATATATATATATATATATACACACACACACACACACATATACGCTATGCTGTACTAAACTATGCTGTGCTAAGCGGTACTACAGTACACTTACAGTATATTCTATGTCAAAGGCGCACTGCTTTATCAATTAATCAACAACTGATTGATAATCAGATCAATGGAAAATATTCAGGATCGATTAATCATTTAGAAAAATAAATTGTCAAAATACCAAGAATTTCATCATCTCAAAAGTAAATGTGGATTTTTAAATGGATTTTTTTAGGCATCTATGAAAGCAGACTAACTATCATTGTGTTGAAATAAAAATAATTTAAATTAAAACAATATAAATAAAATAATACTTTAAAAATGATATAAACCAAAAAATGTTTACCTACCTAAATGTTTGCTTTGGATAGATGTTTAAGTCTCTTTTCTGAAATGTCATCGACCAAGTCACTTAACTAATCATAAAGAAGTTGTTATTGCATTTTTCTGTGTTACGACTGCAACCAGGGCATCCCCAAGACAGACTGAACAAATGCAAAATTGTCCAAAAATGATTTTTATTTTATTTTATTTTTTATTTATTTTTATTTTATTTTATTTTATTTTATTTTTTTTACAAAAAGTGGATGCGACGCATGGATAAGCAATTTAAAGTAGCAAAGTAACAACAAATCTTCAAGAAGGGATTCAAAGTACAACAAAGAGAGACATGGCAAAACTGAATGTAAAACAGATCAGTATCAACCATGTGAAGGGGACAGAGCCAGCAGGAGGACCATGCCAAAACTGCAAAGTACAACCAAAAACGCTATCACGAAAAATGAACACTCGGGAGGGCAAAGTAACAACAAAAAACATTATCAGGAGAAATCAAATATAAGGGAACGAGGAGTGGACATGGGCTGCATTTAAATAGTCCTGTAAAGACAGATGCGCAGTAGGTGTGCGGCCGGTGACTCCGCCCCCTCGTCAAGAAACTCAGCAACTTATGTAAACACTATTTGAGAGCCTATGTTCCCAATTATAATGAAGTCTATGGATGGCTGGTGTTTTTTTTTTAATATGAAAACTAGGCACAAATACGATGCTGACAAGTGTAAAATGCTCTGAGACATTTTGCGGTATAAGTAATTGGGCACTCACAAATTCTATTTTAGGAAATTCTTGGTAATTGCGAAAGTTGTGATTGAGATCAGACCTCAGTGTACCAGTTACGTTTTTCCCAAACCAAAACACGTCCCCAAACCACTTTCTTGAACCTTGCTTTGCATGCTTTACAAGCACAGAAAAGGGGATTTTCCCAACCATTCCCACACAGTTGCCACCACTTTTGACCATATGGTTTGTGATATGTATGAAATATTTTAAAAATGTGTTTCTTTAGAACAATGATTGTTTTTGGTGTACGTTGTCCTAATTATTATTATTATTATTATTTTTTCGGGGGGGGAAATATTTTGGGGCATGTGTGGTTTGGTCACATATACGCTAAATTCATGTTTACTTCACACAGTATTGAAAAACAGATATCTGCAATACAAATACTGTTTAAGTATTTCACATTATATGTTTCTAAAACATATTCTTTCTGTGTTTTTCCACAGGCGTTGTGCATAAATGTGCAGTGCAGCGATGTGCTGGAGACATTAAGTCTGATTTTCTGTGGCGCTGATGTAAATTGTTCAACTGGCATGGCCAATTGTCCCACCCCTCTCTCCCTAGCCAACACACACGCTCAACCCTTGCAAGCTGTATTACTGAGCCACAATCTGAACATAGGTAGAGCTTGACTCAATTGCCTTTATTTTCAGTCGAGTAATAAACCTTTGTCTGCAGTAGAGTAGCAATCCTGTGTTTGTGTTGTGTATTGTTTTACTATATTATAAGAAATATATTCTGCCAACATTTGAAAAGACAGTCCTTAAAATATATAAAACTGATGCATATATAAGGCCTCTGCCTGATAAGATAACACTTTTATTCTACACTTTGACAACGTCATTGTTCATCTATGTCTTATCTGTGTAATTAACCCAAATTAAACCCTGCCATGTTGTCGCCTCATGGCTTTAATTTTTGTGCTACAGACCTTCCACGGTCAGAGGTGGACGGTGGCATGGAAGAAGTGCACTTTTCAGCTCCAACTTGTGTTTATCACAATGGTTTCTTATTCAAGACTGGCTCTATGGCTAGAGCTATCACAGAACGCAAGGCCAGAGAAGGTATACAATCATGAAACAAACTGATTTCTGTTCAGTGTCGGAAATGCATTGTAAATCAATGCAGATTTCTGTTCAGTGTCAGAAATCAATGCAGAGAAGTAATTTGACTTTGTACTCTGCAGTACTTGTACTTTGCAATATAATCGTATTACTATGTGATTGCGGTATGGATTCTATTATTTAGATTTTTTTTTTGTCAAAGGTTAAATGTTTAGTGATACTAATGTGTAGTTTGAAGCTTTACGCATTGTTATCTTTATTATTGTATGCAGAATTCAGTCGTCGCTGGTGCACACTCAATGATGGCACATTCAGTTATTACGAGAGTGACAAGAACTCTAATCCTAATGGAGCCCTGAGAGCCTCAGAAATTGTTTGCCTGGCTGTGGATGTACCCGACAAACATGGGTATACACACTCACACGTGCTTGTTTGTGTGTATCTAGTATGTATTTAGATTTTAGACAAGAAACACCTTATCTGTCTTCCATCTGTCTTGCCTTGCAGGTATGAGCACACCTTTGAGCTCTACTCTGAATCAGATCGTCTCTATCTGTTTGGCACCGATGACCCAGTGAGCCACAAAGAATGGGTCAAGTCCATTGCCAAGGTAAGAAGCGTATTGACCCACAATGAGCCATGTCGCTGCTTATTTTTCTTGAGTGTTTTTCTTATCTACAAATAAGAATTCTCTCAAAATGTGTATGATGGCTGAGTTGCTGTTGCTGAGCAACAAAACAATTTTTTTTAATCCCTGGAGTACTTTGAAATTACGAGATACAATGCGATAACTTGACTCCTTTGTGCATGTGTTCAACATATTAACATCATCTTGAAAATATATTTCAATGATCATCTACTATAAATGTATCTTTGATCGAAAGTATTTTTTTTATTGATACATTGAAAAAGTTAAATGCACCACTGCTTACTGCCATTAAACCTTAATGTAAGAACACCATAAGGATAAAAAAAAAAATACACACACTCTCACAGGCTCACACACAAGTGTTTTGTTCCATCGTATTGGGGACATCCCATAATGCCTTTCCTAGCCCCTAACCCTAATCTTAACCCTCACAACATATTGCCTAATCCTACCCTTACCCTATTCTCAACTAAAATCCAGTTTAAACCTAGACTCTGAAAGCAAGTTTTGACCCTCAAAAGAGGTATGAACTTGTGGGATCCACCCAAATGGTCCCCACAAATACAAGATGTCCCCAAAAAGATAGTAACATTTAGCATTTGGTCCCCACCATGCTGCACGAAGCAAGAACACACACACACATGCACACAATAGCATTTATGAGATTGCTTGTCTGATTGCCTGTTTTGAATATTGGTTCAAGCTTACAGTAAGAAATCACCCTTACACTCTGCTTTATTTAATAAAACTGGGATTTTTGCTCATATTGAATTCAGAGAGTTCGTTGTCATGGGAAACACAATTCTGTTAACGGTAAGATGTGTCAATGGCTCCTGATTGTCTAGCCATTTAAACTACATTACTGAACTCCGTATATTAAAGTGAACTCAGGACTATATTTCTAGGAACCCCCTTATTTCTGCTCCACCATAAACACACAAGAAACCTGCTATATCTTTCATTATTAGTACTTTACTTGACCTTAAATTTTGCTGTGTGTTTCAGTAAATATGTTCAGCAAAAGAAGCATTTATTACTATGGATCTTGGCAAACGGCGACTTACATTTTTTCTTTTTCATAGAGCTTCATCCCAGCCAAGGCAGACCCTTTATTGAGGTTAGCTTTTGAACGGATCGGGCGACTAAAATGTAAGGATGGCCTGAACCTACAAACGTCCAAGGTGGGCTGGTTTGCCTTGGTGGGCTCCACTCTTCACGCTTACCTGCAAGACAGCCAGGAAGAAGAGATACATCTTCGCAAACTTAATGAGCTCTGTGAGTATTATGCATTCATCCAACAGTTTCAAACAATCTGCCTTTTGACTGTGCAGGCTACAGGGTTATAAATGATTTATTTAAAACATTTTTTTTTCAGCCATCCAACAAGATAATGAAGTATTAGTTTTGGTAGAGAAGGGAAGGTGAGCGCGTGCCTCCAGATTCTTTGTTTCACATACAGTACATACTTCTTATAATGTAGAACCATGATGTAGTTCTCTTGTATTTTTTGTCATTCTTTCCATTCTCTTCTTAACTTGTTTTTGTCTACACCCTGTCTCTTCTTATTAAGAACACTGTACATAGAGGGGGAGAGGAAGTTGGATTTTGCTGGTTGGTGTGCCGCCATTCAGTTTGCAGCGGGGAGTGGAGGCGACACCCTGAGTCAGCAGCAGCTGACCGACACAGACATACCAGTCGTAGTCCACAGCTGCATTGACTACATCACACAGTGTGGTGAGTGGAAAAAATGACAACACAAGTAAAGGGACAGATGCAGGTAGTAGTAAATGATTACTAGAAAAAACCTACACTAGAGTTTTGATTTATAGTGTTATATTAACAAATGATTAACTTGTGACCAGGCCAGGGTTTGCCATGCATTTTGACCATAGTTAGTTGGGACAGGCTTCAGTTACCCAAGTTGTATGGACAATTTAATGTGCTAATCACTCTTCCACCGAGCCCTCCCGATCTTGAACATTAATGCCAATATCTTAAATATTTTAACCTAAAGAAAAAGTAATGGAACATGAAACATTTTGTTGATATTTTAAAAAATGTGATTAAAAAAAAGTTGACAGCAGTTTAAAACATGTATAACCCCTCCACAGACTTTGATAATGATTGCAACACCACCACCTGATGGCTCAGATGTGAAATTACACATACATAAATTACACTACACAGCAATAACAAAGCCGGTTTTTCTACGCCAGCCCTCAGCCATCCTTTCACGCTCTCCAGAAAGATTGCATTAAAGGCATTTTTTTCATTTAATAGTAATTGCTACATACCATTCTCCCAAGTACATAGCAATTAAAACATTTATTGGAAATGTTTAGGTGGTTAAAATTGCAATGACTGGTTAAAATGATGGACCAAAACTACTGCACGATCTTAGTCTCTTGTTTTAAAATGTCTTTGTCATTTGGCGGTCTGTAGGCAAAATGTCGACCGTTTGCCGACAAACTGTCCACCTATGCAAATGTCAACTGTATAAAAGTGTGTATGATTGAAGGGTCCACCCATCTCTTCTCGGTTTCTGCGGTGTCCACTGAGAAATCTGTTTGTTTACATGTAATTATGCTGTATTTGTTTAGGCCTAACATCTGAGGGCATATATCGCAAGAGCGGCGTGAACTCGCGTGTTGCAGCTCTGTGCGAGAGGTTTCGTCAAGATGCTCGAAGCCTCCGCCTGAAGGAAGGAGAGCACCAGGTGGATGACGTCTCCAACACGCTCAAACGCTTCTTCAGGGAGTTAGAAGAAGGGCTTTTCACATCCGAAGACGGCGGCACCTGGCTTACTACGGCTGGTATGGTTCACATGGCTTGCACAACATCAGGAAGTTTTGAAAGTATATCTCGTCAAATCGCATTCATCCTATTTCTGCCACTTTTCTCTTGATCCAGCCATCCAAGATGAAAGTATGAAAATCTCCCAGTATCAGACGCTTTTGAACAAATTGCCTCGTGTTAACAGGGCAACGCTTCGGGCCCTCATCAATCACTTGTACTGGTAAGTACCGTAATAAACCTGCAGACGTTGATGCCACACAAACACCCACATGGCAATTTTCCTACTTTTTGTGTTCCAGTGTGCAGCGGTTTTCTGAGCTGAACCAAATGAATCTCCATAACTTGGCCATCGTCTTTGGTCCTACATTGTTCCAGACGGATGGGAAGGACTACACGGCAGGCCGAGCCATCGAGGACCTCATACAGTACTACACGCTTATCTTTAAGGTCAGATGCTATTACGTCAAGCACCGGTGATGTTTGTCTGTCAGATAAAAATACGGTGGGGAAATAGCGTAATCAAGTTCTTATCTAGTTTACTTAATCACTTCGCTGCAGGCAGGGCTGGCCCAAGCCAATTTGGCGCCCTAGGCGAGATTTTACATGTGTTTACAACAAGTTGAAGTTTTAACAGTGCCTTTAATAGAATGTCGCACAATTTAAAACATAAAATTGTACATTTTCTTCATTTCATGTCTGCTTCATTACTGTCAAACAAACTTGTGATGATATCTCATTGCACAAACCAGAAGGAGCAACAACTTCAGCTTTCCTACTGTCCTTTTTCTTTCTCTCTTCCCTGTGCATGAGTGTGGGTAATTGACATGGTCAAACACTTCTCTGGGGTCATACTATTAAAATTGCCTTTCCCCCCACAGGACTAGAGCAAGGACTATGTTTTCATCATTTGTAGTAATACTAATTAGGTATTGCTTTTAATTTTAGTCTGTTAGCCTTTTCAAGTTTTCGGAAATTTGGGCCACTTCTCCACTTCCAAGAGGTTCATTTTCCCACAGAAGGCTTCGTCTGAATGTTATACAATAATCAAATAATCTTTTCCTTTTGTCTTTTCATCCTTCAAAGTTTGGTAATTGAACAGTTTATTAAGTTTCATTCCATTTTCCCCATTTGCCGGGACTGTAGCAGACTGCTTCGCACATCTTCCTCAAATGTGGCGGTTGTATGTTGGCATGTCTTTGATGGGCTCTCTGGTTTCAAGCCACATTCCAAAAACGTGTGTTAATCGGACAATCTAAATTGTCATTAGGGTTCACTTATCTCCACTTTTTCTTCACTTGTTGTTTTAACTTTTTTGTTTAATCGGTTTACCTCTGTCCTTTTAATTACGTTTTTTTTTTATAACAACAACAACAAAAAACAATTCACCATATATTGCTTGATATTAGAATAGTTTCATATTCATGTAGCATTTAATGTGCAACTACCAGAACAATATATTTTGAAAGGTGCACACTCTTAATTCACCTCAATTCACGCACAGTATTGTCAGTCCCTACCTGGATCGTAACGCTGATGATTTCAAACTAGTTAACCTCTATCCTCTTTACTTGTTCAATTATTTGTATTAATTTAACTTTTTACATTTTCTTTCTTTTGACTTTAAATTTTGAGTTAATACTATAGAAATAATTTGTTAGAATAGAATTGTGATTTTTTTCTGGGTTTTAGAGGCCCCCATGTCCAGTGCACCTAGCCTCATCATCTCATGTAAACATGTACATTAAATGCCAGAAACAAGCATTATTAAAAGAACAGTATGAATGATCTAAGAGCCAGTCACAAAATGGAGTAGTGCATAACAAAATGTGGATTTTATGCAGTTATGTGGTCTCACCCAAAATTGGAATTACAATATTTTTGTAACCGCTGTTTTTGTCTTTTACTAACACTTTAAACTTAAATTTGCACTTGCAATCCTCTTGCAAATCATGAAACAGTTTACAATCTTATAGACTAAACACATACGCACCCGAGATCTAAGTAAAATCACATACAGTACATAGGGACATAAAAAACATAGCTCACGGAAGTGGTCATCTTCCACCTGAGAGGTTGTGAGTTCAATCCCTTTCATCATCGTGACCATGTCAAACAATCCTTCATTAAGACACCAAACACCCGCTTGCTCCTGATGCTGCATCGCCAGTAGGTAAAAGAGTAGTCAGTGTAAGATGAAAGTAGAAGAGATAGATAAGTGAGAGAACAATTTTGCAATTTACATTCTGAAAAAGTCACATCATAAAAGTTGATCACACATAAACATCAGTTTTGAGCTAAGACTTAGTTTGTGTGTGAACAAAGGAGGAGCAGACCTGACGATGGCGCTAATCACGATCCTTTTTATGTAGGTGGATGAGCAACAGCTGAAAAAGCAGCTTGAAGAGATCACGGTTATCATCCAAGTGCGCGAGAAATTGAACACAAAATTTCCTGTAAGTCACAAGCATGTAATATTTGTTGTGTGTTTTATGGTCTGTGCTGTCACTGTATGGCCCTCGGTATGTGCATGTTTCCCAAGTATTTAACATACATTTCAGTGTGCATTTTGATAATAGCACAGACACATGTGTGCTGTAGCTTTGCATGACTGGATGCGTTTGAACTTTTGTTAATTAGTCAATTTTGTTGTATCTACTGAAAACTTTAGAGCACAGAACCTGGTGGGCATTTCATCTGCACAGTTTACTTGGAGGAAAAGAAGGACACTACTGAACAGCATGTCAAGGTAACTTTGAGCAAAGAGTAAAACGTTTATATTCCACGTTCCAAGAAGGAATTGGGAGCACGGGCGTTATCACTGCTCACCTTTCAACTTGTTTTGTCTTTCCGCAGATTCCTGCATCTATGACAGCAGCAGAATTGACCTGTGAGATATTGGACAGGCGCAACATTCCTTTCAAAGACAAAGAGTACTGGAACTGCTGGGAGGTCATTGACAAGGAAGAAATAGGTTAGAATAATGTTATGATGTAGTTTGCATTGAATACAAAATATCATACGAAGTAACGTCTATTCACGTCAGTAAATCTGAGTAGAAAACACTCAAAAATCTCCTTCCAAGCTACAAAAGTGTGTTTTGGTTTGTTTGTGATCTGCCTTTGTTGGCCATCTGGCTGACCACCGGAAAGCCTGTAGGTGGCTTTCCAAATGCCAGTAACACTCAAATAATTGGCTAGATTTTGTTTTGCTGTCATGAAATGAAAATGGGACGTGTGATGAGCTGGAGAAAATTCATTTGAGTTGTTTACTGCTGTAGATTATTGTTTGTTTATTTACGTGTAGTTCCAGTTCAACCAACTCTATCATGTAAATTCCACTTGAAGGTACTTAAATTGTCAACTTGATAATATATCTACCCGATCCTTTTCCAGAACGTCCTCTGCACTATCGAGAGCGAGTATTACCCATCTTTCACTCCTTTGGCACCGACTCCCATCTTCTCATCAAGAAGCACATTGCTATGGAAGCAATGATCATCTACCTGGGTAGACCATTTCATCACAGTAGTATTAGTCAGATTTGAGAACATTCCCATCTTTGGCAGATGTTCTCCGCAAGGATATGTAGCTTTGGGCGGTCACGGTTTATCTCTCACTACAGACAAAATGTAAATATAGCAACTATCTGTTGGAGATGTTTGTCTGCTGTCAAGGTGCCCTTGAGCTCGGCCCCTTCCCCACCCCTTTCCCAGCTCAGGAAGTTTTAACACTTTTTCACAGCACTTTCACTGCCATCTCTGCTTACAAACTTGCATGTGCGTGATTAGGTCGCATATGTGTGTTGTGCAACGCAACATATATACCGTATATCAGAATGTGAATTGAATTTGTGGCATTACAATCAATATAATTAAATAATATTGAATGAACCCTCTTCTTTGCCCTCCAGCCAGTAAGGTTGACCCAGCCAAACATGGCATGATAAAATTTCGAGAGGAGAGAAGCATCCTTGGTTTGGGGCTGTCCTCCGGCAGTTTCCACGACCGATATTTCATCCTCAACTCCAGCTCATTGCGGATGTACAAAGAAGTCAGAGTGAGTCTGGCACAGGCGCACGCGCAAACACAGCTCCCCACATGTTCCTTGTTCACGCTGGCCTGCCCTCTTCTTCTCCGTCTCAAAGAGTAACCGTCCGGAGCGTGACTGGCCAGTCAAGAACCTGAGAGTCTACTTGGGTATCAAGAAGAAACTCCGTCCTCCAACATGGTGAGAACATGATGTGAATATTTCAGAACATGAGTCTATACTGTAGATGCAACAGTACACAATAGATTAAGTGCTCATGAAGCTGGTCGCTTCATGTGTGTTTATCACAGCATGGCAAAAACTCAAAAACATTTTTTTTCATAATCTTACAGATATTACACATCTCCGGACAAACAAAGTTGACCGAGGTGTCCAAACTCTTTTGTACTTGTACTTTTAGGCTTATTATTTTACCCAAAACAATATAGGATTCAGATCATATATAATCCAAAGACATTTGCATTTTATGTGAATGAGGTCAGATTTAAAGTGCTTTACGGTACATACACCATTGTGAACTACAAAAAATGTATGTTGAGTTTTTGTGCTGTAAGCATCAGATTCAAATTATATACAAATACTGCACAAAACCACTGATGGAAAATTGTCTGGCATTTTTCATCTAACCAGCGAATGTCAAACTAAAAGTATCTTTTAAGCTAAATTATGCAAATAAATTCTGTGCACTTAGCTTTGGAATTGGATCAGTGATGCCAGTGAGTTGTAATGGATTTCTGTGACTTTAAAATGATCATATGCAAAATGTGTTTGACCTTTTGATTGACCTCGTTTACGAAATAGACTGTTAATCATAATTCTGTGAAATGATGATAGATGACTTTTTCAAACATTGTGACCTGGGTAGTTGTGTTAAATGGCCTGTAGAGGGCAGGCTGATCCAAAAAATGACACTACTGTACTACTATGACTACTGTGTCTGTGTAAAAAAAAAATATATATATATATATATGTGTATATATATATATATGTGTGTGTGTATATATATATATATATGTGTATATATATATGTGTGTGTGTATATATATATATATGTGTATATATATATGTGTGTGTGTATATATATATATATATATATATATATATATATATATATATATATATATATATATATATATATATATATATAATACATATATAATATATATATAATACATATATAATATATATATATATAATATATAATCTTTGTTTATAATTGCAGTTGGGGCCTGACTGTAGTCTACGAGAATAAGAAACAAGAGAAGGCAGAGAGGCAGCAATGGTGAGTTGCACTCGGCAACATAGAAGCAGAATGTCAAACAATATAAGACTTTTTTTTAAATCAGTAAAATCATGTGTCGAGATGCCACAGTGACTTCAGGAACTCACAATAAACGTTCTCACAATACATTTTAACCAAACCTTGTCGCGTTAAATTTTATTCCTGATGCACAATACTACCCTACCTCATGTATTGCCTTCTAAGAGTAGACCCATATTTACTTGCTTGAGGCACTATAATTCTTTTTGTTACATGTAAACACAACCACTCACTGGGGGTTTGTCCCTGTACATTAAAAAACAAGCTCTCAGTTTGTAGGGAAACAATACACACACGCATACACACATCCCTGTGTTAGCTTTATTGCACCCAGGATGTTTCATATGCCATATACTCTACACTGCAGTGTACTGTAACTTGCGTGTTCATTCATGTATGCATCAGTGTGTCCCCTTTGCTGTTTGCTCGATACACCCTGTCAGCAACAGTATACGTCAACACTCTCTAGTAATGGCATTGCTGCTCTCATCCTGCTGTTGGCTTAATTGTCATGTTTTTTTTTTTTCTTTTTTTTTAAAGTTCTTTCATCATGTTACTCACGGCAAAAACATATCAGGAAGGGAGGAATGGAGCAGGAGGGCGTTGATGAATAATAACCAAAGGGGTGCTTGAAAATGAAAGCTACAGGGGTATTTATTTTACAGTGTTTAGCACCCAAAATCCCATCAGGGATTAAACTAATGAGCTTGCGCATCTGCAGTCTGTTTCACAGTCAGATGTTTTGAATTCGAAACTCGAATTTGTGAGGTCCAAATGTTTTCTTTGTCTGGCTTTCCTCTCACAATCCAAAAGCATGTACTGGACGTAGAAAATAATAATTAAAAAAAAAGTTATGACCATAAGGCTTTTTTGTTTTCTAACATTCCTTTTAAGATACATATAAGAATACATTTGATATGCAATGAACGGTACATGGCAGATCAGTATACAAAGGTACAACTATAACAGTGCATCAAATCTCAGTGTGATTGTCTAGAAAAAAAAATCTCATTGCATGCAAGGGTATGCGTGCTGCATTAATACGCATGCGGTATATTTGACTTACAAAGTGACTGCCGTGTATCTTGGCGTGCAGATTTTAATGAGCTGTGTCGGTCCTAATGATAAAATCTTGTAGAAGGCAGGCACTCCATGTGAGTGTAACTCTGAAGGACTGAGGCTTTCTTTGAAAAACAAAATAAAAAAAAACAAGCTTTGACACAGTGCTCTTCTGTTTACTGAATTTTGTTCTCAATTTTCTGTCAATCTGTGTTCCTATTAGTTCTCTGCAACTGAATAAATATTAATTCAAAATATGTGCTCAAAGCCAAAATCATGTATGATTAAAAAGTATTTATTCAGCAGCACAGCATCGATGATGACTCTGAGGGCTGCGTGACGGCAACCTGAGTTGCATAAAACATTCGAGCACACGCACAGATATCACAAACACACACTGCATATTGAAATAAATGAGATTCTCCAATTAGGCTTTAGCGCACAATGGTTCACTTTGTCTGCTTTTATTTCCGCAGGTACCTCTGCTGTGAGACTCAGCCTGAAATGAGGGAGTGGTACGCTACTTTTCTGAGTATTCAGGTTAGCTCTTGCTCTCTCTCACACGCACATGACCGCACTCTCTCATGTCACTATCCATATTATTAATCTATACAAAATGTTTTTAAATCTCCATTCGAACAAATGTCTGGTATCAAGTGTCACATTCTGCAACAGTCCTGCTCTCTGTTATTGGAACACCTTCGCATTTTTCATAATACCTATGATGTGTTTGGAAATAAAGGAAAATAGAAGTTAAAGGTAGTTTATAAAAGTTAACCGTTTTTGAAATTACATTGTCATTTCAAAAAACAAACAAAAAACAGAAAACATAGCATTTGCAGCAATACGGGCACCCGCTATTTTTGTTGCACTCCCTTTGGCAGGAATAACAGCTCTCAAATAGACATCTATAGGCTTCTTGTAGATCAGGACTCATTGCTGGGCATTTTAAAACAATATTTTGTTTTCCTTTTAGACCATTCCTGTATGCTTTTGGATGTGTCCTTTGAGGAGTGTTGTAGGTCCCATGATTGTAGACTAAAACCATTTTTTTTCACACTGAGTAGGACATGTCACTCTCGAATATTTTGACAATTCTCTGATCCCTGTGATGCAGTAGGCTCAAGGCCTCCAGCACCAGATGTCGCAAAGCAGCGCTATAACATTAATGGATCATTCACCATACGTAACCATTATAGTCTTCATTGTACCTTCTGTTAACAAACTGTTGATGTGCAGTCCTCAATACCTCAATTTTTGTTTGAACTAACTTCATGGGTGCCAATAATGGTGAGCAGAACTATATGTGCATGCATCACATAGTGTTCTTGACCTGGGATCACATTTAAGTGTCTAAAAGCCCAAATAACCTCATGGATAGTTAGCAACGTTTTGAGGTAATTTTATTGTAAAAAATCTGCTGCACATTCACATTACCTGCACAATAGATATAGTGCAATAAAAAGCAATGTCACAAAGAACCAAAGGCACACACAAAAAAAGAATCTAATGTTCCCTTGTTTTTCGCGGATTATGGGGAATGGAAAATCCCTGCAATAAGTGAATTCTGAAAAGTAGGATTTGCCCCCTGACTGATAATTGTACTTATATAAATACAGTGTGTGAAATGTGTTTAATAAAACCTTGACTTACCTGTCTTCCCCATGCTCAATGATCTCCTAACCGTAGTACGGAGGCTAAACAGGCATGGGTATCTTTTGGGCCGCAAACTTTTATTTTCTTTCTTTTTACCTCTCCCATGGTGAAGTTACCCTCGAGGTAGCGGCCGCCACATGTCGACCAAACAAACCAAACAATGTGTTTTATCGTTTTATTTTAATTCATATTATTTTATTTTACATGTTGCTGCATCACACATGCACCACTTCTCTTTGTATTACCCATGCACATCCACACACACAGCTTGCCTGTAATAGTTGTGAATAAGACTGGGTTATTGCTTGCCGATGTTTATTCTTTTTAGGCCAAAATGCCGTTATGTAATACCATGACTCCATTAATCTAGAATGATGATCAGTGGTTTAGTTTTAAGCAAAAGTGCCTTTACTTGCGGCTGAACATGACCAAATACGAACAGGCTGTTAGTCTGCTCCAGAATTCATGTTAGACTGAGCATGAGAGGGTTATTGCAGTACATCGGGTTGGCACTGCTGTAATGTAACGCAGTGATGTAAAGAAGTGACAAAGTGTAACACTGTGTCTACGGTATATCGATACATGTCGGTATAAATATACGTATATATTTTTTGAAAAAAAAAAAAAAGTGAAGCACTGAAGCTGCAAGTGGTGAGGGAAAACTGTTGTGCACCCCAAAATAAAGAGAGGTTTCTGTTATAAGCTGCTGTATCCCGTGGAGTCAACATGAAGGTCATGAAGAACGAAGGGCAATAGCCACATACTGTAAAAGCGGCAAGTCATAGTTGGCGTCAAAACAATTGACTTTGCGGTGTGTTGTCATGTGCTTGGCCATTCTGCTCCTCTTTCAAGAACGACGGCGACGTGTGGCCTCAGGATGGACTCCAGCCGAGCCGCGAGAGCCGTGTGTTGCCCGACACGCGTCACGGTAACGTGTCACTGATACCGCTACGCGGCAGTGAGAATGAGATGCGGAACAGCGTAGCAGCTTTCAGCCAAGATCCGCTTTCTGTGAGTCAACCTACCAATCACTGCTTTCAATCTCAGCCAAAGCTGGCAGCTCCATTTTGGGTTGCTGCTACTCAACTGCTGGTCCAAACCTTCAAGCTTTGTCCTTAAGTCCAAAATGATTCATAGCCTGGTTAAGAGCATGAAAAGGTAGTCTTTTAGGTGAAATTTACACTACAAAAGATGATGGTGTAAAATTGCTTTCATATCGGTGACTTCTTGTGTATTAATTGAAAGACATTTAGTCACCTATACATGCAGAACACACAGCAGAGTAATTGTATTCATAAAATATGCAATTATTTTAAAGAGGTTTTTTTTTTTTTTTATTAATACTCACTTGCCACGCTACTGTTGCCTTTACCAAACAAAAATGCTGGAGTTTGAATACTTTTGGGCTTTCTAGTTTTTATTAAAGATATGACATATGACTGAAATTTTTACTCCTTATACATTCTAAGTTGAATGTAGTACAAGAGCTATGTCAGAAACATCTGCCTTTACAAAGTAAATGATGCCAGATAAGTATTTATTTAACAATGTTTTATTATTCTGACTACTTCAGTGATAAAAGCATCTTGTATTTGTTCATCCTTCTGTTTATTATCAGACCACTTGATGGTTCAGATGACAAGATAACGCGACTTCCATTTTTTATGGTGCCATAGAATCGATTCAAAACAAAAGAGATAAACTTTGGATTGATTTTGCAAATAAAAAGCGAAGATTGTGTGTCATAATGATTGAATTCGATTGGTCATCCATTTAGCAAGCGCATTTAGCAGGCCGCTATCTGTAATGGATTTGATTTTGTGAGGCGGACCTGTCTCGAGTACAATATCAAACTTATTTCCATCATGCGACACATCGTACTTGGTTGGTTTCCCTCAGAGGGTCTTAGGATGGTTAAACTCCTAAAAATGCAATCAGGTTTTTAAATGACATACTTGCAGTTTCGTTTACCGTAATTGTGGATAAATTACTATAAAAAAAATACATTTAAATCAGAATAATGGAAAGTAAATATAAAGTGTTGGTTTTATGCGAGGAGGGGATTTGGTGAAATAAATCATTGCAATAATTCTAAGCAGTAAATAAATCTGTTCGGATAGAGTTCATGCTGTAAGAGTGCTCTATGAAAAGAGTTATGTAACATGAATAAACGAAACATTTATTGCAAATGGAAACCTTTTAAATTAGTGCGCGGCATTATTTGCGCGTCGAAGGGGAGCAGTCCCCTTTGCGCCTTACCAGGGGAAAAAAGCTGGATTTGTGTTTGGACTTTTACTAATGAAACAGTCAAGAAAGGGTGATCAAAATAAACATCTCGTTGCGATGGAAGTAATAAAGCAGCGTTATCTTTTGTAATGGCAGAAAATTTCTTGACAAATCGCCAAGTTGATCCCGCTGGGTGTCTTATTTTAAGAATCAGTGGTCTCCCAGCTTGTTGCATTATTCTTTAGTGTTCCATCTAAAAGGACAAAGTCTTGGGGTTTGTGCCTGACAGGCACGTATAATCGCTCCACTGTGATTTATATTTGATTTGACAATCATAACTGTATCTGGCTTCCTAAACTATGACTTTTGATACAAAAAAAAAAGAGGGCCTACCACTTGCCAGCCTCGGAGAATAGATGACTGATTTGCATCCTGGGCTGAAAACCAAAGAGAGAAGAGCGGTAGACGGTATCATCTCCGTATTGTCTTAGTGCAAGTGTGAGCCAAGAAAACACAAGCACAGAAGTTCCTCTGGCAGAACTTTGCCAAGCTGGCTTTGAAAAGCCAAAGACAATGAAAAGGATCTGGTGCCTGCTGGAACACTGCTGCCATAGCACCCTGCAGCCATGTAGACTTGGCAGGGAGCTGACAAACTCCGAAGCTCTGCTGGGCTCCATCACAAGCACGGAGACGTTTGACCGCAGCCGTCCAATGGCGTCAATATCCTCTGCGCCATGTTTCCTTTTTCTGTAGAAATAGGTTAGCGTAACCGTCCAGATTTGTCTCCCTACAGACATCCCACAGCTGCGATTAGCGACCAAAAGACTTTAGCCGTGCATTGCTTCACAGGGTTTCTATTGATTCTCCTCCATCGAATTCATTGGTCCATTCATTTTAGTTGGGGGTTTGAAAGGACTTACTTTAGGAAGCTAGATACTTGCTTGTCTTTGTGCGTGTGTGAATGGCGGATATTGACTGTTCTCTGTGTGTGCGAGTCGAACCAACTTCTTTGCAATTGTTTGTGTGAGGCTGACTGCAAAAGTTCGCTTTTCATTTTGCCCTCCGGTTTTCAGATGGTCTAAACTGTTGGTCCCTATTATATCTTTCAGCTTTTTA
This sequence comes from Hippichthys cyanospilos, assembly GCF_059441005.1. Lineage (NCBI taxonomy): Eukaryota > Metazoa > Chordata > Actinopteri > Syngnathiformes > Syngnathidae > Hippichthys > Hippichthys cyanospilos. The sequence goes on along the minus strand of NC_142379.1, from coordinate 15,869,941 downwards.
GAGACATTCGATAATGGAGGCGTCAGGAAAGGTACAGTATTTAACACTAATCCTATTCTGTTTACGAAATACTGTACTTGATGCATGCCAAAGACAAAGAGTACATGTTTTACACGGGTGAATACGGCGGAACCTCCACAATCAACTCTTAATTGCTTCATGTTAAAAGTAATAGGTTTTCAAACTGTCTGTTCCAGACTCACGCTGCCATCTTGAAATCTGTACAATCACTGTAAAATCACTACTTAGCTTTTGAGGATGCGCAACAAACATGTAGCCTGCTATAAACAGTTCAACGCACTATGTTGCGTGCTAAATCAATTTTTTTTATGTAGTGTCCTTTCTGATTTGTCAATACTGGGCAGCCTGCTTATGGATGGATGTCTAAAACAGCTAAATGTGTGGCCAATCTTGAACTGTATGAGACACCAAGCAGGCTTGATATCTGCAAATTACCATGACATCCCTCATCAACTCAAAGGGAACTCGTGCAAATGGAATTTCAGTGGAGAAAGTCCAGATTGAATCTGGATAGGTCAGCCATCACTCATTTTGTCTCTCTATCTGATGTGCTCTGTTCATACTTGCATTTTTTTTTTTTTTCTACTTTGCTGTTTTTTATGTCTTTGTAACTGCTTGTTCCGAGTAGCCTCAGATCCATCCCATCTTGATGGCTAATATTAGAAAAATTGAAAAGGCGGGCCTTTGCTCGCCCTGTGCTGGTTATTGCACTGCAGCTGCCAGGTCAGAGATGTTTCACATCTTGTGTACTACACACACCTGAGTTTTTTCAATGGTCACACACACAGCAAAACACACAAAACAGCTGAATGAAAACACAAAACGATCTCTTTTAGATGCACATTGCGACTTGAAAAGTGTTCATCAAAATACAGCGGGTTGAAAAGATAATTATTTTCCTTATGTTTTTTCCCCTTCATTCATCCTCTGTCTTCTTTTCCCTCATTGTTGTTCTTGTTCTTGTTTCTATGTCCTCCACCTTTGTAGTCTTCATCTCCTCCTCCTCTACCACCACCTCCTTCTTTTTCTTCCTTTCCTGTTCTTCCTTTATCTCCCTCCTCCTCCATCTGCTTATTAACCTTCTTTCATTTCTTCTTCTTTCTCCTTATCCTCATCTTTCTCCTCCTCCCCTTCTTACTCTTATATTATTCATCTTAATATTAGTATCCTCATCTTTCTCCTCCTCCCCTTCTTACTCTTATATTATTCATCTTAATATTAGTACCATTAGTACGTTGCTTTGTACCATTTATTGGTGATATTAATGGTGGGAAAAAAACATTTTGGTGTCATGTTTTTACACCTCTTAAACATGGCTTTTGGAAAGATTGGTGTAGAGTTTTGATATTCACCATATACCAAGGGAAAATCATCCAAAATTGCATTCTAATCCACAAGCTTGTTATGAGCAGCATCACACAGTGGCTTGAATAAGTATTCATACCCTTTCAAGGGGTATGAATACTTTTTCAAGCCACTTGCCAGGACACCAAAATATATTTAGTCTACAAACACATTTCAAACTTGACCTCCCAGCGGAATAGCTGGAGGAGATTTAGAGCATCTACTTCAGTTGGCATATCTTTTCTACAGGATAGGTGTTTGACGTCATCAGATGACCTCGCCACTCTCCGGTGACATCGTCAGTATGTGACACTGCGGACCAGAATGAAGAAACAGGAGGAAGTGATGTGGACCAAAAGTGAATGTACAAGCGAGCCATTATTCAATTTCCTCTGCGCAGTTGACGGTTATACTTGAATGTGTTTTGGACACTTTGGTGGAGGGATTTCATCCCAGAAAGGCTCCTCAATGCCCTCATCTTGGCAAGAGTCAAGTGCGCATATACGTTGTATGCGTGCCCCCACGTTACTGCATTGCACCATGGACCACAAGCTTGAAGCACATCCAGAAGGAAACTTTCATTCCTATTTTGTATTTATTTTCAACAATGATTCAACCAGGTTGCTTGAAGGCACCAGTCTTTGGAGGGCTTCTCATATTTCAAACTTTGAATGATATATTTTTTTGTTTTCTTTGTTTCGGTTTTAATGTAAAACAAATACGATAACTCTGTAGTTCAAAATGCATCTTTGCCTTTGTAAACCAAACATAATGTGATGACAGAGGCGGTCCAGATTTTTGGTAGTTATACTGCCACTTAATTTCAAGTCGTCTTCCCAGCCTGCAACTCCATTTTTGTGAGCAGACGTGATCTTCCCAGGCAATATAATGCAAAACAATAGTTTGACTGATCACCACTGTTATTGAGCGCTTACCTGTTGGTCAATACCCTTATGTGAAACGTTTGTATTTATTTGGGTTTCAGCGGAGACAAGATGAGTGCTGAATGTTTTTTTTTTTTTAAATACGATATCAAGAAAAGTGTTTATTGTAACCCAATCACCGTCATGTCAAACCAGCATTTTCTACCCCACTCCCTACAATTTCATTAACTATGAAATACAAAACACAGATTTAAATACAGCAAATGGCCATTGTTTTGCCCACTAAAACGATCCAATGTCGTGAGTTCTTTGTGAACTGCAGCCTTTCTCATGTTTTGAGACCTAATACAGACGAATGTTTGTGCCATTCTGATACTTATTTATTGTAGGAACACTTGTTACAAGTAGATTTTTGACTGTTGTACTAAAATAAAAGCTCAAACTTTTGATAAGTGTACTTAACATGAATGTCAATTTGAAGAAAACAAGGTGCAAAAGATTATACTTTGTGCTTGTTTGCCTCTAAATCAATAATTGGTAGACATTTTTGAGGTATTTTCATGTGATTGTCAAAATAATTCTACATACAGTGTGTCATGTTTTTTTTTTTTTTTTTTTTTACATTTTTTTGAACTCCAATAAACACTCTGTGCCTATTGTGTGTTCCTGCCTCTGCATAGAATGGCTGCACAAAGGTCTTTGTAAAAGGTTAGTGTACTCTACCTAATGTCAGTCCTCCGTGTTTTTAAAATGCAAATTGTATGAGGTCAAGCTGGCCCTTGGGAACTGTATACACATACTAGATGTACAATGTGACAACATTGAGACAAACTTTTGCTAGCCTGTGGGTTTCGTGCCGCAAAGTGAAGCCTATAGATGTGCCTGGAGGAGAATGTCACAGGCATGTACAGTAAAGGGAGGAGGTACAGTAATCATGCAGGGTTGGGGGGTCAGAGGTTTGTGTGTTTTGAGTGATTCATGGTGGTCCACTGGTTGTGTGGTCATTGCTATAAGCAGAAGTGACACATCAGGGTCAGCCTGTACCTCAAGACACACACCGGAGAACCCCGCCAGGCACCTACACACAGTAGAAGACCTTCACGTTTTCCACACGCACAGGAGACCCGCCAGGGATAAACACAGCGAGATGCATAATTGTATGCACACATGCAGTTCAAATGGCCTTTACTATATAGGTCAGAGCAGAAATTGCATATATCAGGGGCACTGAGACAGAAGATGGCTTTTCCAGGTGGACACAAATGGAAGACTTCTGTTTGCAGAAGTCACGGTTCGGTATGTACCTTGATTTTGGGGTCACTGTTTGTTATGAGGGTGGCGGAGTGGTTAGCGCGTCCGCCTCTTGCTTCAAGGAACTGAGTTCAAATCCACCAAGCTCTAGCCGTCCTGTGTGGAAATGGTATGTTCTCCCCAAGCCTGCGTGGGTTCTCTCCAGGCACTCTGGCTTCCTCCTGCAGTACAAAACAAACATGCATGACAGGTGTACTGGACTCACTAAATCAGTGGTTAACAACCTTTTTTCAGTGAAATATCTTTTCAGCCAAATAGCCCTTAACCAGTGCAAAGCAATTTTGGTTGCACGAAAAAAAGAGATCTTTTCACAAAAATAAATGAACTTAATATCTGTCCCCAAAAATAGTCAAAAGGGTCAGACCTGCTCTCAAAAAGAATTATAAATAAACGTTCATCCACAGAAAACTATTCAACTAAGTGTCCTCTTTTGGAATCATCGTAGAGAGATGTTCACAAAAATAGACCATTAACTTGACAAGCAGCGAGAGGTGGCACATGACAAATTGGGCCGAACCATTGGCTCTAGAAAATGGATGGATGGTATGAGTATGGTAGAACAGGAACGAGCAACTCAAAGTCCAAAAAAGCAGACTTGTTTTTTTTTTTTTTTTTACTTACTTTTCCAGACAATAGTGCAACTAACAGTGTGTCCTACAGTTTCATTTATAATTTTCAGAACTACCTAAAATAACTTAGAATAAGATGCAGGTGACGACTTTAAAGTACTTAAGCTTTCTTTCAGTATCCAGGGTATTATTTTTGTGTACATTTTAACTTGAGATTCTCTACTTTAAATAGAGTAAGTCTTGTATAATGCTGCCTGTAAACTCCCTCTATGCGGGTCTAACAGGGCATTGGTGATTTCGGTAGTCAGTTTCTACATTTGCTGCGCGAGTGTCTATAATGACCAATTCAAACAAACGCACACGCAAGGCTGAAAAAAAAAAAAAAAAAAAAAAAAAAATATATATATATATATATATATATATATATATATATATATATATATATATATATATTTTTTTTTTTTTTTTTTTTTTTCCCCATCGAACAGCATTATGCCAACCAATGGTTTTGTTTTATTTATTGATATATTTATTTATTTATTGTCTACTGGCGGTTGACACCGAGCTAGGCACATCACTACCTGGTTTGGAGTGCAGATGCTGCAATGAACTCACGCATTCGTCGTCTGAGTGTATGCATTAACCGTAATACATCAACGCCTAGAAGACGTAGATAAAGTTCAATTTTGGGGAACCACATGCGTCAACCGTCCACCTGTGTCTGCATGCGACCGTATTTCTGCACACACTACAATGAACTGCGCGGGAGAATAGCGGCAGCCATGCTGAACAAGGCCGAGATGGAACTCTCCAAGTGAGTTTTAAATTATGCTTGTAGTTGTGCCAAATTTGCATAACCAAATTCTGTCCTTCACACTACTTCTTCAGGATTATGAGAAGCATAAATTATAACCTTCTTTGATTCCCCTTTCCCATATCATACTGATATTATGCCTTTCTGCAAATTACACTTTTTCTAATGTGAACAAATCGGCACAAACATGCCATATGTAACCTCCAATTTTTCATTGAACGTTAATGAAACTACATATCAATCACTTTCAATCAATTCTTAAATAGAAAATCGTTCTATGCACGACTAATAGTCCAAACATGCCATTTTGTTCATGGCGAATGTGTGAAATGTGACTTATGCAGCTAAATCAAACCATTTTGTCCATCTCACAGAGTGGTCGTTTTGCCACTTGCTGTCATTAGGTAACGGCCAGTCGCGACTCAGTTTACTTGCGAAAGTCACATGACTTCACTATTTTTTTCAAATAAGAGCAGAAGTGTGGTAGAACTTTTACCTTCAATGCTTTGCTGTCTGTGAATGAATGTACACGTGCATGCAAATTACTAAACTGTATATGTTTCAATACGGTAAGAGATACTTTTACAGTGATGTGAAAAACCGTTTGTCCCTTTCCTGATTTCAGATGTTTTGCATATTTATCACTTGTTAAAATTTCCAAATGAAGCTAGTTGAATGCTAGTTGTTGGACAAAGGGAAGTGGGCTAAAAAAAATCCCAAGAACAAATGCAACATGCCACAATCTGAGGAAATTCCAGACAGAATTAGAAAAAAATGCAATTGAAATCTATCAATCTGGAAAAGGTTAGAAAGCCATTTTCAAGGCTGTGGGTCCCAGCAAAAACACTGTCAAAGCCATTATCCACAAATGGCTAAAACTTGAAAACCTTCCCAGCGTTGTTTAACCAATGAAGATTACTCCAAGAGTCCGAAGAATCATCCAGAAGGTTACAAAATAACCAATAGAAATTTCCAAAGAACAGCAGATCTCATTGTCCAAAAAATGGCATTCTTGGGTGGACATCCAGCTGAAACCACTGCTGTCACAAAAAATCACAAAGGCTCGTCTCACATTTGCCAACGAGCAACTTGATGACTGATCCTTCAGACTTTTTGATAAACATTGTGGATTGACGGAAAAATGAATTCAACTGTTTACCACAGGATCTTGAAGGAGAATAACACAAAAAATAAATCAGCGTGACCACTTTAAAATATGAATTAAATCCAATTGAGATGCTGACATGATGGGCAGCTGGTTTTTGCATATTTATCACTCATAAAGGTATCACTTTATCAATCCAATATTTATATTGCACTGAGACAACACAAGAATATATGAGTTTCTAAATGATGATTATATTTACCAGACTTGAGGAGGAAACAAACTTATCTGACCCCGTGAAAAAGTAATTGCCCCCTGAACCAGATTGTTGTACCACCCTTGGCAGATTGGACCAAAATCAATCCTTTGATAATCGGTGATGAGTTTTTCACTTTGTGGAGGGATTTTGGACCACTCTTCTTTGCAAAATTGTTTCAACTCTGTCATATTTGCCGGTTTTCTTTCTAGCATGAACTGCCTGTTTCAGGTCCAATCCCCTGTCTTCCAATCAGCTCCCTCAGCCACTAGTGCCTTGTTCAGTCCTTGTTGATTAATTTGCTTTCGCTTGTAATTCCTGTCAGCAGTCACGTCCTGGAGAGTTGTGTGTGTGTGTGTGTGTGTTTGTTTGCTTTTGCATCACTGAAAAAAGAAAACACAGCTCAACAAAATATTGGCAGTCGTTATGCAAACCATTGTAACAAAGTACTGTATTTTAATATCTTAAAAATGTAAATTATCACACTGAGTTAAAAAAATACATTTGGACTGATAGGCAAGGTAACTTTACACAGTGCGTAGATTCAAGGGCATAAAAAACATTAAAAAAAGAATGAATGACTTTTTATTTAAAGTATGAAAGAGAGAAGGGCTTCAAATATTGCTTTTAAAAAATGCTTCATAAGCGCTCATTTAGTCTTGGCGTGAGGGACAATCAGCATAGTCTTTAAGCTATGGGAGCATGTTCTGGACCCATGTGGTTTTTGAGTTACTATTCTACTATGTCTTTTGATTAGTGCAATAAATCTTTTCGCCTTTGAAAAACTAACAAGGGTTAGGTGCTCCACTTTGTCGGCCTCATTTTCTGTATATGCACAAAAATGTAATTATTACTTGGAAAGTGAGATTAAAACAGAGCTACTAAGGGGGAAAATTTAAGCGTCTATTTATCCTTTTACATTACAGCTGAAACTGTAGGCATAGACTAATGGTGGTGGTGAGGAAAAATATTTGCTTACCTCTTCTGAAAGCAATCTGCACATGAAATTGTATCAACGAAAGAAAAACAACAACATTGGAACAAATAATATTTTCAAACAATTTCAATTACCCTAAGATAACACTGAACCAATGACAGCAGTTTTCTAGTTTATTTCAATGTACTTTTTGCACTTTTCTTTTTTAAATTCATTGTTTTCTTTGATTTACAATTTAAATCCTTTTCGAGTTCCCTACTCTCTCACCTTCCCGATTCCCTGCAATCTGTGTCAGAAAAGGACTACCGTATTTCTCCGTGTACAAGTCAACCTCCCTGTTTTTCACTTCAATTTAGGTGAATTTGACAAAGTCACGTGAATAAGTCTTCCCTTGACTTTAGAGGTTACACGTATCATGACTGTCCAAATAAAACACATTGCGTGTGTTATTAAAATGACAATTACGGTATTTTTACACGCATTTCTTCATCGTATATTGAATAATATACTGTTGACAGGGGGGGGGGGGGGGGGGGGCAGAAATGAAACAATGTATACATGAGGCAATGTATGTGCACGTAAACGCAAATGATGAAACTAATGTTGCAACCATAAAACGATTTGAAATTTGAATGCTTTATTTTTTTTGACAAAGCTGAATACAAATTTGTCAAAAAGCCCTAAAAATCATCATCACTATCCTGTAAGCATGCCAAATAGCTGCTCCCATTTAAATCCAGGATGTCGTTCTCATTCCTGTTCGTCATTTGCGCAAACGTTACAAAACGTTACTCTTCCACGGGTAGTCATCTTCGGAACCGTTAAATTCGTTTGAAATGGAGGTCTCCAGAAATGCTTTGCGGAAGTCTTCTTTACCCAAGTGATGACTCTGCCGATATCAGAGCATGGATCGGTTGCTCCTCGTTGTTTTTCTACCCCCACCTGCTGCAATCCACGTGAGCCCCTTGTCAAGTCGTCTTTTCCTTTTCATAATGGGCAAAGTCCGACAGATACAATTATCCACGCAGCCTCATTGTTGACAACTAAGTGGCAATAAGGCAGTGCATGACAAAAGTGCATTTGAGAGTGCAAACGCGCTAAAACGGATGCATACTACATTGAATTAGAGGTCCATATAATTGTTTTAAACCTTGTAAATGACACATTACTTATTTTACGTTCAAATTACTGTTATTCAAACACAGATGTGTGGAGAAAATTGGTCTGTTTTTGAGTTACGTGGGTTTAAGTCCACCACCCAATATGGGGGTTGAAAACGAGGAAAAAATATCGACTTGTACACTGAGGAGGACGGTATGTATAAACTATTTATCAATATCTATGTTGAAACAATGAGCGCTGTTTTAAAGGTATACTTTCAAGGTTTCAAGCTCAAAGGTGTCTCATCAATCACTTTATGAAGTAAGTTGACGTGACGTCACAAAGGGGTAAAGCACAGACCTTTATGAGATAAAATTCTGTCAAACATGTCATTAAAATTAACAATTTATACTTGTTGGTGTGTATTTATGATTCATAAGCCACGTTTGTGGGCCGTGACCAGTGTTTTTTGTTGTTGTTTTGTTTTCTCTTGTTTTGCCATAAATCAAAAAGAGACAATCATGCCCTACACAACTACCTGGATGTAGAAAATCATCTGTTGGTTTCTCAAATAAATGCAGAACCAACATGAAGTATTTGAGCAGCTATTGGTGAGTTGAACTTTGAAGCTAACAGAGACAATGACTTTGGTTCACACACCTATCTTGCGTCAGACAGATGAAAAGAAAATGTTGTAGATACTGGCTCATCTTTGAGTTTCAAACCATCCATTTTGCTAAGATCTTTTGAAACTGATTCTGACAACGAGTACCGGGATTATCTGCACACTGAAGTTACATAAAAGATCAACGCGGCACAATGTTTGTTTTACTACACCATGAGACCGGGCGGTATTAAAGAAAGGTGAAGCTACAATGCACACTGTTATAGTTGTTTGTGATCGATATTGAAAGACATTGATGGCATGCCACCTCTCTTTTAGTATTCCTTAGCACATTTTCTAACATAGTTCTCCAAATGAGAGGCAACGTGTTTGTCATTCCCCTTTGATGTTTTTGTTTTTTTGTAAAACTGCTAAAAGCAAACGTGTATTCAATGAAGGCGTATTCAATGCGGCCATATATGAGCTCCTTAGATCCACAGTGAATTTGACATTAAGTTCGTGTTTTACAAGTGAAGCATTTTTACATCCCTGATGAAACTCATTTTAAACAGTTTCCCTGCTCTGTTTGATTGTGTAAAAGCTTGCAACGTGGAAAGTAAGTGAGAGATACTGAAGTTATATTGAGCACAGCAGGAAACCCAGCATGGGGCTTCTTCATCTCTCAGGGATTGCTGCCTGCTGCAAAATATCACAGTTTGACTTACTGATAGAGTATTGCAGGAAGATTATCTCATGAAGAATCTTCACTCCTGGTCCTTGAGGGCCAGCATCCTGTCTTCTTTCTGCAAGACACCTGATTTGACCAGGATCATGATCTACCTTCTGCAGATCTTGCTGATGGTCTGTTTATTTGAAACAGGTGTGTTGCAGCAGTGAAACAAAATAGCAGATGTGGGCAACTTACATTTATTTATTTGCTGGTCCGACACGGCAGTCGTCAGTCATCAGTGCCCTGCCCCCTTCTGTCATCGTTGGTCCGCCATTTTTTTCCCAGGCTGAAAATTGTAATTGTCCCGTCAGATAACAGCCAGTCCGTCGCCAACTTCCGTCGTCAACGTCCCCGTTGCTCACTTGCGTTAAAGCCCCAACTAACTTTTGTAAATACACACTCAAACCAACTAATTTTTTCAGTATACTGTTGCACTGCGCTTAAAATAAAATATAATGAAAGTGAAGCAACAAAACAAAAATCAACTGAGGCTCTTGAAATCCTAAATTGCAACAAACCATTTCATAAATTATAACCACTTGATCATCCGTTACAGGTGACGTTTCTATTAAGAGTCTAAATGTCACGTCACGTACGCTGCAAGAAAAAAAAAAGTATTGCAGAGCTTGAATTTACTAAATAATGTCGATGATCTGGGAGTTTAAAAATGTCTTTGTAGCATTTCCTTGCAAAAAGCCAATCAGAGTATCCTTTCCTTGCAAAGAGCCAATCAGAGTGAGCATTTGCCCCTTTGCTGTATACCCATTGGCTACTTGAACAAGAATGCTTTGCTAATCTATTAAGTATTTTTTTTTTATGTAAATCATTTAAAAAGCAACCACTGTGTATGCAAAAAGCTCCGTGGCACCAAAATACAATTAAGGGATTTGCCATATAGATTTAAAAGCGATCTACGGACACTAACTCTACTAATTAATAAATACATGTACTCACTCAGGAGCAGCTCGATGGAAGAGTAGTTAGCACGTCCACCTCACAGTTCAGAGTCCTAAGTTCAAATCCACCTCGCTCTGGCCTTCATGTGTGGCATTTGCATGTTCTCCCTTGTTGCTTGGGTTCTCTCTCGGCACTCCAGCATCCTTCTACCTCCAAAAACATGCATGGCAGGTGTATTGGGCACTCTAAATTGTCCTTAGGTGTGATTGGGTGTGTGATTGGTTGTTTGTCCCTGCCTGACCTGCGGTTGGCTGGCAACCGGTTTCCAAAATCAGGCACCCGCTTGCTTGCTACCTTAGTGAGGATAATTGGATAGATGTACTCACCTATTAGAATCTCATCTTGCGGCGGAGGCCACGGAAGCAGGATGTTGCGTTCTTCATGGCCACCTTCTTTTCTGTCTTATAATGCACTTCATATAGATCAGCAGCAGCAATTTGTGCTAGCATGTATCCACCAAGTGGTACTGTTCAGTACACCTCCAGTTCGAAGAATAGTGTGATGATTTTGGAGTATCCAACCTCATCATTAGTTTCAAACTTTTTTGCAAAGATCTCTGATGCCAGTCCTTGAGGATCATGACTGAAGACCCCTTATCTAATGTATGCCTGGGTCTTAAATCCATTCTTTGATATGCTCTGTCAAAAAGACACACAACATATAGTCCACTTTATCCACCTAATATGTTGTGTGGTTGTAATGAGATTCAATTCTCATGCAAATGTGTGGCTGGGCACCACAAACCCAGAGCCAGGAATGCTGGCGAATATTGATTTTGTTACCATGGAGACCGGGATTGTAGCTAGAGATAGAGCAAGAAAGTGACTTCCACCCACCACCCACACAAGGAGAGCCAAGAGTGTGGAAAAAGTCAGTGGAATCCAATAAAAGTAAATTAATCACAATACTGTGATTAAGAATGCACATTTGGAGGTCCATCAATATAACGGGGGTGTAGCTACCTGCCGTTGTGTAAATCCGCAGCGCCCAACCTTCTTAGGCAGAGTCATTTTATTTTTGATAAATTTTGAAGACCTGGATAAAGCAAACAAAAACAAAGATTTAACTCACCATTTCACCATTACAGTAAATGTAATAGCAGTGCTCTGCGCTTTTAAAATACTGTAAATCCAATAAAGGCTTTTGTTTTAATGCCAACTGCAGCCACTTTTTTAGAAACAGAACATAAGTCCACTCGTGTGGCTATTCTATTTCAAAGACTATCCAACTCACAGCGCTTGTTTGATCAGCTCATTAATACAGTTTATATAGTTTAAAAAATATATTTTTCTATAGGTTTTTTTTTTTTTTTGCATCCCTGCATACATTTATAGCTCTATGGAAGTTTGGTGCCTATGATTTACTGTATTCACAAAGTTGCTTAAATTACAAAGTGGATGGGAGAATCTGTTCACCCAGAAATGTGCATATTATAGCTTGTACTTTTTTGGATTGTAGGAAGAAACTGGAGAAACCCATGCAAAACCGAAATAAGTACGAGAAGTTTCAACACAGGAAGGCCAAGATTTGGACCCTGAACTTCAGAACGGTGAGGCAGATGTACGTATTATAGGAGCAGGGTTGGACGGGGACCAAAAAAAAAAAAAAAAAAGCCTTGGTATTTCGACTTATCTGGCATCTGCGCGTCAAAACCTGACCAGACATGACCACCCCTATGATGTGGCTCTCCCAATGATGCAGATTGGCTCAGTTTGATGTCTGTGTTGTAAATTGGGTAATGGGCTCATCCCTCTTAGTTTGCCTGTCTCTTAGGGTAAAATGGAGGAAAATAATAAATCGCACCGAGTCCACCCTAAAAAAACAGCAACCCATCGGGCATTTTTCTTGAATGCCAGATGGCCAGTCCAGACCTGTAGAGGAAAGTGATGCAAAAGCATGTTTCCATTGGCTGTTGGTTGTATTCCTTCACTAGAACATGCAAGGGAACACTGTTACAAAGTCAAAATTGTCAAACAAAGGATTTATAGATTTTTTTAAAAAAAATTTTATCCAACAGCAACACTTTTCATGTGTAACTATGAGAGTATGATCATTATTTATTTTGAGATTATATTGAGTTATATTAATGTATTTTTTCACAGTCTGCAGCAGGTGTCCAAGCCTTTTCCTTTGAGGGCCAAATACAGAAAAATACAAAGATGTAAGGGCCATGTAAATGATTTTTTTTTCTCTAACTCATAGTGAAAATCAATGAAGCAAGCAATTCCACATTGTTTATATGATGCATTTGTGATGCATTTTCACCAACTCAGGCTTAGGTCTATGAGAATGAACATTAACTGTACACTTAATGCCCTTTAGAATGAAAGACATTAAAGTTGCAGAAAAATTTATGGTTAGTTATTTGAATATTACAAATCGAATTCACTAGTGCTGAGAAATGCCTTTAAAGTTTTTCCACATTATCTTTCAGTGGTGCACATCACGGACTAAGCCCTTATTTTCATACACTTTGATTAAGATTTGAAACGTTCCGGTAAATGTAAACTGAGCCCTAAAGGTGTTTTTGTTTTTTTGTTCGAAATCCCAAACTCTTGTCGAAAATTTGTATTTTTGTCAACTAAAAACTAATCTCTGTGACATAAGCCTGCTTTTGTGGAAATGCATCATATTTATTTTTAAGAAAGTTACTTGGGAGATGAGGTACACTATATTTTTAGCATATATTGCGGACAGCAATAATGGAGATGACTGGCTGCAAATGCCCCCCGGGCTATAGATTGGATACCACTAATTTACTACCTCAGCCAAAGCAGCCAAAGCAGGCAAAGTCATGCGGTGCATCAAACAGTTAGCTCATTGACACTATGTTGTCAGTTACCTCCAGCTGACAGGCAGGAAAACATCCCACAGCTTGCTCAGACACAGACACAACTATACAGTACAGTATATGCATACACACACACACACTTCCTGAGTCCTGTAGCGCAGGCCTCGTTGTGCTAAAGCCACCAGACTGTGCTCCGCCTGATTACCTCCCTTTGGCCCGACCCTTCAAGTTGATCGGCAATTACTGGCCCTTGACAAACAAAGAAGGGAAAAGGTCCTTATCATGGTTTCTATGGCAACCCGTGTCTCAATCTATCCGATGGTTCTCATTCGCTGCCCTGTCCAAGAAAGGCGACAGCCTGATTGGAACAAGAGCTAAAAATATCGACTACTAGTCTGATTTTCTCTTCTCTTAAATGAGAAGAAATCTTAATTTAACATGTCATTACGACTTAAGTACAGATGAAAAAGCGCAGTGATCTAGTCTGCCTAACAACTCTGAGATTTAGGATTTGAACCCCAGTATTCCTATGCAGTTTGCATGCTCTCCCTGTGCTTTTCTAAGATTGTCTTGTTAGATTAATTTAAGTGTCTTAATTACTCAAAAGTGTCAGTATGCATATTTGTAGAATTCTCAAATAACATTACAAAACACCTTTGTATAACTTTCCATCTGCCTCCCCTCCTTTTCGTTTTCATTTAGGAAAAAAAATAACTCTTTTTCTGCCTATTTCTTGCGTGTATCAGTTAATGTGGAACTGCAGAATATTTTCTGTCTGACACAAGCGTTATCTCCCCCAAAGCAGTCAGTGCAAATGTTCTCCGGGGGGAAGGACAAGGGCACAAGGGTGGAAGAGTGCAAGTTATTGAAACGGAGAAGAGAATGTCGTATGAAAGGGGTAACCTTCTGGGAGCCACAAGCAGAAGTGGAGAGCAGTATGATTTCAGCAAATCATAAAAAAAGAAGAAACGTAATAAAAAGCAAATAAAGGGGAAGAAATGGTCAAATCAATAAAATAAAAAAAAAAAGAGGTAAGACCAGGTCAAAAGAGAATCAATCCTAAAACTGAACAATTGCAGTAAAGGCGGTGTAGTAAAAAGCACACCGGTGTGTTTAGGTCAGATAAAAGAACCCTGCCTGGGGAGCCAATGTGCACGCGTGATGGAACATTGATGAAAGCTCAGCGATATTCTTGGTGTCTTGAGAGTCAGGAAAAGTTCACCTCAGTCAAGTTTCCACAAAACAAACAAACAACAAAAAAAAAAAGTAAGGAATCTCAGCACTGTACATTACAATGTATCACTTGTTTTTACCCTACCCATAAAATGTATATTTTGAAACCTAGTATGTGAAGTGGATCCTGAGATAAAACCATCTTAAAAAAAATCTAATAATGATAAGCTAACTATAGATGAATATTTTTTTCTCCGTAATTCCTCAATGGAAAATGGGTGTCATCATGTTCTTTCAAAGTCTCTCACAGGTGAACCACCTTATGAGGACTAATAGCTGATTAGTTAGACCGTTTGGGGCAGCCAACAGTTTTTGTTTGAATATATCAGTGGATGTCGGTCAGACTGGCTTCCTGGAATATTATTTAAAAAAACACAACATATTTAATGAATGAGATGTTCGGAGAAAATGGGTACGGCTGATATTAAGACACCCTAACAAGCTTTACTTCTTTGAGTGCAAATCGATCGAAGAAAGGAGGACAGAGGAGTGGAGAAGGGATGGATTGAGGCAGAGGACGAATGCATGGCCTGGGAGACAAGTGCTAATTGTAGATTAGTCACTCAAAGTGTCATGGGCTCGTCACTGTGTGTGCATGCGTTTGTGTGCGTGTACTTGTGTTTGTAGAAAGGGATTTATGAGGGGGAAACATTGGAATTTGCCCTTAACGACTGTACAGTACATTTTTATTAAAACTGATTGACATGATGTGCAACACACACATGCAAGCGTTATAGAATGCAGATGTTGACAGCTGCCGAAGTGAAACTATAGTGACGTTAACAAAGATGTGATTATGCGTGACTGGTTAAAAATAGCATTGCACTTCCTCTGAACACGGTCAGTTGACAGATTAACAAAACGCCTCAAGATTAAAAGATGTCCATTTTAATTTGGTCACTTAGCACCTCCAAGTGTCATATTATTTGTTTACGAATGCACGACACACACATACTCATACGCACACTAACACATATGCACAGTTTGAATCTATGTAGGCCATGAACTACTGAAAATGCTGGTTAGTTCCACGAGTCATTATTTGCATTATTAAGAACACATTTATTTTCTGACCCTTCCTCAGATATCACTGGAACATCTAAATAAATAATGATGATAATGAATTCAGACTAGATGTGTCAGATGGGCAGAACGTGACAGTATATATGTCAAACTTTAGACCCCGATGATATACGATATATCCAGATATTTTTGCTTAAAATGACATGAAATGAATGGAAATGGTGATTATCAGTTGATGTCAAAACAGAAAATTACTGTATAGAAGCTAAATGGCTTCCTTGAGTAGCAACATTTCTAAGTCTGGTTCGATTCTGAAGGATTTCCTCCTAGGTTGCTTCTTAATTCTGCTAACCAGCGACACAACTAAAATCAAACAGCAAACATCCCCGTTTAATGTTCTTCGTGAGCAACTTTTCTTTTTTTGCTGTTGTTTTTTGTTTTAGCTATGCAGTATCCAATTTATGAGTTGAATTGTGCACCACATCTATAAACACACAGGCAGCACATCGCTCGTTTTATCCGTACTCAAGCACTTGTTGTTTCGGCCCTGTACCGCAGCAAATTTAGTGGTTTGACATAATTTGAAGAATTTACTGTAGACACATCCCAAACATCGGGTCCAGCCGTTGGCATTTCAGCAACTGCTCAAACAGTCTCCTCCTCAAGAGGTCCAGACGAGCTGGCACCGCGTACCTGCTAACACAACGTTGACCCTGTCAAGCCCGATCAGACTTCTCCCTGCATGGGTCAGTACAAACTTGCCATCTCCATTTAAGATATCAAGAGTGTCCGTTCGCTTAAAGTGCAGGCTAACAGTTGAAATGGACAGGCACGTCATCTCTTGTACCTTGGGATACTTCGGGAAAGCGCAGACGTGTCTAAACTCTGGCCCGGGGGCCAAATGCGGCCCGAGCTCAAATTTAGCTTTCCCGCATTCTTTGTCATAAAACTAAATAAGGTCTGGCCCACCGCCCTGTCGACTGGCATATGAAACCATACCAAATGCAATTTTAGATTCATCAAGAGGGCAGTCTTGTAACACCACGATGGTGATATATTAAAGCGGGTGTGTACTGAACCGCAGGATTTCAATTTAAGATGATTTAATCCATCTTTGTGTCCTTCCTTGATTATTGCATTTTGAATATGAATGATTTGCTGAGTTTCTGTTCTGTTTGGGGCAGTATTTAATCTGAGAAGGACTTGATTACAGTGGCACATGTTTACACTTAACGTACTTTAATGCAGGTAAGTCGTCAGCTATTTATAATATTTCATTGCATAGATGAAAGGCAGACTGATTTGCGAAAATATGTTTGGATTAAGTGTTCTAAGAATGTCAGGCTAAATGTAGCCAATCTAGCCATCCGTGCAAAAAAGTTTGAAACTCCCCTGCTGATGAGGTTCGATACTCCAAAATCATCACACTATTCTTTTAACCGGAGGTGTACTGAACAGGACCACTTGGTGGATACATGCTAGCACAAATTGCTGCTGCTGATCTATATGAAGTGAATTATAAGACAGAAAAGAAGGTGGCTTTCGTTTCCATTGTCTATTTTCATAATGTTCAGTGATTGAGCAGATTTTTGAAAACCTGAACGCTGTGCAGTACTGTGTACACTCTTTGCAGCCAACCTATCCTGCTGCTAACAAAGCACCATAGGTTTCACTCTGGAAACTGGGTGAAAAAATAGACTCTATGCAGATGATCTACCCAAAGGCCTTTGTATTTGTGTGTGTATGTGTGCGCGGGTCGTGCATGCCTGTGTAGTCCCATGTTATATAAGATGTTTGGAAATGGGCTGAACTCTACACCGTGTAGTCGGGGAAGGGGACTACTCTCGTATCAAAAGTACAATTTACAAGGTCTGAAAATAGCATAGATTGTATCCTTGGTCACATGCACAGCTATGCTGTGATTCCACAATATATTCCCTTTACTAGTCCTTTTTTTAATATTCCCAGAACTTTTGACATTTTCCGCCTAATCCTCTTTTCTCTCCTCATTTCCCTCATCTGCAAAATCACCACTGTCATCTCCTCTCAAAATCATTTCTTGTTCGACATTCTCACTCGCGCTCGCTCTCGCTCGCACTCACACACTGCACGTACACGTTCAGTGCTAGCTTGGAGATGTACCAAGCAGCAGTTAAGCTGAAGTAACGTTTTTGTCATTTCCAACAAATGTCTCCATCTGTGTCTGTGTTGCGTTATCTATAGATGTTACTTTCCACTTAAGGCAAATCCATCCTTTATTCACGAACACAGACGCATTAAAAACGGAATGAGTCCCTATGAAATGTTCTCATGGCTTAATTGACTGCAATCATCTGAAGAGAGGCTATAGTTTATAGACCTATTTCTACAGTCTTTTCTGAACTACCATGTACAAGAAACAACTATCTCCCCACGTTCGCTCATGCGTCTTCATAAAATGCAGAAGAAGGCAATGAGCCTCCTGATATATCTTTTATTGCGCAAACTTAGGGACTTGCGATAAGAAGTGTGTCTAAGCATCCCCAAATGACCAACTCTTTTGTTTTTAATGTTGTGTCGGGTATTTTCTCTCATGTGCTTTTGGTTCGCCCATTGAAGCTTGAAGGCTGACCCTTAATAAGTTCAGTGAGAAGCCATGTTATTGTTGGCCAGTGTTTTAACGCAAACAAATAATGTTGAAATAACTAACAGGGCTCTTGTTCACTGTGCCAGTGACAGCACACCGAGCCAAGCTGGAAAGAGAATCTTTCATTTCATCAGACTGCTGTCAAACTGAGTGTTCTGGGCACGGAGGTGAAACAGAAACTGGACTGTGAATGGATAGTTGGATCCTAGTTTGGAAAACTGCCTGACAGGCCTAATTATAGCAGAAAGATTTTAATCTGTCATCTATCTGCAAACTTTAGGACACCAAATTGGAGCAAGACTTGTTTGAAAACATCCATCAGAGAAGCAGCTGCAGTTCTCTCTGTCTGGGGGGTGGTCAATGCCTGTCACGTTGGCGGCCAAAGACCCAAAGGGCAAAACTTTTACTAAGCCCACATGGGCTCAGTGGCGAAGAACAGATGGGCCAAAGAGAACGAGGAACGACAAACTCACTGCAACATGAGTAATAAGGCTTGCTGTTCAAATTTCACTTGACATTTCTTTCCCGCTGCTGAAGTTTCCTATATGTTTGTTGGGTTCATTGAAGATGAAAAAAAAAAATCCATTATTGCAAATCTTGTACAGTGCTTTTCCTCATTTGGATCGCAAGTGAGTGGTATACCAAATATATATCAGCAAGGGCCCGGATATATCCTGGAATGCTCGTCAGCCAACTGCAGGGCACGTTATTGTAAAATTGAGTGTGAGTTGTAGTTTGGCTACAATGCATGAGTCGGTGATTGATTGACGGGGTCATGTCATAACTTAAGTCAAACGGGACACACTTCATCTTCTCTGAACTAGAGGAGGATGTAGTGGTAGGAAATGTTGTGCAAAGTTGCTCACAATATTCCTTTGTATTTCAGTTTGTCCAGCGTTTTACTGGACTCCATGGGTCTTGGGTGCCAATGATGGAATTCAGAACAGTAACTTCATGTATTCAAAAACTCATCCTACTTGAAAGCTCCTCACAAAACACAAACCAGTCATTTTGACTTGTCGGGATCAATGTTATTTTATATGCGTGCACTCAAGAAAATACAAGGTTGACTTTAATTTATCTTTAAATTGGTCTAATCTTAAGATAATATTTACATATTTAACTAACAAAATTAAATTGTGTGGGACAGACTGAATGTTCTGGAACTATTAAAACAGTTAAGACTTGTGCTTTGGTTTATGTTTTTTGGCGCCACCGCTGGCCGCTGTTGGCGGTGCATTTCTGAAAGGGAGGGGGAGGTGATCCAGTTGGGATCAGTTATGTCAATGCCACACGTTGTTGTTCATCCTTACGAGAGCTGGCCCACAAGTGTCTGTGAGTCGTTTTCTTTCATGGAATATTATTTACCTTAATATGCCCATGGTTGGTCATTCGTGTTATTATAGATAACAAGCTGGCTAATGTTAGTTTATATCAGCATGTTAAATGGTGCTGCCTTTGTATGTGTTGACTCGTTAGCATTTTTGTGTTAGCTCATTAGCATCTCATATAGAAGAGAATATTATTTGTGGTTGTATATTGGATTTAATCTTCACAGTTGGTTTGGTAAAATGTAAATTTCACATATGTATACTTACTGTATGTTTGGTATATATTATTCTTTGCAGTTTTACAAAATTAAAATGAGTGAGAACGACACAACTATTAAAGAAGTTGCCCTCATTTTGCTGTTCGCTGTCTGTCTACCTTGACGAAAACCACCTTAACATCTTGGGAGGACAGAACAGTAAAAAGACACTCTATTCGGCAGAAGCAACCATAAAGAGACAGCTACTGTGTGTCATGGATGACAACAAGGAACAGTTCAATAAATACCATTCCCAGGAAAAGCAACAACCCCAAATGGATGCAAAATCATCTTTAGCAACAAGATCCTGTTGCTCTAGCTCCTCAAAGCATTCATGTAGGTCATTAGCAAGCGTCGCAGCTGCCAAAGCGCGAGCCAAAGCGGCAGCTGCACATGCGCATTTGGCCTATGCTGAAGAGGAAGCAGAAGCTATGAAACAACAAGCTGATGTCCAAGCTAAGCTACATGTCCTGCGAATGAAGAAAATGGCTGCTGCCGCAACCGCTGAAGCTACAAGTCTTGAAGTTGCAGCTCAGCAGCTAGATGAAAAGTTCAACAGAGATGAACACTTCTCAATATCGTCTGAGCATAAAGTACAAAGGGTTCAAGAGTATGTGAACAATCAACCATATGACCAGAATTACCAGACTACCATACAACATGATTATTATCCAGTCACACCTTTAGCTCCACCTAAGGTGTCACCAAAAATATCAATTTCATGTCCAATCACCTCTCTGGCTCCCCCGGATGCACTTTTCAAGACAGAGGCATGTGAAGGTCATCGTGTGAACCCGGTCACACAACTGTCTCCACCTTGTATGCTTAAGAGAGATGAGGATCAACCAGCACATCCACATTTGTTGCAGCTACATCCTCCCATTAATCAGCAGAATACAGAGCCTACACGCTGCTGCGAGCCATCTCGCCTATCACCTCCTCATCACATCACCCAAGACTCATCGCCAATCGAAGATGTGGCACGATATCTCATGAAACGAGAATTAGTGTCAGCCACATTACAGAAGTTTGATGACGAGCCAGAAAGTTACCGTGGTTGGAAAGCTTCATTCTTGAACGTAATCAAGGGCTTATCACTGACACCACGAGAAGAACTTGATCTTCTCTGCAAATGGCTTGGGCCACAGTCAGCAGCGCAAGCAAAGAGAGTCAGCTCTGCACAGGCTCATAATGTTAGTGCAGGCCTTCAAATGGTCTGGCAGCGTCTAGAAGAAATGTATGGAGCTCCTGAGATGATTGAATATAGTCTCTTCAAAAAAATCGAAGAATTCCCAAGGGTATCTGCCAGAGATGGAGCCAAACTGAGAGAATTAGGAGACCTCTTACTGGAGTTGGAGCTCGCCAAAGCAGAAGGTTTCTCACCTGGACTTGCTTACCTTGACACAGCACGTGGTGTCAATCCAATTGTGGAGAAACTGCCATATGCGCTCCAAGAAAAGTGGATAACCAAAGCATCCAATTATAAAATAGACTACAGTGTCACATTCCCTCCCTTTAACGTCTTTTCCAGATTCATCCAAGAGCAAGCTAGGATCAGGAATGACCCCAGCTTCTTCTTCCACCCCGCAAGTGCAGGGAAAATGGAGAAACCTACAAACAACCTCAATAGAACGCGTATCTCAGTGAGGAAAACAGACATCATAAACAAGTCAGAGTCTGACGCTCCAGGAATCGACACAATTGACAATCCAGACAAACAGTGCCCTCTCCATAAGAAACCGCACCCGCTCCGGAAGTGCCGCGGTTTCCGCAACATGACTCTAGAAGAAAGGAAAACTTACCTGAAAGAGAACAGGATATGCTTTCGATGCTGTGCATCCACCAAACACAGAGCAAAGGACTGCACAGTTGAAACTATCTGTATGGAATGTGAAAGTAAAAAACACATTTCAGCATTACACCCAGGTCCTCCACCAAACGATACAAATCTCACGAGACCACAGCCAGAGTTGGAAGATCACGGCGAGGAGCCAGAAGAGAAGACAGTCTCAACCTCAGCAACAACACTGTGCACGGAAGTGTGTGGAGGCTGGCGTAGTTCTAGGTCTTGCGCAAAAATCTGCTTAGCCAAGGTGTATCCAGAAGGGCAGAGGGACAAGTCAGTCAAGCTCTACGCTGTCTTGGATGATCAGAGCAACCGCTCTCTTGCGAAGTCTGAGTTTTTCAATCTTTTTGGTGTCATAGGACATAAGGAGCCATACACACTCAAAACCTGCTCAGGTCTTGTGGAAATGGAAGGAAGAAGAGCAAAGCACTTTATAATTGAATCCATTGATGGCCACACAAGAGTGCCTCTTCCTCCATTGCTTGAGTGTGATATGATTCCAGAAGACCGTTCTGAGATACCATCGCCAGATGTTGCACATCATCATTCGCACTTGGAGCCAATAGCACACAAAATCCCAGCTATTGATGAAAGGGCACACATTTTACTGCTTTTGGGAAGAGATGTGTTAAGGCTACACAAGGTGAGAGAACAACGCAATGGGCCGCAGGATGCGCCATTTGCCCAGCGTCTCGACCTTGGCTGGGTGGTGATAGGAGATGTCTGTCTCGGAGGGACACACAAGCCAACCTCGGTGGAGACCTTCAAAACCAACACACTGCTTAACGGAAGACCATCGTATCTCAGTCCATGCACAAGCAGTATTCATGTAAAAGAGAAGTTGCCTAACCAACTGAAAGGTATTCACCATCGAAACCAAACAGACAGCCTTGGAAACACAGTGTTCATAAGGAAGGTAGATGATGAGAGGCCTGCACCCTCAGTCAATGATAAGCAGTTTATGATCATTATGGAAAGGGACATGTATCAAGATGAGTCTAACACATGGGTGTCGCCCCTGCCTTTTGCGACTCCCAGACAGCGACTGCCGAATAATCGAGTCCAGGCTCTCAAGCGGCTCTTCACCCTTCGTAAAAGCCTAGACAAGAAAGCAGACATGAGAGATCACTTCGTCGAATTCATGCAACGCATGCTCGACAATCAGCAAGCAGAGCTGGCTCCTGTTAAAGAGCCTGGTGAGGAGTGCTGGTACCTGCCTTTGTTCGGAGTATACCACCCACAAAAGCCTAGTCAAATTAGAGTAGTGTTTGACTCAAGTGCAAAACACGAAGGACTGTCGCTAAATGATGTCCTCTTGAGCGGCCCAGACTTAAATAACACTCTTGTTGGAGTCCTGATGCGCTTCAGAAGGGAGCCTGTGGCCATAACAGCAGACATAGAGCAGATGTTCTACTGTTTCAGTGTAAGGAAAGACCACCGCGACTACTTGCGCTTCTTATGGTACAAAGACAACGACCTAGCCAAAGAGGTGACAGAGTACCGCATGACAGTGCACGTATTCGGAAACAGCCCATCGCCAGCCGTTGCGATATATGGTTTGAGGAGAGCTGCTCTAGCTGGAGAAACAGAACACGGCAATGAAGCATGGACGTTTGTCACCAGAAACTTCTACGTTGACGACGGACTGACCTCGCTTCCCACAGAAACTGAAGCGGTGAACCTGCTTAAAAAGACACAGAATATGTTAGCGGAGTCAAATCTACGACTACACAAAGTCACCTCAAACAGTAACAAAGTGATGGAGGCGTTTCCAGCGGAAGATTTAGCAAAAGACCTCAAAGATTTGGATCTTGGAACAGACCGTCTTCCTCTCCAACGAAGCCTAGGTTTGAGCTGGAGTTTGGAATCAGATGCCTTCTGCTTCCGAGTTTCTAGAGAAGAAAAGCCCTTCACTAAACGAGGCATATTGTCCACTGTAAATAGCATATTCGACCCCTTAGGATTCATCGCCCCCATCACTGTGCAAGGGAAAGCTCTTATCAGGGAACTTGCCTCAGAACCAGGGGACTGGGATGATCCGCTCCCACCTGCGAAAGAGAAAAAATGGAAAGCGTGGAAAGAGTCTCTTGTGGAAGTAGAGCTTTTACACATTCCCAGATGTTATGTTCCATTATCTTTGTCTTCGACCCATCAGCGGGAACTGCATGTCTTTGCAGATGCCTCATCAACAGCAATTGCATCTGTAGCTTATATAAGGGTTGTAGATAAAGAGGGACAGTGTTTCACTGGATTTGTCATGGGAAAAGCCAAGCTAGCACCTAAACCTGCACACACTATCCCACGTTTAGAGCTGTGTGCTGCAGTACTTGCTGTGGAGATGGCAGAGCTTATTTGCCAAGAGATGGATCTAGACTTTCAGACTGTTAAGTACTTCACTGACAGCAAGGTAGTTTTAGGATACCTTCACAACACATCACGGAGGTTCTACGTCTATGTATCAAACAGAATTGCAAGGATCAGATATTCATCTTCACCCTCACAGTGGCATCACATATCCACAGAGCACAATCCAGCCGACATCGCCACAAGGCCGATACCTGCATGTCTTCTGCAACACACCTTTTGGTTCAGTGGACCCTCGTTCCTGAGAGAAAACAACCAACAACTATCACCAGTTATAACAACGGATTTCAACCTTATCAATCCAGAGCTTGACCCAGAGTGTCCCACTGTCTTAACACCAGCGATGCTCCTCACACAAAAGGCGTGTTCTGCTCCTGCACCAGAAGGAGAGTTCGACCCAAAACATCTCTACAAAAAACAATGGCGTCATGTACAATCTCTCGCTGACACCTTTTGGAAAAAGTGGAAACAAGAATATTTGGCAACTCTGCAGATCAGAAAGAAATGGATCAAAGACAACTACAACATCCAAGTCGGAGACATTGTCCTTCTTAAAAACGAACAAGTCGAACGCAATAAGTGGCCGATCGGTCTCGTTGTCAAGACCATCCCCAGCGAGGACAAGAAGGTCAGGAAAGTGGAGGTCAGAGTTGCAAAACAAGGGACTCCGCGGATCTACTTACGTCCTGTGTCTCAGCTAATCCTTCTTTTCCCAAAGGAACCGGCAAGTAAGACTCAAACGGAACAAAATAAATAGTGGTATAAAGGACTTATACCAGGCGAGGAGTGTTCTGGAACTATTAAAACAGTTAAGACTTGTGCTTTGGTTTATGTTTTTTGGCGCCACCGCTGGCCGCTGTTGGCGGTGCATTTCTGAAAGGGAGGGGGAGGTGATCCAGTTGGGATCAGTTATGTCAATGCCACACGTTGTTGTTCATCCTTACGAGAGCTGGCCCACAAGTGTCTGTGAGTCGTTTTCTTTCATGGAATATTATTTACCTTAATATGCCCATGGTTGGTCATTCGTGTTATTATAGATAACAAGCTGGCTAATGTTAGTTTATATCAGCATGTTAAATGGTGCTGCCTTTGTATGTGTTGACTCGTTAGCATTTTTGTGTTAGCTCATTAGCATCTCATATAGAAGAGAATATTATTTGTGGTTGTATATTGGATTTAATCTTCACAGTTGGTTTGGTAAAATGTAAATTTCACATATGTATACTTACTGTATGTTTGGTATATATTATTCTTTGCAGTTTTACAAAATTAAAATGAGTGAGAACGACACAACTATTAAAGAAGTTGCCCTCATTTTGCTGTTCGCTGTCTGTCTACCTTGACGAAAACCACCTTAACATCTTGGGAGGACAGAACACTGAATATAACAAAAAAGATTAAAGTTAACATTTTGGTTACTAAAAGTCAACATCATGACGTCGTTGAGAAAGTATTGACTTGAGTGCTTTAATTTACTAGCTATCTCTTCAAAACATATCAATTATCATCATGTCTCTTCTTGGAAAAAAAAAAAAACTGTCAGATATTGTGACTTCAGCATGGTAGTAACAACTTTTCAAGGGTGGCTGAGTGTGTTGTAATAGCAAGACAAGTTGACATGCCGACTGCCAACTGAATGACACGCTCATCAGGTGAGGCTGAAGCTTGACAGTGTTCTGCAAGCGCTGGTAAATTGGCATGGCAGCTGCACCAGTGGCAGATATAATTATTGTTCTTACATGCTTACATTGTTCTGCAAAGCCAATTACAACAGTAATTAATTGCAAGTTAATAAATCGGAAATAGGTTGTCACAGTTTGAAGAGAAACACTGTTCAAAGAAAATGAAAAATGATTTGACTAACACTACTGTTGCTGCAGGCAACTTTTGTGGATGTGGTTGTCTTCGTATGCGCGTTTGTGTGCGATGTGTAGATAAATGCTAATGTTTCTGAAGAAGGAATGGCTGTCATCGTAAAGGGCCAATATCACTATTTTGAAAAAAATTCCACAGAATCATTTTCCATACACATATAAATTACATTTGGCACATTGCTGATTCAATTTCTTAAATATGAGGTAGGTGGCGACATTTTTAACCAGGAAGTCAAATGCCTCATCGACTGAGGCCGTGCCTTTCACGGTGTGGCTGCCGCGCCCTCTTCATGATGTCTGACCAGCCTCGACCAAACAGTTACAACAATATATGCTAATGTGCTAACAACGATATATGCTAACATAGTTGCAATCAGTAATAAGAATGAGAGGCAGAGTGAATGAAGATGGTGTTTTCGTAAAATTTAAATGATCTGGAGTTGTCAACAAAGCAAACGACGTGTCAAGAGATCGCACACAATAATACCCGTTCCTTCTATCAAATTGGTCTCCTCGAGATGCCCTTCCTCAGAACAATAGGTCCGCGGGTGAATTATGTATTCCAGTGTTAATTTTCACAACATTTTCCCCACTTGGACATTTTCTCCAGGAAAACATTGTAACAAATGAATTGTAATAAATGAAACTTTAGTGTCGACTGTCTCTGTTCCTTCCCAACCCTGTAACGAAAACAAAAGTAAAATATGTGAATGTCTTTGAGTAAGGTGGGCATGTATTTACTCTTGCACGGGCGGAACTGGAGCTGTATAGAGGCACTTAGAGGGACTGTTACTGTGATCATGCCTCTTGCAAGCCATTTTTATGGGACCATTGCTGAAAGCACAAAATAAGCAAGCAATTCTATGCATCAATGAAGGAAAATGACACTTTGGGGTGTTTTGGGTGAGAAAGTAACATTGCAACAATGTTCAAAGCTCCAAAAAGTTGAATTTCCACGATACAGTTTTGTTAATAGGATTTTGAATTCTGTCAAAACGAGAAGAAGAATTGTCTTTAAGCCCCTGAGACTGCTATTAATATTATCAGCAGATGCTTATTACAGCACTGGTATAAAAGTAGTTCAGGGCATTTACACTTTGGAGTGATAAAAGTAGTTCAGGGCATTTACACTTTGGAGTGAATCTTCCATCTGTTTTAAAATTAAATATGAAAACGTTAGACATTGATTGACTTTGAACCAGCGAGTAGGTACACTCTCGACTGGTTGCCAGCCAACCACAACGCTTTATTCTGGGTCATACCTAGGGAAAATAGCGCTGTATATTATACAGTATGGAAATATAATGTGAGGTAATGTAATGTAAAGAAACAAATGAGTTTCATCACTTTTTCTTTGGTCTGTTTGTCCCACTTAATATACTTCACAAAGTGCAATAAGACTCCCTAACCCCAGTTGTTAGGGCATTACAGTACAATAATTGCTTCACCTCAACTTTCTATTATAATATAGTCGACACTTCATTCCGAACTACAGTATTAAACATGGCTTTCTGTGTTTACAGAATTTTGTATTCAATCCAGACTAGAAGTGATTAAATTTGGCTAATTAATATGTGTGCAGTACATCAACATGTCTCATAAGTCCTGTGACTTTCTCTCCCTCTTGTTCATCTTGTTTTATTGACTATTTGTATTTTTTTTAATTAAAAAAAGAAGAAGATCAAAGTCAGTTTTTATATGGAGTCAATAGCACATTTACTGCAACTCTCGCTGCCAACAGTAATGGGCAATAAACAAAAGAGAATTTCAATAAATAGCTGGAAAAAATGCATAACACTTAATGCAATTAATAAAACATCTGAATTAAACTACGCACAAAAATGCATTAAGTGTGTTCTCAAGTCAACGCGGCTCGATTAGTAAAAGGGAAGAATATTATAGATTTTGGAGGAATGAAAGAAAAAAGGGTGTTTGAACGCTGTGTGCTCTGGGCGTTGTGCTTGTTGGTCAAGTTTACAAAAACAGCTGGGCAGTAGAGGAGTCCAATCATAACGACATTTAAAGACAGATCTCAAAATTGGCCATGAGGTGGAAATGACAGCATGAACCACTTAGTGCAGAGTAAGAATTTGCAGATGTATGGTGCAGATCACTGCAGAGGAGCTCACCCCGAGTAGGATGCCAGTGTGGCGCGTCAAGTTGCAGTAGCTGGCAATGTGGGAGATGTGTGCTAAGATGTCAAGATGATGATTTTGTCGGATGACCAACATCAGCATAGGATCGCGCTTGTTCAGGCACTCTGTTGAGCAACTTTGAAATGAACATTCTCCATTTTGTGCTCCAGTTGAGTGACAAAACATGACCATCATTTTCTACTCAAAAGCCTGACCTGAGATAGAGTGATTGAAGCAAAATTGTTAATCAATTTGGAATTTGAATCTTGGTCATTTTTCTTTTCTCCATGCACTTACAGTATGTGGCTTTTCTGTTCCTTGAGATTTATGCCACTTTCCAAAATGCACACGTTAGGTTAAAGACTGTAAATTGAGGTTGAGTGTGTTGTCTGTCCATACAGTATATACTGCGTAATTGGTAAGTGGGTGGCAACCTTTCGAGTGTATAGCTACGCAGCAACTGGGAGAAGCTCCCGATAAATAACCCAAATCAGGTCAACCCCTATAGAAAATGGATTGATAGTCATAGTGGGTTGTTACGCAATGAAGTGACATAAGAGTGTTGTCAATTTTTTATTGAGTCACAGGCACAATTGTCACAATATTGCTTCCAGTCTAATGTTTTTGTAATAAAGCAGTGGCACATATAGTACATCGTCTGGTGCAGTGGTCCTCGACCATTGGTCCACAGCACAGTTCTGTATCTTGCATAGATTGTGACTTATCTTCATTTAATTAATTTGTTAAATTACTTTTGGAAGGTTTTGTAGCAAAAGCGTGCGGAGTGGGAATCCTATCAAGTCAAATTTTATTTATAAAGCACATTTAAAAGGACGGTAGTCAATCAAAGTGCTGTACAATGGAATAAAAGTGCAAATAAAAACACATAAAACACACAAACAGGCTAAAACACAGATAAGAGAGCACTTCAGGGATTTCAGCTTTCATGGTGTATTAAAATCAAGTGAGAAAAAGTAAGTTTTTAAAAGGGATTTAAAGGAACCTTAAAACTAATAATGAAACCAAGAAAAGTGAAGTAAAACATTGAAACTGATTAAAATTAAACTACTAAATTTGATAAGTTAGAACCCTAACCTTAACCCTGATGACAAGGGCCCTTGGCCGATATTGGGGGCCATTGGTCTAGCCTGAGTCCTGCAAATGAACTCTCCTCATAATACATGTGATACTATGTACAACATTGTGCATTTGACTGTCAAAACCGGGGTGAACAAAAACAGGACAAAGTCTCCTTGCAGAAACGTTGTCGGTGTCAAGCAGCATGCATGACTAACTATGGTCAGCTGCCTCGGTCCTGACTTAAAACTTAAACACTGCAGGTTTTGTTGGGACGCAGGCACGTTTTCCACAACACAGCTTCAAGAAAGTTTCCATTTCAAAAGGACTAATTGTAGTCACCACATCATGTTACTTTGCCTGAGGTCTCCAAAACAAACCATTTCAGTTTATATACTGTAGTTGCGACTCCGATCCAAAGCGACTAATGGTCCTGACTGGGCTCTTGATTAATTGTCTTTCTGCATATCAGTTTACCGCTGTGCGTGACTTTACACTGTCCAAACAATTCACTTAGTTACTGTACTTTGTAGAATTGTTAACGGTTTATAACATGCTAAACTCTTAATGAATTTGCGCGTAACTTGTTATTTGTATTCATTTTATCCCTGAACTCAACAAAGGTCTGATTTGCAATGCAATCTGTTTTGGCCTTTTGAAATGATTTTTTTTTCCCTTCTCAGGCGGTGTCGTTAACATGATGTTCTCCAGTGAGTTAGGGGGATGGGGTAATATCAATGTAGTTTGAAATCATACTGAGCGACTCAGACGAATGCACATAACATGGCCTGCATTGTGATGAAATTCATTTAAGCTGTAAGAGTTTTAACGTTTCACACAACCAAAGGGCTTTCCTGAGTGATCAGTCCCTGGAAGGGAGCAAGGCAGACGCGATTCCAAATTCAAGTAGACATTTAGAGTTGCTGAGCTCTTGGCCAGGATAGATAATTTTCACAGTTATGTATATTTGAACAAATTCATTTCCACATTTTAATGGTCGTAACAAACTTCCGAGAAAGTTTGGAAAGGTCTATGCCTCAACCATTAGATCTGAAGGGGCATGGATTAGTTTTGAAAAGCAAATATTATTATCTCCACTACATACACATTAATAGTATAGATTGTTGTACATTTGTTGCACGTTTAGTGTGTTTCAGATTATTGATGAGCAGTCAGTGAATGCCTCGCCAATGCAATGTTGAATGTGATCAAAGCTATTTTCTCCTTTTTCTCGCGACGCAGTTCAAGTTTATTTTGCCATAAATACCTGAAGTTGAGCAGCATCCGTAATTCACCAAATTTATGTGTGTACGTATATGCCAAAAGGCCGAACGAGTCAAATGGAATACCTTTACATCTTCTGTAACTGATGCATTGTTAATTGAATCAGCTGGGGACATCAATATTTTTACATGATCCTCTTCCTTTTAGCAATATTTCTATGTGTGAACACAGATGGACTTGTACAGTGGTTGAGCCTACTTGCTTATTTTATTGAAATAATTCAGGAGCAACCTCAGCCAACCTGAGCTGGTGTTAGCTGCACCATACACTTGATGCTAACAGCCAGCTGATGTCCCCCACTCGCTCGTCCCATTATGGTAATTATTCTAAGTAAGAATACGGCTGATAGAAAAAATGCACATAAAGTCAAAAATCTGCTTATATGGGTAACTGATCAATACCCTCGAATGGTGTAAAAAAAAAAAAAATCTTATAATTAAGTTACCGTTCATAAGACGCACACATAATTTTAGCCTTGATTTTTTGGGAGGGAAAAAGTGTATTTGGGGAATTGCGGTAATTAATTATTATTTTTAAGTTAAATAATGGGGCAACCACCAAAATAGGCTAAAAATGCCTAAAGAGCAAAGTAATACAAATATGGACTCATTAAAAATTAGTCATGAGAAATGTGAATGATAAAACCACCTGAGACAAATAAATATGGTTGAGGATAAGCGGATGTTCATTACGTTTGAGTGGGCAGTGAGAATTTGCTTGCATATGCAGAAAGAGAAAGTAACAGCGGATAATGGCCTGCAAGACACCCTGTAGCGATACAAAAGAGGCCAGGCAGTGAAAAGAGGGGATTAAGATAACATGCACTGAAAACGGGCTCAAAGGCACAAAAGTGAGACAAATCTCTTTGTTTGTTTCTGGCCTGGTTGTTTATTGATGCCAGATCAACTGCATTGATTTTATTTTATTTTTTAATGAGAGGTTTCATGCTGTACTTGTATGGGTCGTAGCACTTCTCTCATAGTGCAGTGGGGTTTATTAATATTTAGTCCTGCTCAAATATCCATCCATTCTTTTTCTACCATTTATCCTGTAAATGTGGGCACTCCTAGACTGGTTTCAGTTAATTGCTCGGGACTTAAGATAAAAAAAAATACTGTATGAAAATCTTTGTCTTTGTAAAGACTCGCTGTCTGAAAAATTATATAAAAGGAAGGAGGAGGCGAGGTGCACTGGTATACTTATCAGTGAGCATGCACCTTAAAAATGCAAAATGGGGCTAACTTTCATGGTGAAGCCAGACAACTGTGTGCTCTTCTGCTTTAGCGCCTGGCTCGTGCATGGACAGATTTACTGCAGATGTTTGGTACCTGGAGTTCAACTTCCAACATGACGTTCTGTCAAAACTCACAAAATCAAAAGTATTGATTAAAGTTAGTGGATCAGGTTCGTACTATTTAAATAATCTTTAATACTGACAGTGTTGACCTCTTTTTTTTTCTGTCTGAATCAAGCTCTAAAACCACCAAGTGCGAGTTCATGTACAGTATGATAACTACTGGCCAATAAAATTGATTACACGTGGCAATGCAAGTATAGATATGGTGGAAAACCTTGATAGCCCTGCCAGCTTTGCCTCATTTGTCTCCTGTGTGTGAACGTAGCATTTCCAACCGAAGGACTGGTAAAGACATTAATCTGCATTTCACAAGCATCTTTGAAGGCTCTCTCATTGGCCCACTTTATCTCTGGAATATTTACTACCCATGCTGCACGTGAACTCCGTGCGTTGCAGCATGACAAAAGAATGCCTGCAATTAATATTCTGCAGAGAATAGCTACCAACTCATCAGGCAATCCTTTTGAATGATTAATAGTCCAGTCAGTTGGTAGTTGTTCAACAATTGATGAAGGCTGCCTTTAAATGTCAGTGCGCGCTAAAGACCTATCGCACCTGGATGTAATCAACTCTGGAGCTGATTTGAGAGCAACACTCCGGGGATTTCAATCAGATGGTATGTGAGTGAGACACACGTGGGCTGCGCTGCGGAGGTTTCACAGCCACTAAATTGTGGCGATGCATTCATTCATTCATTATGACGGTGACTGGTGTCACAAAAGATATATGTGAGCAACCAGCTCTGGCAAAATGGTCCTCATGTGTCAAAAAATGAAAAATGAGCTAATCATATATTCTGATTCCACACAGAATTTCCCAAATGATCTACAATATATGGAGCTACTTAAAAAAATGATGAGGTTACAGCTATTTGAATTTTTGCTAGGTTGCAATCCTTAGTTTTGGGGGAAAAAAAAGGTTTGCTGGTTTTGCCGCATAAATCTTTCAAAAATCCATAGCAACTGGAATTTCAATTTCAAGAGTACAAAATAACTTATACGCGGATGACGCACCAATTACGTTAAGGAGTCCAGGCCACCTTCTATTAATGACGATGTTAGAAACATACGGGAAATATTCCGGCTATAACATAAATAAGTCACTGGTGTTGGTGTTTCATTATGTCCCCACAGAGAAGCTTGCTGAACCCTAAACAACTACCTGAGAGTGCACTTACCTGAAGATTTGTGACAGCTATTCAACATTAACTGTATGAGTGCATACTAAAAAACACTACATGATGATCTGAAGAGGTCAAAGCCCAGGGTCAAATTTACCACCCTCCAGCTCCCAGTGGAATAGTGTGGCATGTCCCTCCCTTCTCTGAGGGACTATTATTTAGCAGCCCAGCTGAGACCTTTGGTAAATTGGTGTAACCCAGAAGTAAAAAACGATGACGTTATTTCTTAAAGACACACCAATGTAATCCCTACTTGGTTATGTAGGAATGGAGACAGACAACCAATCAATGGGTAATTTCTCACTGAAATTGTGGGGAAAGCTGGGTAAGAAACTCCCAACTTGAGGAACAGATTACTTAGGTGGATAGCATTTGACATTCACACCATCTCTGTCAGACCACTGTTACAGGCGACGGATTTATGGCGGTACTACCTCTAGAAGCAGAATTGTCAAAAACTGGGTGCTTAGCAGCTTCAATAATTTATGTCAGAACCATGGGTTAGGCAAGCAGGACTTTTATAGGTACTTGCAGCTTGGAGGCTACTTCTATAAAAAATTGACCCCGGTAGAACCGTCAAAGATTGTTCACATTTTTAAGGACGCTTATGATTCAGGAAGCTGCAAAGACCTAATGAGCAAATTGTACCATGCTATAATTTCACTAAATATGTTAAACACGGCCTATGTAAAACATCGTTGGGCGAAAGAACTGGACATTTTAATAGCACAGGATTAATGGCTAAACTCTTAGAAAACACAGGCTCTTCCACCGTTTCCTGGACCTGGAGAGACATGCTGGAAAAACTTGATTCCCTATTTTATCACTCCCAGGAAGAAAACTAAACAGACTGGCACACAATTGGGATGTTGGAGGGAATGTAGAGAGCCTGTGGCTGATCACGCTCATATTCTTTGCTCCTATCCCACCATCCATATTTTCTGGAGGGAAGTGGCGGAGTTTATTTCCAGGGTACTGATTTTTGAAGTCTGTGTATCATTTTCAGGTCTTTACCTGAGAGTTACACCAGAAGGAATGGATAAAAATGTTTACCCATTTAAGGTATTGTTGGCAGCTGCCAAGAAAGCTATCATAAAATTTTGGCTGCAGAGAGCCTATCCCATTTGGGGCATTTTTGTTAATATTGTTAATCAGTTACAGCCTCTCGAGCACATGACATACTGCATCTGCCTCCAAAAGAATCTGGGTGAGAAAAGACGGAAGAAATCTCATGTATATTTGAACACTGGAGTGGATTGTTTGTAAAGAGTTGGTATTTGTGACAGACTGTCTTGGTTTAGTCGAGTTCTTTGCTAGTGGCTTTAGTAACATCCCTGAACAAAAAGGGTTTTCTCTTACTCCAACTTTTTTCTTTTTTCCCGATCAATGTTATTTCTCAATGTTTTGGTTGTGTTGTATTTTTGCATTCTGAAAAAGATAAAATAAAGAGTAAAAAAAAAACATTGCAAACAGTATCGTGGGAAAAGGATATTCATGTCAGGTCAATTTCATGGTTCTCGGGCTGAGTGTGGACCCCAGACAGATTGACGGCTGTCCAAAATATTTTTTAAAGATTGACCGATTATCGGCCGGGCCGATTATGAGCGCCAATATTTGGAAATTTGATGTATATCGGTATTGGTACATTATTTATTTATTTATTTATTGTCCGACCGGCCAATGTGAAGAAATCAATGTAACTCCTGTTGACTATGAGGCTGATTCAATGTTTCGTTTCAAATAAATCTAGGAAAATAGTTTCTAAGTGGTTAAATGATTGTTGATGGATGATTATTGTTTTCTTTGTGTAAAGGAAAGGTTTTCGTGATAGAGGTAAAAAAAAACTCTGGTCGTGTGACGATATTGTCTAAACATGTGACATTGCACACATTTCATCTACAAATTGTAATATTTCAGTACTTCATGAAAAATGATTGAAAAATCATGAATAGAGCCCCATAAATAGAATTTTCTTTATGGTAACTTTTGTGACCGATGGGTTGAAATGGGTTAATCATATCACGTCTATAGACGGACAGCCTTTCACCTCATATTCTCACCACGACCGAGTGGGAATTGAAGCCGGGCCATGGCAACTCAAATTCAGTTTGAACATACTGCTCCAGATTTTACCCTTATGTTTACAATTAATTAGATTCATCTCCAGGAAGTCATTAGTATGTCCCTTTTTAGATCTATTTAAAGAAATCTGCTTTTAGGGGAAGGGAAGCCTGCTCAGGCTCACGTATGTGTTGCTTTAGTTTCAGAGACATTTTAAAAGTTGAAATCAACAACATTTTGCAGGTTATCCTATAATTTACGAGACAAGGACTGTTTGAGCACAATGTGGAACAGCAGGAATGTCCCACCTCATAAAAATAAGCTTCACTGCACTTTATTGAGGAGCAGCGCTCAGATGCTGCTGTCACGCTTGTGATGTTGCTGCTTCCTGTCCTGACTTACTGATAGGCCATTTTGGCTTTTCTTGCGTGTTCCGACCTATGTTGCTACAGGACATAGCACTTGTAACTCTTTGCATATCTATCAATCCATTTTCTAGGCTTGTATCTCATTCAGAGTTCAGGATTTCAGGTAGCTTGCACCTTTTCTGTATGTTTACATACACGTATAACGCATTATATTATTATACTGCCTTGGTTTTAAGTGTTTAAATGTGCCCCTTTCCAAGCAGACCTGTGAACAATGATCAACAAATTCCAAGCTGATCAATGAAAGGGCTTCTAACATTGTTTGAGGAGAGGGCCTGCCCGCAAGACTGAAGATTTGCAGGCCCCGCCCTCCCCCCAAAAAAATCACAATTGCAACATAAATCTGCAAACAATGGTTCAAAACTTGCAACCAAAAAAATCTAAGTATGTAAAGTAAAATAGTTTTATGAGAACAATGTTTTTATTTTATTTTTATTAAGTTTTATTATCAAGTTTTACTTTTTTCAAGTTTTGGAAATATTGGCATTGTTTATAATCTCCATCCATCCATTTTTGATTCATGAAAGTATTAATCCATTATTTTTGTTTACAGTTTTTTTTTTTTGGATTGGAAATAAAGACACGTATTTATTGGCAAACAAAATCCCACGTTTGTCGTTTTGAACATTCACTGCATCTAGGGCAAAGAACAGTCTTTATTTTATCATTTTATTCTATCCAATTAAATTTGAAGTTTTTGTTATTCATTTACTAGTAGTTAGTGTCTGTGACAAACCCGTTAAACGCCATTGTGCATTAGAGAATAAGCATGCATATCATGTTTTTTATACTGTGTGTGTGTTTAAATCAAAATATATTAACCTCGAAACTTATATATTAACCTCGAAACTTAACTCAATTTAACTCAAAACTCTCCAAATGCAGCATCATTTGAACAAATATCAAACAGAATTCAAAACTCTCCAAATCTAGCATTCTTTGTGAACTTGTCTTGAGGTTTTTCATCTGTCCGCCATTTCAAATTGTTCCAAAAACAGACGTTGCATTCAATAAACTGGAAATTAAGCTAAAAAAGAGCTCAAACTAAGATCAGAATTCAGAATATCTCCCAATACCGTACAATTCCTTTTTTGGATGTTAGCTACAAAAAAAGCTACCGTATAACTGTATTGTCATGCTCCTGTCAAATTTTTACTCTCTGCCGCCCCAGTTTCGTGTTTTTTTTTTTTTTCTGGAATCCTGCAGCACTCCTGTGACTCACAGATTTCCCCAAAAAATGTCAGCCCCTAATTTGAATTTGAATTTCACATATAAAACTTTGAGAAAATGTTGAGAAGTGAGCCTGTCAAAAGTTATTGTATGTACATAACCATACAAAAAACGTAAGATATCATAAGCCTTGAATTATGCTAACTATAATTTTGCTTTCTTTCAAATTTTGTTACTTAACTGTGGGATCCATCATTTCGTTTACCCTCTAAAATGCACCTAACCACCTTCACTGAGAACTATACAGCAACTGAGTCGAGCACTCGAGAATTAATAATTTAAAAATAAATTATTTGTTTGAATGCAATTATATTGAAGGTGAATTTCCCCGGCACCTTTATAGCATCTGTCTATCCTGCCTCACGGGCAAGCCAGCCCTGCACGTAATGTTCAACACGTACTGCATACAAGAAGCATTGCAGTCAGTCTATTATTGTGTGTCTTTAGTATCCTGCTGCAAAATACTGTTTTTTTCAAGAGGAACCAGACTCAGCCAGCTGGAGTAAACTGTAACATTATTCCAAATGATGATCTCAAGGTTGCCTTAATGACTGAAATACAGCTTACCAGACTAGGTGCTGCATAAAATACAATTAAGAACAGTTGAATCTCAACAGACAGAATACTGTAATATTGTACAGCTATTGTAGCTTTCATTCGGAAGACTACACATGTAAACCCACCACTAAATGTTCAATACAACAGAACATACAAGAAGTATTATGAAGGTCATTATACTTAGCCAGCAGTACATTTCTGATCTCTTTTGATGGTCACAGATTTAGGAAACGCAGGCTAACAATTTTAATCGTGTGCAGTGAACACTTACCAGGATAACCGGAGGCAATCAGCTGTGAAGCTCCAAGAAAACTTTACACAGTGGGGTGTATGCGCCAATGGGTAATGGGTGTTCCAGCCCAGCTAATTCCTTCTGTGCTTAGCAGATATGGCACTCAGCATGTACTATATCAGAGTGAATGTGAGGGTCAAATCAGGTTGATCCAAATGAAACCCCCAATGCAAAGCAGAGAAAAAAACTAGTCGTGGATGACATTATTCCCTCTGTCAGTCACTCTGGATTATGACAATGAAATTAAGTACTGTACTGTATTAATGAAGGCATACGTTGATCCAGATACTAAAATGCTTTGTTTTACTACAGCAAAATAAGGCAGGATATGTTTTATCCATAACTGTAATGAGGACAGGGGTTATTGAAGATGAATGGACATTAAAATGGGTCACCTTCTTTTTCCTCGAGTGTATGTTGCCTCTTGTGTATGGTGCCTGTTAAAAAGTAAACCACCTTTGAAAACCTCTCCTCGCAATATCTTTGTCAGCCCATTTGTCACTCATCAAAGTAATGTATAGCTCCATATTACTGCTAATCTTACTTGGAGATATGGGGCAATACATCTAAAACAAATACAGTACTGCACAAATAAAGCATCAAATGTGAGTCCACGTTGCCTCAGTACTCAGAAGCTTTTCCAAATCTAGACAGTTGTCACAGGACATGAGTGATTTTTATTTTCTTCAGACGTAAGCTAATTAACAAAAATCGAATGCGTGTCTGTAAAAGACGTTAATTTAAGGAACAATTATGAAATGAACAATTCTGCTAGAGGTGGGAGTTGAAACGTCTTCTGACAGGGGAGTCTTGCTCGACGTTCCCAGCAGAGCCGCACAATACATTTGGATCTGGTCGGCATCCTCCCCCACCATCGGAGCCAGCACATTACCAGGTGGTGTTCAGTTGACAGCTCTGCCCCTCTCTTGGTCCGAGTGTCCAAAACATGTGGTTGGGATGGTGATGAGGTCCTGCCCCCTTGTTCAAGAGTGAGGGCAGGACGGAGCAAGAGACCGACCGGCGGACTGGTGCAGCGTCCGCAGTGACGCAGATTTTGTACCAGTCTTTTGTGGTAAAGGAGCTGAGCCTTAAGGTGAAACACTAGATTTACCCGTCAATTGACGTTCTTATCAACACTTACAATCTGGTCATGAGCTGCCGTTCATGACTAAAAGAACGGGATCCCGGATGCGTGCTCCTAAAATGAGTTTCCTCCGCAAGGTGTTCGGGCTCTCCCTTAGAGGTAGGGTGAGAATCTCCATCATCCGGGAGGATCGAGCCACTGCTTTTCCGCATCGAGAGGAATAGGAAGGGTCAAGGATCTAGTTAGGATGAATCCCGGACCCTTCCCTGGTGAAGTCTACCTGGTGATGCATGTCCCCACCGGAAGAGTCCCCGGGGACGACCAGGACACGCTGGAGAGACTACAGTGTATGTCTCTCGGCTGGCCTGGGAATGCCTGGGGAGTTGCTGGATGAAGTGGCCGGGGAGAAGCAACTTATAACAACATTTCAACCGTGATACTTTGTAATGTTTCGTGTTCAAAAATTCAATCAACCAAAACAGTACTGTAGTTTTTTGCTTTAGGACTATAGTATTAACATCATTGTATGTACTTTTTTGCTTTTATGATGGTGTCAGTTCAACCACAATCTGACGATCAGCTTCTCTTTACCTTGATCAGTTATATTAGATCACAGTTATCTTTTCATTGAAGCGTTTACTGTTTGCATCTAAATTAAACTGGTACAAATTCAAGTGTTTGGATCAGCATTCAGGTATGCTTTGCTCGTACGTCTTTGTGATGTTGAAAATGGGATGTAATGTCTACAATTCAGCCTTCAACTTGATGGCGATCGAGCTGGCAGTAAAAAGCCATTCGAACCACTGCACACTTGGAATAAAATCGATTTGATGTTGGTGGAAGCAGCCTTGAGAATTCTTCTGCTGCCAGTGAGCTCAATAGACTCAAGAGAATTGTATAGCGATTCATATAACCATATTTATCATACTATATTTATCATACATGCTTCTCATAGGTTATTAGGTAACATAAAATTCTTAATTTTTTGCAAAAATTGACTGCACCTTATAATCAGATGTACCTTATGTATGGGTGTTGGGGTTTTTTTCAGGGATGCTGATTAAACACAAACAAAAAAAACCCCAAAACATCTAAAAACATTTCTAACTGATGTAAAAGCTGTGTAGCACGAGTCACGTTAATGACATTTGCATCAAAATGTCTCCTTGATAGAGCTTCCTCTTTTTTAGGTTTTTTTATTTGTATTTTTTTAATAAAGATTAAACATAGATAATCCGTTAAAGCCCTTCTTCCATGAAGCTCAAAATCACACCGACATCCTCCTCACTGTACTCGGCTTTGAAGCCTATCCTGTTCTTTTTCCAAGCATGTGCTCGCCCACTTGCAGAGAAAAAGAGATGAAGGGAATTTTGTTTCACACCTCAGCAGTCATGTGCCAATTGTTTGTTCACACTACTGTGAGAACTTCTTAGGACCTTCACTCTGATCATGTTTGGGAGTTGGTCAGCTCTTTCTCTGTTACTACATATTTTAATAATGTCATCTGGGTAACCTACAAATTGATTTGTTTAGACAGTGACATGGATCTCCTCCAGACACAACAACTTATAAATAACCATACTGTCTGCTGCACCCTGGAGTGTGGAATAAACTCTTTGCACCTTTTAATAGCAACCGCTCAAACTTGAACAGACATCAAACAATCAATAGGTACAAGAAATGTTTATTTGGTACTTTTCAGTGCAACATTGTATTTTGTTAAATCACTCATTCTTACCTACCTGGAATTAGATTTGTTGAAAATTATAACAACTCTATTCTCAGACTTTGTAACAGTGTCTTCTGGCACCTTGCGTGATCCAAACAAACATTTCCAACACACCCACAACCATCTGTGATTTCTTCAGTGAGTGAAAATGGGCAATAGGCTTTAATTTTCCTGTCAAATGGCTCTCATGTAATCTTTTGTGTTTGTCTCCAATTGATTTAATTATGTGGAGTGGAATTTTGGAACAGACAATGTCCAAACACAAACCACTTAAACAAGAAAAGTAAAACAAATACTTTGAGAAGGACCGTGAAGAGTTGTAGAAATAAATGTAAAAGATTGAAAAAAATGTACCAAGGCTGTTCGTGGCATACATTGCTTCTTATGTTACAGTTTATTTTGAAGCATTTACTGCCCTTCTCAGCACAATTATATTGATGCTGCACTGTACTGGCTGCTTCTCATAGGTTATTAGGGAACATAGCTATACCCCCCCCCCCCAAGACCATGGGAGGTTGGCTAGTGCCTGTGCGATGCCAAACACACATGATTAGCAATTAGACAACATCAAGCGCTAAAAGTCACTGTGTGGTAATGTTGATGGTCAAGTTGATTACCGTGTTTTCCGCACTATAAGGCACACTGTTTGAAAAAAAAAACAAAAAAAAAAAAACTGTATATAAGGCCGGATTATAAGGTGCGTGGAATCAAAGCTACATTGAATCAAAACTACAGTGGTAGCTGGGGCTGCATTGGCAATCTGTTATATATCCACTAGATGGAGCTGTGCTCAAGAGATTGTGAACTCGATCAGAAAAGTCAGTACCTTATGCAGTCAGCACATAATATGATCACTGTCAGCTTTTTTTAAAAAAAAAAAGTAAGACTTTTAGGTGCGCCTTATAGTGCGGAAAATAACGGTAGTCAGTTCAAATCCTAGTGAAAAAAAAAGGGGGGGGGGGGGGGGGGACTGTGTGACATTTTGCCTTGGCGAGCAGCGTAAAAGGCACAATACTGTCATCAGTTTCCAATAATTGTCCCAAAGGCTGTGCCAGGATCCTTGGAAGCGGCTAACCAAAACAATATGAGTACTGTATATTCATTTCACATGTAAAAATAGTGTTAAAAGAAAGTTTGCTTTAAACACACTATTATTTTGACTGTCACTGAACATCACCAATATTAAAGGCAGGCCTCAGCTCAGGTGTTTGCAATTATGGCTGATTAGCTGTTTTCTTCTCCACTCGGGCCGAAGTTAGGTGGAGAAATGTGGGGAACCAGTGGGGAATCCCAGTCATCATACTGAGAAGATAATGAGGAGAATGATGATGAACAGATGCATCATAAATAATTTAAGAGGCAGCCATGTCGTTCATCTCATGTCACGTCAACATGTGTTTGAGGTCTAATCAGGCATCGCTATTATTCTTGCGATGTCTATTTTTCTTGATGTCTATTGTCATCTATTGTCATTCATTGCCACGAATGAGGTACATATTTCCACTGCGCTGCAACAAAAAAACCTCCTGCATAGATATGTTTGCGCTGGTTTTGCCTGTGTCACCGTGTCCCAGCAGAGTAGCATGCTGGGTTTTTCTGGTATCATCTGCAAAATCAGCCAACTTGCAAACACCAGGGTATTTGTTTACTAGACAATCTCCTCTACTAAATGAGCCAGAGCGACCTAGCAAAAATGTCACTGTGTTGGGGTTGCAGGAAGTTTGTGAAACCAGCAAGCCCAGCCGGTCACCGGCTATCACCAGTTCTCGGCCAGGGCCCCAGCAAAAAAGCTGTGGCTTATTTTGGAGAGTGGGTTTCTCAGTAATCAGAGGTTCAGATGTTCGAATCTTGACTTTTGTTACCATTTTGCTCTTGTCAGCACAAAAAGACAAGTGCGTTTTTATTTTTATTTTTCAGGGCCCCTGTCATGGCAATTTAACTCGTTAGAGCTTTTAATCAACGTACAATGTTAATTTCTCAGCATAAACACCCCTAAAGTGGCATTTTACTTCATGGTTGCATTTCTAAGAATTCCTTGCTCATGCTGCGTTTGGAGCAGCAGCCCCACCCGAGCAGATAGTAAGGGACTTTGTTTTTGCGTCCCAATGTAACACCACAGTAAGGCTCTTGTACCACCCGTGCAACGTAAAAACACACCCACATTATCTGGGTGGTCATACCTATTCTTTCTTTGGATTTTACATCATAGTTGGGGAGGAAAATATATATATATATTTTTTTTTTTTTGCAAAATGTTGGCCAAGTAAGAAACTATTAGTAACTATTCATGAGTTAAATCTCGAAGTGGTGAAAAATTGTGTTTGTAAACACACAGCTGGACAGCCAGCAATCGTTTGTGATGGTTATCATTTCACAAAGGACCACCTCGTGCACCTGGCCAACATATGCGTTAAGAAAAAAAATACAGTGGGCCCCCTGTTTACGAGATTAGTCCGTTCCACGGTTGGGTTGTAACGTGAATTCGCCGTATAGCGGGCAATCCAAACCTATGTCAATTAGCTAATGTGTGTAAAACCCCAAGTAAAAACTTCAAAATTGTATATACATTTTTAAAATTGGTATCAAAATAGTATAGTAAGTGCTACTTATATATAACATACATATATACAATTAAATAATAAATGAAAAAATATGTAAAGGATTTATTTACCTTCAAAGTGACATGACAAGCTTGTTATATCCACATTCCCTAGTGAGGGTAGCCTAGCCTAGGCTAGTTTAGCCT
Source organism: Hippichthys cyanospilos (assembly GCF_059441005.1). NCBI lineage: Eukaryota > Metazoa > Chordata > Actinopteri > Syngnathiformes > Syngnathidae > Hippichthys > Hippichthys cyanospilos. The sequence goes on along the minus strand of NC_142379.1, from coordinate 15,826,802 downwards.
TCTTTGTATTTCTTGATTATCTCCAGCTTCGTTTCTATACTAATCATCTTCTTACTTGCAATCTTGGGACCACTGTACAATGATGAAAACCAAGCAGAAATTAATAGTTATAATTTACTCATTGAATACTTTGTTACAATTAAATTTTATGAAAATAAGGCATCTCAAAATTGATATACCTGTACAAAATATTGGAAACTGAACATCATGTTGCAATACACATATTGTGTCACTTTGTATTGCAATGCACTGATATATTGCCCAGCCCTATAGGGTGTACCTCTGTGTCCATTGGTTCAATTTAGTCTTCAACTTGTAGACTCAATAGGATGCTCTCTAGTTATGCACTGAACTGTTGGGGAAAAAACTGGAAAATCGAATTTGCTGAAAAAAATAGTTCCCACACCAGCTCCCTGGGCATCTGCTAGTCTTGCATTTGGGAACCAAAGAGTTTCCTTTCGACTACATACACAAAAAAGCAAATACAAATACAATTCACCATTGGTTTGCACCGTAGTGTGGAATCAACAAAACTTGGGCAAATACAGTAATCCCTAATTTTTTGTGGATAATGGGTATCAGAACCCCCTCACGATAAGTGAAAAAGTGCAAATTAGCATTTTTTCTCCTTCAGGTCAACCTAACCTGCAATGTGAGTTTCATGAGGGAGACGTGCACTCCTACAAGACACGAGATTGGCTTAAATTGGGAAGTCATCATCACCAACACATCCCATTTCCACAGTTTTCTAAATGCAAACAACTCTTACCAGTCAAATTGAATGCAGGACTATGATCCAGGCACAGATGATTAACAACAGGCAAGAACATGGCGCATGCAGTGGGCTCTCCACAATACAAGGATGCCACAGTTGCTCTTTTTGGCCGTTCTTTCAAAGATACATGCCTGTTATATTGCATTGTCTTTTGTGTTTTCTTTTGTGTCTGGTTCCTTTATTTCAATTGGCATACAAACCCTTTTTTGTCACATTTTTATTTGCAATTGCCATACAAACCAGAAATGTGCTCAGTTGCACACAAATCACAAACTGACATCCAAAACGTGATTGGAATTATGTTGACGAAAGTTTTCCTTCTCTGTTTTCCTCAGCTAGAAAAAATCAGTACTGCCCCCATCTGAGTGGCGCTCCCCATGTAATTTAAATAGCATTTACAAGACCTATGGTTGCAAAAAAAAAAAAAAAGTCGATTTATAAAACATATATTTACACCTTGTGTGGATCGATGAAATTTATAGAGGGGTTTTAAAAGCTTGTGCCTTTCAGGGGATTGTCTTGTTAAGTGTGTGTGCATTGGCGAGACTATAAAGAGAATCACCGTTGGACCTTTGAACTGTATAATTTACACACTCAAGTGTAAGTCAAGTGCAACATGTGGTTTAATGAAAAGCTGCTGGCATGAGCCGATAAGACTCTCTCGTAGCGGGAAACGTTCAAGTCATGACCCACATTTGTAAAAGTGAGGATTATGGAAGGTTGAAATTGTCACAGTTTGAAGTTCCGGGCAAGAAATAACCGAAGGAAGCGCTCCGCAATGGGTGCGTGTGGCATTGTTTTTCTTTCAGCAAAAGTAAGCGGCTCTGAATTAACAGTGGAGTGGCGGTTCCATGTGGCCGTGAACGTCTCTCTCTCCCTCTCCCTATCTCTCTCCTCTCTATCTCTGCCTCTCTCTCTCTCTCTCTCTCTCTCTCTCGCCTCATGATGTCCTGGTGCACGAGCGTTTAAGTGTCAGTTTACCCGGTGTCGACTATCCCTCCTTTCCCCACACTGGAGAGAGGCAGAGTCCCCGAGAAGCGGCAGGCACCGGCGGGAAGACGATAAAGCGAGGACAACACACAAGCACACCCTTCGTCTGTCCCATCACTCCATCCTCCTCTTCTCCCTCCACGACTGCAGCTGTTTTGGGTCAAGCGGGGTGGCGAGGCAGGATGCGCCATGGGACAAGCGTGCGGACACGCGCTGCTCTGCCGTAGCCAACCGCCATCCACCGACATGTAAGTCAGCCACTACCACGCGTGTGTTTGTGTGTCGCTGCTACTTCCTCTGACGAGCCCAAAGAGTCTGCCAGCGAGGCACATGGCCCCGTGTGCTGATGGAGTGTTGGATTTGATCAGCTGGTTTACCGGCAGTCATTATTCCCCCTTGACAGCAGCACCATGTCAGCTGTGAGGCCAGCTGTCAGCCCCATAAGCCCTCCACATCACACTGTCACCCCTCAAATATTCCCACTGCGTCTGATATGTGGCTTTACTACTCCTGTGAGTCTTTCCGGCGTGTGGTTCAACATCATTAGGCTTATATAGTACACAAGGTTTGGATCTCTGTTGGCCAAGTGTTACTGACTCATACTCTAATCTTGAAATGGATTAAGGATACTGTATGCATGTGAAAAAGACGATCAAAGTAGTGAGACTCAACATCATACTTACCACCAGAAAAGTAACTGGATATTTTAGATAACAGGGCAAACTATAAAAATAACTTTTCAATTAACTAATAGTGCACCGCTTGCACCAAGAAGGAAGAAATATTACATGCCACAACTAGTTTAAGATCTAACTATAAAGATATTACAAACTTAATCATGAAAACTTGCATGTTTTTGATTAGGCAGCTTTTTCAAAAGCACTCATGATATTTAGGCTGGAACAAAGCAATTGGTATTGTAGTTGGCAATTTCACACAATTCTAGCGAATCTATTCCCATTGTCTTTAAATGTCCTCTGGCTCACATTCCTTCATGACGCTGCTGTCACTGCCTTTTACACTCAGGGGGAAGCTGCATAACTGCCAGGGGTAGCCATGACCACCCCTGGACATTCTTTGGCCACCTCCATTATCTAGGGGAAAATTTTGCTACCTGTGACTTTTCTGCCCTTTTCATATGGATTCATAATTCTTAGATCCCTCCGTTAACCTTTATATACATAACCGCGTTGTAAAATTATGCGTTTACAATTTTTCCATGTGCAAACTCAGAGCAACTGTCTTTATTTAAAAATGTCAACTCATACAATGCCAATTATCATGACTTTCACACTGAAGCAAGCAAACGACATAACTGAGTCAGTTTATCATACAATCCTGCTGAACACAATACAATCAAAAACAAACCTGTTAAAAACAAAAACAATGATTACAATTGTAATGCATGAGATTTTTGTGTGATTGTGCTTTCCAAATCGTATGAATAAGCCATCAACCCCAGAATGCAAAACTGTAGAAAAAAAGGGCAAAAAGTAGGTATTAATATTGAAATAATGACGATCTTTCCAAAATTGATGAAATTTACCAACTAATATCTAAAAACAGTTGCCTGTTTATTTGGACACACAAGTGGCAAGTTGTAGGGCTGGGCAACATTGTTCAATTATTTTTTTTATTTTTGGACTTGCAATTTCAATTGTGTTGAGTAAAAGTAATAAACCCTCCAAACATTTTATTGAAGATTTGATCTTACTTTATGTTTGCGTGGATACTCATGCGTGTGTATATATGTATATACACACATACACGTGTGTGTATGTATGTATGAAACCCCTGGCAAAAATTATGGAATTGCCAGTGTCCCGGATACTCATGTACAATTGTTGCTTAATTTAGTAGAAAAAAAAAGCGCATCTGAGACATGACAAAATTAAAATAATTTCAAATTGCAACTTTCTGGCTTTAGGAAACCCCTAAAAAAATCAAGAAAAAATAGATGCTGTAGTCAGTAGTCACTTTTTACAACCAAGCAACAGGAAAACAATAAGGAATCACATCAAATCTGCGGAATAAATAGTGGAAAATAGGAAAATAAAATGGAACACTTAACACACTACTTGTCACAGCCTGCCTGTCCAGCCACCTCATTCTCTCCCACAAACTACTTAAAACACATTCCAATCAATCAGTCCGAATTACCAAGCAGGTGCAACTAATCTTCTGGACATCATAAAAGCCTGCCAGTATTCCCCATATTGTCTTGTGTCCCCATGCCAAGGCTTCCAGCAATTATCCTCGCTTGCCTGCTAATGCCTCAACCCTGCCTGTCCCTGACCACTAACCTGCCTGTCGACCATTCTTTCCTACCAATGCCTCGACCCTGCCTGTGCCCGACCACTCGCCTTCCTGCTGACCATCCTTGCCTGCCCGTTTCTCGGCCCTGCCTGTCCCCCACCACTCGCCTGCCCGCCGACCATCTTTGCCTGCCCGTGCCTCGATCCTGCCTGTCCCCGACCATTCGCCTACCCGCCGACCATCCTGTTCTGCTCGTGTCTCAATCGAGCTTGTCCCTGACCACTCCCAACGCTTCCTTCTTCAATAAAAACACCTGTCTACTCTGCCTGTCCATGCTTCCATCGGTTTTTCCTAACAGACAATCATCCCCAGCCCAATTCTGTCTGCCTGCTTCCTTCCCCTCACGCCCTCAAGTGCAAGCCAGCCGTTCCGACTTACAAATGAAGAGGCAGTTCCAACTCTTAACTGTGTATGTATGTGCTGCTGGGGTTGTTCTTTGACTTTGATACTGCTCCATAATAATCCCAATGTAGTTAATGGTCAGTTACTTAGGTCTTATTGTTTGACAAGTGTATTTCTCCTTGTAATGCTTTCATTCACACATTCAAGCAAGTAGTGTCAGGAAAGCGTTTTGGTTTTGTTTGCAGTCATGAGTGCGCCCTTCTCACTGCAGAGAGAATATAGGTTTTAAATATGAGGAATCAAATGAGGAATGAAATATGAAACCTGAAGATGAAAAGATGATCATGTCTTTCATTGCAAATCCAGTCTCCCTATGCGTTAATGCAAGCATCATATTTGGAGAGACTTGTAAGTTCTGCAATCCCGGTGAGTTACTTATTATGTTGAGGAAAAAAAGCGCACACACGCAAAACTGTTGAACCATTAAAATGTCATCACAATTTTATTTTATTTACAGGCCCAAAATCATTATAGATTTTGGCATTTTAATGCCCCAGGAATGAATTGTAGCTTAATGGAACATTTGTTGAAACCAAGGAACCATTTTTGCCCAATTTCATTTTTTAATATCTTAAACTTCATTAGATTTTAAAGTCTTCAAATCTCAGACAATCCATCCTTACCTGCCATTGGAATTTACTCTCCAGCGGTCATTTAAACGTTTCTGAAGTTCCCCAAAAGTTTGGAGTCAATACTTTTTTCCTAAGAAGCTGCTTGCCCTGGACATATAAAAGATGAATGTGCCAAAAATTTAGATTTGGTTTTCTCAAAAATAGGGATGTCAACTTGGCTACATTAAAAGTGCTGTAACTGCATCAATTTTGGCTCTCCTGTCATATATTGCATATTACTTAAAAGGGATTTAATTTGAGATAACTCTCTTCATTATTCATTTTGATCGAGAAGAATGACATCAGAACAGAACACATGTTTGACTCAGTCTGGTTTGTTCAAAAGCGTGCTCAAGAGTACGTATCAACGGCATGTCAGGCTGTCACAATAAAGCCAGCCGATATTAAGCATTTGAGAGCTGCTAGCTAGAGGCAATTTAATGCTAGAGACTGCGCTGAACGCTGGCAACAGAAATCATCTCACTAAATACCAGAGTAATTGTCCTTCTTTTAGTGCCCTCAAATGGCGATTGAATGTGATTTCAGGACACATTGTGTGTTTGTATCGAGTGACGACTTGTAACCCTCGTGCCTCAATAGGTTGTGCGCTACTGTATATAGCCAGCTATTGTCGCGACTTTTCGATAACTTCAAAATAAAAGCCGTCATGTCAAAATACATGTATTTGTGTCTATACATTATTCGGTATGATAACGTGTACAGTATTTATCACCACACGGCGGCATTCTCCTGTCAAAGAAGTAACAAGCAGCTCATTCTCCTATCTACCCCATTGCCAAAAAGCACACAGAAGTAAAAGGAGCTTACGCTGTACGGAGACGAGCTGTGCTTGTACTGCCCCTAAATGTGGCTTGACGCATCTTTTACGGTCATCATTTTATCAAGTTTATTATCTTCACGACAATTTTACATTTTTATGTGTTGCAACTGGTGGCTTCTAGGTGGTTTCTACACATATACAGACCCAGTATTTAATTTATGTAATTGTCCGTCTGTTATGAAGTGTGTGACTGCAGTCATTCATAAAGTCATGTGTTTGTTTGTGTGATAGTCATGTGCAGCGTTACAAACATCGTGTGGCGTATTGACTCCAACCTCCATGTTTCATTTTCACTTCAGCGCAATTGTGAAGGTGTCCCAGTGGATGTGCCAACAGCAGTATGACATAACCATAATGTGCTGTCATTTGTAGAGCGGTTGGTGTTGATTGTCATTGTTGAGGACAGGTTATTTTTTATTTCTGTGCCGTTGGCTCGCTCTTCCTCAGGCACATGTTGACAATGTCAAGGCAGCATGTTAAACATAGTATTCAAATACATCCCTCCTGTTGGCAAATGCAATTTTTGCTACTTGAAATTCTCCCTGTGAAACACCTGTTCCAAAATGAATAGAGGCATCTGCTGTGATTCAGGTGAGCTGTCGTGATCAAAGCACGGGGCTGATCAAACGCCTTTTACACTCTGTAAATACGTACTGTATGCTTATGAGGTTTCCTCAGAACGTGGTTTGATGTCTCTATTCAAGGGTTTTTCAATAACCCCTGGTGTTCTCGTTGAGTTGCCCTACTTTAGCACACGCATTTTGGGAGTTGCTCTGTATCAAGTTTCAGCAGCACGCCGCTCTTTTGAAACAAGCGGATTTGGTGAGGAATAATGAAATGTGTCAGCTCTGACATTACAATTAGTTTCAGTCGCTGATCTTACCTGCTCCCCTTGAGCGTGAGCTCCTTTGACGATCAGACACTGAAGGTCACAAGGAATGATGCTGTTTTATGACTTAAGAGTCAATGTTACGTATGCTCTATGTAGGAAACCCCGACAGTTTATATGCTGTCTGAATATTTCATGACCTGCATATGGTATGGGGAAACACAGCCCATTTTAAGCATATTCTGTTTGTGAGCTATGCAATTATCCTATGTTGTAATGGTTGTCTGTTTTGAGCACACGTTCCTAAAGCTTTATTATTCATAGATTTTTAATTTCAGAGACAGTCATTGATCATCAAACAGTTTGATGCAACTGGCTGCAATTTAAGGAATTAGACCCAAATGCGTATGGTCTTTACTTATATTTATGATTTGCTGGCAGCAGTTTGGTACTTGTATTCAATTAAAATGTTTTGTGGTCATTTTTATCACCTTCTGATGCCACTAGGTCTATGTAAAAGGCCCCATAAACTATCATTATTTACTGGATTACTGCCAGGAAGCCTTCCCTTTGCGCCCCCCCCCCCCCACACACACACACACACAAATGAAATGCACACAAACTCCACACACAGGCACACCCTTCCAAAACACACTCACACAAATACACTTGGCATACACAAATGCATTCAGTCCACACCAGCAGCAGATGTAACCTGACTCCAGATGAGCGGGCATGTATTTGTGTGTCTATTTGATAATAGAAGATGCTGACATTGGTGTGTTATCATCACTAATGGCCTCATCATTGCTGAAATATTCAAAGCAAGAAAAGTGACAGAGGCGGGGGGAGAAAGACAAGGCATAGAGAAACACCATTCTGTTGTGTTTTTGCTTTGCACATGTATACATTCCCTGGCCTGTGAACACTCCCAACAGTTTTGATTCAAAAACTTTTACACGCATACATGTATATTGTTGTTGTTCCATCAAAATCTTGCATGTCCCATTTCATTAAAAAATATATCATTAGCAGCAAAGTATTTCATGAACACGTTCCACTGAGGACTGTTATTAGACATTTTGAGCACTAGAATCTTCCATTTAGTGTATGCTGCTGTTTTCAAATATATTCATGACAGAGTGTAATGTACGTACTGTAATAATGGCTTCCCATGGAGGATCTTCTCGTCGTTTTTCGTCTTTAAGCAAGGCAGTTAAAAGTTAAAAAAAAAAAAGCATTGATTGAACATATGAACATATTGAACATACAGTAAGTCATAATTTAATGTTGTTTAATTTCACCTCCTAGTTTGGACCTGCTTGTAACAGTTAGACTGTGTCAAGCAAATCTCTCATCAGTTTAAAAGATTGCGGTCAGTATCCAAGGTGGTCTTCATAGTCTGGACTTGGTAGTCTTTTCATAATTAAAATCTTTCCTTTTCCACTAACAAAATGAAGTGAGACGATGAGGTCTGTAGCTGAGGTCTGTGTTCGAGGGACATGCTGCGACAAATAGCTACAGTAGTTCCTTGCAGATATGACTTGTGAGCATTCAGATTTGAAAACCCTGACTCATATCAATAAATGTTGGTGAATCATCACGTGTTTGCAAGTTTATATTTTGACCCGTGTTTACTGCACTAAATATATGATGACAACTATTACTAACAGCCTCCTGGAAGCCACTGTATTCATACGTCTATGTTTACTGTCCAAATGGACAATATGCATCACAGCTCGTAACACATTTTCAGTGGAAAATGAGGGTACGTATGAGATTTTGGTTCTGTTCTATTCTAACAGGATACCATCTGAAGGAAAACTAACCACATCCTTTAAAACTGATAATGTGGATTTTGTTATAGTTTGTTGGTGGTGTTCTTCAACCGGAAAGGTCAAAGCAATGTCTTTACTCTTTAAAGATAAAGGACTATATCCTCCAGCCAACTGTGTTGTGCGTGGGCTCCATGCTGAGCTTTTTATTTGAACTTTACCAGTAAGCTGGTGCTGCACAGGGGATATTAAGTTTATACAGTCAGCGAGACAATTTAACTACCGCAACATTCAGTCAATGACTGTGGTCCGCCCATCTGTCTATGTGTTTCTCCTTGCTCAACTCCCCGCCTGGCCCGTCACAAAGGTCCACTCTTTTTCACTCTACCTCCCTCGCTGCCCATGCGAGGTACTTAGCTTTTTATTTTAGTTTGTGGTTGTTTCTGCGCTCTATAAACAGTTCAGTTGAGCATTCAATTTCAATCGCTCATTAAATATGATCTGGTGCCATTGTTTCGCTGACACATGGATAACGAGCAATTAAAGATGTAATCCGTCATTTATGGCAACCCTACGTCATTTGGTAGCTTGTCTGCGATTACATTTAAAGACCTAGAAAAAAGAACTAATGCTACGCATTAGACTAACAACCGGACGTTAGCGCCACCTTCCGCCAAATGCGGAAATGACGCTTGCTAATGTGACTTGGTAGTCAAACAGTGAAGTGTAACAGGGGTGTTAAATTGCATGTTATGGCTCTAAACAGTCCCTCATAGTTGTCATTAAAAGTGTAATATAGCATCTCATGGTAGAGAACTCTGAGGAGCTGAAGAAAAGAATTGTTGCTCCATAAATACGGCGTAGGCCATGGCCGGGCGATTCATCGATGCTGTTAAGATGTACACTGCCAAACTCTTTTGAGGATCTATGGGGCATTCCTAAATAGAATGTGGAGCAGCACAAGGTCTCTTATATCCACTAGCAATGTGAAGTTGTCATGGTGGGTGGAAGAGGCCTATCTGGTAGGCTCTTGCAAAGTTCATATCACAGAGGGTTAAGGCAGTGGAAAAATTGTTATTTGATTAAAACTGTTATTTGATTACTTGGCTGTCGCGCAATTGAGAAAATAAAGCCATCGGCCAAAACCGAAAATGAGAAACGCTTGGTTGAAAACGAAAAAACAGACACCTTGGGCAGTCAATCAACACAGTGAATAGACTGCAGCAATCCTACACAGGTTTGTAAATGAATGCTGAAAAAGAAATAAAACATTCTTTGGCTCTGAATATTATTTGTGTGCAGTGTTTTAGCAACTGTTTAAACTGATTTGAATTTGCTCCCATTTTTTGTAAATGTTATAATAGTAAGATAAATCTATGACAATCAATGAGATCGTATAATGCTAATCCGCATTTGTTTTGAGTTACGATGTACATACTGCATTTAGAAGACTGCTTTTATGCCACTTTCTACACCTAGTGACATTTGAGATGGCTCTAGACGCTTAGCATTGACTGACGTTCATTTTGAAAAACGCCAGACGGCGTCAGGCGTAAAAGGAGGCGTTCCAAACGGCATCTGTTGTTTTCTTTTTTTAAATGAATGTCGCGAGCTGTTAGTTGTCTGAGTTGCATTCCATACGTCACAACTCGAAACAAACTTGGCTTAGCATTGCATGATCTCATCCGCTTGCCATACACTGAACTGAAAGAAATGCTATGAGGCTATGATGCAAAGCTTCATTGATAGAAATGTTGAATTATAAAATATAAACAGCATTCAATTTTTTGGATGTATTGTTTCTATTTCATTCTTTTGTCCGGAATAGTTTGCATGTTCTCCCCGAGCCCGGTGGGGTGCATGTTCTCCCCAAGCCCGCGTGGGTTCTCTCCGGGCACTCCGACTTCCTCCCACACTCCAAAGACATGCATGGCAGGTGTATTGGACACACTAAATTGTCCCTAGGTGTGATTGGGTGCATGAATAGTTGTACATCTCTGTGTGCTCTTTGATTGACTGGCAACCAATTCAGAATGTTTCCTGCCTACTGCCTGAAGCCAGCTGAGATAGGCATCAGCAAGCCTGCGACCCTTGTGAGGAGAAGTGGCCTTATAAAAATGGATGGATTGATAGTTTCTATCGGGGGTCCAACAGAGAAATAGAAAAAAATCGTGAAATTACTGTCTTCACACACCGTCTAAAATAGACCCTAGTATGAAGAAAGAAGCTACAGTTACAGTTTCGCCTCAAACATTGCAGATTTAGTGATGTAATGAATCAAGATTAAAAAGTTTGAAAGAGAACTGATTTTATAGAATAATGGTAATTATGCGGTACTAAAACAGATCAAATTTTTGCGTGAGTGTTTGTGCCCTTGGTGTCTTTGTACACCAAATTTTGCACTTGTGAGCAACCAATTTAGTGGACCCCACAATTTCAGACCCCTTTTTAAGGGTTAAGTCTTGCTTTTATAGTATAGGTTTGAATTTGTTTTTGTTTGAGTTTCGAGTAAGGGTTAGGGTGAGCCAATCTGTTGTGATTGTTAAGGTTACGGTTAGGCTTAGAGGCTAGTAAATGCATTATGTCAAAAAGGTTTCTCCACTATGATAATAAAACCACCTTGTGTGTGTGTGCGTGCTTGGGGTGTGCATGTGTATGTGCATGTGCGTGTGCGCGCATGCACATTGCATGCATGTCTGCAGGTGTCACCAAGGAAATGATGATGACAGCTTCTAGGGGCCCAAGCTTTGGCTCCAGAAGCTCTTGTCAGCTTTCTTATCTCAATGCACTGTTGACACATGCACACACACACATCGGTAGAAACACATTATAATATGTGCCTTTGACATTTACTTGCATATGCATTCTTACTTTTTCTCTCAGTAAACAATTGATCAGCTGGGAATGAAAATATAAATGACAGTTTTTTTTGTTTGCAACTATTGAACGTTTGTATGGGTACAGGTGGTGTCATTAATCCCTCAATTTTCATGGTTAATGAGAACCGAAACCCCCCCATGTAAAATGAAAAACCGTGAAGTCGCGTCAACCTATAATAGAATACTTTCAGTGAGGTTCCAACCTCTCAATTTATGCTGCAGGATTGAACGCGCTAACCCTTGACCTCCCCCGCCCATTTCTGCATGTCAGGTCACTCTGCATTCTGCCAACACCTCTCCCCCTCCCCTCTGCCCATTTTCACATGAAAGATCCATCTCTGTTGTATGCCCACACCCCACTTATCCTCACATGTACGTAAGCGCAGAGCTGTTTGGTTTTTGCCTAACGCCCTTGTATAGTGCCAAATATACAGTAGAAAAGCAGTGTAGTTTTTAGCAAAAGTGCCTTCATTCAAGCAAAATTGTGTATTAGGGCTGTTAGATTACTTGAGACTTCACGCTAAAAATGCAATGCAATGAGGGCGCAATAGGTGAGATATGGTTTTTGCTCTCACTGGCAATGAATGACAGTCAGTTTTATGTCTAATTCTAAAAACTGAAAATAATATTAAATAAACACGGTATAATTTGTTAAAATTATACCACTGAAAAAAAATGCCTTGTGTTGTTCTTTGAACAGGTGTAAAGTCAGCTACATTGTCTTCTGGAAACCCGAGAGGGTCAAAGTGCATCTTCTATGTCTGTCCACTGTTCAGAGGCTCTGCAAGTTGTGTTCCACAATTGATATACTGTACATTGAATCAGCCGCTGAAAAGAAGCTTAAGGTTAAAATGACAGCCTCTATAAAGAGATCAATATTTATTATCAGTCAAACAGGCCCAAAAACCCCTCAACCATTGCGGATAATATCGCAGGTGTAGATAGTAACTAAATTGTCTTCCCCCCAAACCTACTTTAGCAATATGTTTGCATAGTTTTCCCTATGTTGTATTGTTCTATATGTGCACTTTGTATTGCTGTTGCTGCTTTCAGGTTATTTCTTGAGTTTGTTTTTGATTGTGCGTGCTGAGTGACACTTTAATATGATATTGGTTGTTCTAATAAGGTTGTTGCGTTATTTTGTTGTGTGTTCTCAAGTGGCATGTAGGATGTTTTTTTTGTCTCAGTCATTCTTGCCTTGACTGCAGGGCATTTTGTTATTGATTGCTCTCATTGATTGACTGGTACAGAGATAAAGCTAACTGACAGGCTGTAACAGTGGCATTCAGGACATTCAGGAGTGTTGTGATGCCGACAGATGCAAAATATACATCAGTCCATGAACTCTATTGCACAATAGTTCTCTCTCATTTACTACTCTGTGCCATTTACAAATTGTGTAATTGTGTGATAGTTTGGATGTCACTCAATCCACCCATTCATCACAGAATGTCATCTCCCCATCCACAGTTGTTTTCCTCCATTGATGCCATTTCCGACCGATAAAATCCCATTTATCATCTTATTTACTGCACGTTGTCTTTTCTGTCATTTTTCCATTCTGACTTGACCATCGTCCGCTTCTGAAATGAGACATGAAGAAGCTGAAAGGCATGAGAGAAAGAGGCTGCTGTGATAGCTTGACAAATGAAGGGCTGGTTTTTGATCCAAAGGGTACGTTGCAGTTGGTTTGATACATAAAGGGCAGGTGTTCCATCCACAGAGAAGGTTGCCTGGCAACAGACAATGTCACAGGTTACCTTACAGATGGGCATACTAAAACAGTCCTAAGTGATTTTTTTTTTTTGCCCTCTTTTGGTCAGTTTGTCCATTCATCTTTGAATCCTTGCTGTGATACGTTTCAGTGATTGTGACTACACTACACTCCGGAGTGTGACGAATGACAAAGCTTCAATTTTTGCCTCCTATCCTATTTCCTGGAGACATGGCTATTAAGTGAATAACTAATAATTGAACTGATTAAGACCATCCATGAAAAGGTTTCATTTTTCATACGAGATGATCTTGTGACAAATCAGAGAAATCGGACCAGAAACAGACCAGAGTTGCGAAGTATGTGATTTTTGACCTTGGAAACTTGCCGAGGAAATATATTAAAGTTATACTTCAAGAGACTTAATTTGTCTAATTGTTGCTCAAGTGAATGGTTCAAACAGAATGTTGTAGTAAAATGTGAAACCGTGTTTCTTAAAAATTAACTAAAAAAAAATAGGTCACCAAAAGTTTAGAAATCTTGGATGTATCTTTTTAATGTGTTAAGAACTTTGGAAATTGTGAAGAATTTCTATTGTCAAACTAGTCTTACATGACTACATTACGAATCCCACCAATTAATTCAACAGACCGTAGCCAGTACTGTGCTGCATGCTATTATTTAGGAAATAGAAGACAGTTATTATGTACGTTGTCACACAAAGCGGCCGGGCGAGACTAACGTCCGACCTCTTTGCCTTTACAACATTTACATTAAAATCCGGTCCGGGCAGCCACGGAAATCACGTTTCAGGCCAGCGTGAAGAACAGGAATGATTTGAGACGGACTTGAAACAACACGGGGCGTGAAAGCCAAATGTGATGGGCCATGATTGCATGGATGCCAGGCCCGATTTTTAAACTGTCAAAAAAATTGCCAGTCACGGTGCACATAAGTTTAGTTGGCCTCTGTAAAATGGGATGATTGCGACAAAACCTGACAGTTTGTAACAGGGCGTAACTTGGAGGCAGTCTGGAGTGGGAGGGAAAGCATATGAATTTTCCCAGCAACTTATGGTCTTTTCAAGTTTTACCGCGTTCTGTCGCATTTAACTTTGTGCTTTGCCACATTGGTCTGGGTTATCTTTGCAAGCTATTACAGTATATTAGTATGTATAATAATGGTTTATCACCACATTAAACCTCTGAGAATTGGATGAGCTGCATCAATTGGGTGTGGGTCGGCCCAATTAGTGCACTGCAGGCGCACCGGCTTTTAGGATGAATTCTTATTCATTAAAATATGCACACAAGTGCGAAGAAAATGGGCTCGTGCCAGCGGTGGGCAGCGCGCCGGGGATCATCAGCCCATCCTCTGGTCCGTTACTGACCAATGCCTATCTTGCAAACTGACAAATGACTGACGAGCAAAAAACTGTAAAATGCCCACCTGAATTATGGACCAGCAAAAATTTGTCAAATGCCCACTTCTGGCTGACACACATGTGTCTTGGATTTCTTCTCAAATAGTGCCCAGAGCATGACCATTCCTATGTATTTATTTGTTAAAGAGGCTCAATAATTGCCTGACAAGACCACCAAAGTGAAAAACTTGAAGATCTCACCTTTCAAACAAATTTCCTAGACATTACTTTTTGCATCATTGAATGTATGAATCACTGACGTAAAAAAAGCAAGAAAAAGAAAAAAGTATACTATTAGATAAGGTAATCGTTATCGTGAAAAGGCAAGATACATGCAGACCTAACGTTTTCTTTATTCAAAATCATGTAAGCCATTTATATTTAAGGTAAATGTAAGATGAGTTTTTAATGTAATAAAGGTATCTGGTATCACACTTTGGGGTTCATTTGCAGTTCAATCTAGTTATACGGGCATTCATAAACGTGGTGATTTCAATAGATATCTGAGTTTTCATAATAGGTAGTTCATTCTTATATTTTTCAAAACTGCGATTGAAGGTGTGGGACGGTGGGGGGGTGTAATGGAAACAAAAGTGGGAAATGTCACGCATTATTTGGATAGTCTGGCATGGCAAATCACATATATTATTTTTGGCTGTATTTGGAAGAATCCTGATCTGGCAATATCTGTCCAAGTTTCTTTCTTTTTTTTTTTTTTTCCTGTCGGCTGGCAAGATACTTATGTGAATTCTGTGATTTGGTAGGAAAAATCTGAATTGTGTCACTTGAATCATGGAGTGTAAATCCAGCACAGCAGAAGGCACATGGGGGTTCAATCCAATACTATAACCCCTAAGGAGCACATGTGGGTAGACACTATGAGGAAATATGCTGAATTAAAAGACATGAGTATAGTTTGATGATTATTACTAATATTCCAAACGCACCGCAGGCCAATAGAAGTATTGTTAAAATGCTGGAAAAGTCCCCATTGTCATGTTAGTACAAAAATAGTGCAGCAAAGCAGAACGTAGTATAAGGAGAGGAAGATGTGTATGGAGATGATGAGGTGCAGTCAGACCTGCAAAACAGACTGCGGCATGAGTCGCACAGATATGTGATGTCTGGGGAAGATCTCTGCTGGATTGAGCAAAATGTAGACGCTATGCACTATGCATCCTTATAAAATGCTCCTGAGATCAGATATACTTGAAGCACCAAGTTCATATGCAGTTGAAGAAATGTTAAGTGCTGTTACGAGCGGCTTCCGATGTTGGTCTGTTGAGTAAAGCAAGTCACATAAAAATGTTTTACTTCTGTTGTACAGCGTGAAACAGTCTTGCATTGGGATAACAGTGATTAGATTTTTTATTTTTTTTGTGACAACCACAGTGGCGGTCTGTGCGTTTCACATACCTTCAGTGATGTTCGCCCCCAATAAATACCCCTCAGAATAGCATCATTTATGACACCATAGGTAGAGAAATCATATACAGAAGCACACACACGAATTACTGGGCATTGCAGTACCAAAATCGTGTAAAACACAGGCTATTTTTGCATCAGCAATTAAAACTTGGCGCTATATGTGATACTGTCAAAACTTAAAAATAAAAACAAATTTCAAATTATTTGTCGATAAAGTTTTTTAAATCCACTAAGACCAGGAAAGCTTTAACAAGATTGTATGCTAAATTACAAATCTCACTATAATATAAGAAGAATGTCATTTTAGTTATTTAACATTATTTGGGCTGCACAATTAATCAAATTTTAATCTTGATCACGATATGGGCTTCTATGATTAATTAAGCTGATCCTTGGCAACATTAACATTTAAAAAATAGGCTAACGTATGTATGTCAACTCAAGCACTTTGCCATCCAACCACCAGGAGGCAATGTTTAGCATGTGTTTGCATGACAAATGCCGTTTCTCTGTCACCCTAATACAGTGGGCCCCCGGGTTACGAACTTAATCCGTTCAGCGGCTACGCTCGTATCTCGAATTGCTCGTATAGCGGGCAATCCAGACCCATGTTAATTCGTGAATGCGTGCAACGCGCGCAGAAGCCTTAGGTAAAATCATCACGCTGTATACATATATTAATATTAAGTGACTTAATCTACTGTACAGATGCATTAAATAACAAATACAAAGGAAAAATGACTTTTACCTTTGGAAAGGCGTGACTTGTGCTGAGATAAACAGAGATGAGCAGAGATGAATGCTCGAAGTCAATACGTTAAATCAGATATGCTATTGGTCTTACAGTGTCAAAGTAACTTTTTCAGTCAGGGTTTTCTCTACTTCCTTCCATCCCAACCAGCTGTGCCATCAAGCTAGATAAAGGCGTTCGGCCAATAGCATATCGGCACTTCTGTGATTGACGTGTGACGCCGGCCAATAGCATCTCCGTGAGTGAGACCGGGTGACCTTAATCGACCAATAGCATATTGGCGTCTCCTTGACTGACTGATAATTATTCGCACTTTTTTTTTAAACGGTTGGAATGTATTGACATCTTATTGATAAACACATTTAAACCTGTGACGATTTTTTGTCCTGCAATCGGCACACTTAATTTCATGTCAGCTGTTTTTCCCGACGTGAATTGAGCTGGGTGGAGGCGGAGGGGAGGTTGTGTGTGTTGTATTTACTAGGCACCACACTTGTGGCTTGTACGAGCGTCAGATCACCGTTGGTTACGACTCACAGAAGTGTAAGATTGGCGCTGTCCCAAAGCATGTCGAGAGGTCGCCGACTAACATGACATGCAGTTTTGTCAAGCAATCATTACATGGCACTGTAATAACAGCCGTAACAGTGTGCAGAGATTAACCTCTTGAGTTTATACGGCAACGCATATAGGCTATTGGTCTTACAGTGTTACAGTAACTCTTTCAGTCATGGTGCAAATCACGGAGATACTAAAACATCATCCTCTTATTTCTTCCTTTACCGCTGCTAGTAATTTTAGAAGCTATGTCTAACAGATAAAGTTTGCAAAGTCTTCAAAACATTCCGTTTTTCACTCATTTTGTCTACTTCCTTCCATCCTGTCCCATCAAGCTAGATAAAGGCGTTCGGCCAATAGCATATCGGCATTTCTGTGATTGACGTGTGACGCCGGCCAATAGCATCTCCGTGAGTGAGACCGGGTGACCTTAATCGACCAATAGCATATTGGCGTCTCCTTGACTGACTGATAATTATTCGCACTTTTTTTTAAACGATTGGAATGTATTGACAATTAATTAAAAAAAAACACACATTTAAACCAATGACAATTCTTTGTCCTGCAATCGGCACATTTAATTTCATGTCAGCTGTTTTTCCCTTTAGCTGTACAAACACTACACTTAAATGGTAATATATTTAGACACCGTGAGTGAGACAGTCAGTGTGACGTTGTAAGACCAATAGCGTTCACGTTACCGCCATGAGTACTTGTTGATGATTGTAGATGACGCAACTGCTGAATATTTTAACGCAGTTAGGCGAGAACATTTCTACATACTCAATGGCTGGTTTGTCGGAATGCCCGCAAGACGAAAGGTTTGCTCGTAAGCGGAGGACAAAAATCTCCCTGATCCACGCTCGTAAGGCGAATTGTTCGCAAATCAGGATGCTCGTAAGCCGGGGGCTGACTGTATATTGTTTACCAGTGTAAAATGGTGTTGAGTTTCCCACCTGATTCCTAATATACAAAGTGCTAGGTTTATATTGAGACCCATTTTGAAAACTCAGAAATGGAAAAAAAAAAAGGAATAAATTCGGTTTGAAATGACTGAAAATGACATTTTGACTGCTAATTGATTAAAATTTGTTTACAAGTAAATGATGTGCTTGTTTCTAAGTAGGCTTAATTTTTTTCATTGGTTTGGACTCAGTAAGTTAGCTGTGTTGCCTTGTGTGCCAAGTTTTGCTGTCAATTATTTATTTTTATTTATTTTAGTTTATTATTATTATTTGTAAGTATCAAGCCTTGTTTATATGCATACTACTTGGTTTAAAAAAGGGCAATAAATAGACATGTTTGACAAAATATGATGAATAATCGTGATTAATAATCGAGATTTCAATATTGACCAAAATAGTTGTGAAAATAATTGCGAAAATAATTATTTTGGTCATAATCGTGCACCCCTACCATTAATTGAATATGAACGAAATAAAATGAGAAAAAACATATGAAAAATGAAAATAATACATCAATAAAATGCTTGTACTCGCCAAAACATAGTTTACCACAAAATCCATTCTTCTTTCTTTCCTCAAGAAGACTTCAATGATTTGTTTGTGCAGTATGTCTGCGCGTTTCAGTTCCAACAATAAATCCTTTTCTATCGTATGTTTTAACTCGCTTTAAAGAAGGCAGAGAATGACTGCTGTACAGAAGCACAGGACACAGGGATCGTCACAGCCAATCAGTCAAGCTTGGTTCACCTTCATAGCGCTGCCTCCCATGCTGAGTATCCAACCACAGAGCGCATACATGTCATGTTCAACGTGAGGCTTTCTAGCAGGCATTACTGTTGCCAACTCGTGATCTGATTGGCTATTGCAACTGTCTAATACCACACAGTGCACTAACACCCGCAATTGTTGATTAACTGTTGTGTTAGGCCAGCAGAGAAGGCCTTGCCAGCTCTGACGGCCCAGCACTGGATTACCGGTAGCTAAGCATCATATGAACTATACTTGAGTCTTTTGCTTAGGCCACATTGCAGTTATTACATCTACCAGGGTTTTGTGGCTGCATTTTGCAGGCTTTTTCTGTTTGGATTAAATGTGTCGGTGTTGTCTGCATCTAATCTTGTTTACTTGTAAATGTACTGTCATTGAGGCTTACCCTTAATGCATTTCAATAAGACTGTCAAATAACCCAGTGAGCAACTTTTTTTTATTGATGCTGTTTTAAAACTGCATGTCACATTTTTTTAAAGCAGGCAAATGAATCAGTTTGTTGAGCCATTTTCACCCCTGAATCACTTATTCTCCTTGGAGAGAACATAGGTTAGTTTGGAACGTTTTACCACGCACAGTAACAAAGGGACCATTAAGTTCTGCTCCTGAACAACCACACGAAAGTTGTCCTTGACACTTCCCTACCCATTGCAAAAGAACGTACCGAGCCTCAGGCAACAAATGAATGCTAAGGAAGTCGTCATTCATTTATGGGTGCATGCATCACTTTGAAAGGGAACTTGTATAATGAAAATGGAATATATAAAATTATATGTGAGTTCACAAAACAAGGCTGATGTCGAGATTGGTTTTGAATTTCCCAGCAGCTAAATGGTTCAAATTGTAAAACAACATTTTTCTTAAAACGAGGCTTTTTTTTATTTAATGATTTATTTTTTCATCTTTTGTCATCAACTTTTTGTCAGACTTTTTACACCACAGCACTACCCAGAGGCCATGAGTTAGACACTCATGCATACACACACATACAGACAGGCAATAACTCCCGGCGGGTCTTTTTTCTGTCTCTTCCTTTTCTATCTACTGGTTCTTGTATTTTTTTTTCTCTCTGCTTTACTTGCCGGTTAAGTTGAGAAAAAAGAAAAAAAAGGAAAAATGCTAATAGGCTATCTGGCAGCGATTTATGCACTGTTTGTATATGCATTTATTGAAGCTTGGCCGCACCAATGTCATGTGAATTTACAGCCATGTCCTTAAAGCTGTTTGTCAACTCTTCTCAATAAATGCAATATAATGTGTGCTAACTGTGTCTTCTGCTAAAGCTGTAGTTTGTTTTGTTTTACTCAGGTTAAGCTCAAAGGTGTTTACCATTTTGGCCTTTCTCGACATCAAAGTCAACATGTAGAGACTTTCTTTGAAATCTCTCCAGTGAAATAGGCCAGGTTAAATCTTTGATGGCACCATTGAGCCTTCCTAAAGTCTTGACTGAAAGGTGTCCCAATGGAGGAATATGCTGACGTCTTAAGCAGTGGGACATTTGTTTTCATCTGTTTTCTGTTCTGCTTTCGGAAAACAAACAGCTTTGCTGTAATGTGTGCCCGAAGCTTTGCATCGAACCACAGAGTGATATTTCCCCAATCACCACTTTCTTGTCTGCCTCCTTTATTGTATTTCAGCAATGGTTGTATCTCAAACCTTGGACTGTTTTTTTTTGGGTTTTTTTTTCATTTCATGATCGCATTGGGGCATTGCTTATTTGTTTCTAAATAGGCATTCTGTGGAATGTTACTCTGCCACCAACAATTTAAAGCACACGATCAGAAAGAATGGAATCAACACTTTGAATGATGCTGTTTCTTTTTTAAGTGTTTCTCCATGTTTCTGTGGATTCTCGTGTACGTCAGCTCATATAAATTGACACATTGCAGAGAAGAATTTTGTAAACAAGCATTCCAAATTTGATTAAATTACCCTTACATGTCATTCTTACAAACAATATATTCTTACAATATGTGCTTTCTATTGCAACTAAGCTAGGGAATACATGTACCAACCTTATATAAACAGGAGGCAAAAAAGAATTGCAATTTGTCGCACTTAAAGCACTTTTGTTTGGCTTCTTACATACCATGTACTGTACTGTATATAGAGGTTGTATGGCTTTCTGGTGGTGTCGTTAGCTACTTCTGGACGGCTTCGAGCAAATTCTGGTTCACCGTCTGGTGTCTCGGGAGGGAGAAGCAGTGTGCCGTTAGCACCGTGTACAGTGGAAATGGGGCACTGTTGACCTCAACTCGGGATGTACTGAGCCTTTGGGGAGAATACTTCAAAGACCTCCTGAATTCAACCGACACATCTTGCTCTGAGGAAGCAGTCTGGAAACTATGAGGTGGGCTTTCCTATCTCTGGGGCTGAAATCCGGGAGGGGCTCATAGTTGAGCTCCTCTGCATTGAAAGAAGGCAGTTGATGTGGCTTGGGCATCTGGTTTTGATGCCTCCTGGATACCTCCCTGAAGAGGTGTTCCGGGCATATCCAATGGGCGGAGGCTGCGGGGACGACCCAGGACATGCTGGAGAGTTGATGTCTCTCGGCTGGCCTGGGAATGCCTGGTTATCCCCCCGGAGATGCTGAAGGAAGTGGCTGAAGAGGGAAATCTGGGCTTCCCTGCTAAAGCTGCTGCACCTGTGATCCGACCCCAGATGACCGGTCGAGGATGGATAGACAGTTTTACTTCTGTCCAAAGTAACCTGTGTACCTGAATAATCCCACACACCTATTAAAGTAACATCTTGAAGGGGGCCTTTTAAATCCGAAAATATAAATTCCACTTGATGGCAATGATCAGCTGCCTGCATATCAAACTACCCATACCACGTTTTTTATATGCCGGTACCAACTGCAGCATTCTGAAGCTACATTCTTAACAATGGAAGTTATTTTAAACCATGTGGTTTGTGCATGTTGTTTCTGAGTGACACCCTATTTCACTTAAACTCTCTGAAGACAAAACTGTGACATGTGGCGCTCGGTTTTAGGGGTCTTAATATATATTAAGTTTGCTCACACATGACACATTTATTCATATGGTTTTCCTGCCGGTATGCCCAATCTTATACATTATACATTATGAGTGAGACCAAGGAAGCTTTTTCCCTCTCTCCCACCATCTCCATCTCTTCCCACTCTACCCCATATCAGATATGATGTGGTACTCTCAATTTGCTTCCATCTGCCTCTGCTCTCCCTCTCACTGTAAACCCCCCCCGACTTATTGTCATGTTGGGTTACCCGTGGTAATTTATTTATAGTTGCACGCTGAATGACCTCTCCCAAATTGGAATACTGGGTAGTGGACAACAGGGAACTGTCAAGAGATGCAGAGATAAGAAGTGAGAAAAATGACAGATGCCATCCATTTTAACCAATTCAAATAACACCAAATGAGACAATTACAAAATTACTTGTTTGATTCCCAGTAGACT
Organism: Hippichthys cyanospilos; assembly: GCF_059441005.1. NCBI lineage: Eukaryota > Metazoa > Chordata > Actinopteri > Syngnathiformes > Syngnathidae > Hippichthys > Hippichthys cyanospilos. The sequence continues at coordinate 15,804,333 of NC_142379.1, read as the reverse complement.
TGATTTGACAGTCAATCATGATCGAGTGTCAAGTAATTTATTGTGATGTTCAGGGTGTTCATCTTATTCCCTTTAAAATTTGGGGCATGAGTGAGTATAATACGGTGCTCAATTGCAAGAACAAGTCCCACCTAGTAATCAGATGCCCAGTAGAAATAATGTGACCAAAGCAGGAGATACAGACCACAGACGTCAAGACATGAACGCTCCTGACCATGCATGGAGGGTTCCCATCCCAAATCCAACACCATAAGACTGTATGCCAGCTGTAAAGAAGGTGTATAAGGACTAGTGAACGTGAGAGCCACTGTCCAGTATGAAACCTCTAAGATCCATAAATATATTAAGGACAAGGATCTCAAACAGTGAAACACTGATGAAGAGAGGCTGGAGGAACCATCATGGTAGGACAAACCCCTACATGAGATGTACCAATACTGCAGGGTGCAAGATTCTAACCAAGTGGCAGGCATAGTGTACAGAAACATCTGTGTATGTGTCTCTGCGTATGGGCTGGAAACCCTTAGATCGAAGTGGGAAATGCCACCTAAGGTTGTGTAGAATTAGCGGGCTTAGAGCTTGTGGGATTTCCAGACACAGGCAGACAGAAAAATGATGGCGAACCAACCAGACATAGTGGTGGTGGACAAAAAACAGAGGAAGGCCGTTGATGTGGTTGACATAGCAATACCAAGCGATGGGGACATCCGTAAGAAGGAGCACGAGCAACAGGAGAAACAGTAAGGGCTCAGGGAGGAGCTGGAGAAGGCATGGCAGGTGAAGACCTCAGTGGTGCCTGTGGTCATTGGCACACTCGAGGCAGTGACCCCTAAACTGAAGGAGTGGCTAAAACGTACCCCAGGAACAACATCAGACATTTCAGTCCAGAAAAGTTCCCTGGCCTCTGGTAGAGGACCCGATCTTAGAAAGGATGAGATCATCTGCAGAGAGTGAGAAGAGGGTTCTTTATTTTTTTTAAATCAATTTTTCTTTTTTTTTAATCCAATTATTATTAACCGAGCTGTCATTTTAGGCAGTTAATGATTACATTGTGATATACAATAATATGCCACTGTTCTTTTTTTGTTTTTATGTTTGTTTCATGTGCTCACCATTTGATGTAGTTTCCCTGATATAAATGGTGCACTATACCTTTTTTCGGATTGTAGATTGATGGATGAAAGTGATGATGGAAGTACAGGTAAAATACTGATGACTGACTGATTACAGTTTGATACACCTAGAAAAACACTGATGGACTTACGAACTTAATGATGATGAATGGGTGCCCAGAGTAATGACGAATGACAGACTGGTAAAATAAATTTTCCACGTCTGGATTCTGGATTTAAACATGATCTGGGGCATGAAAGGTCATAGTCAGCCATGTATGTCTGTTCTCTGCTAGTTCCAACACATCTTAACATTATATTTCAGTTTGCAATCTCCAGTTTTACAAAACGCAAGCTTTCTTAGAGCTGAATTTTGATGAAGCGGGGCTAATAGATAATGGATAATTCGGTATAATTGAAAAGGTCACCACATGAACATTCATGGAATTATATAATGTTTTTCTTGCTTTGTGCGATAGTGTTTTTATGATAATTATTTCATATTGCTGCTCTGTGCTGTTCCTAATGGGTTGTCTGTTGAACTGAGAGCTGATTCTGCAGAGCTGATTCTGCAAACCTGCCTGGGCTCACAATGCTCTGTTTAGTAGTTCATTTACGCCCCATTATGTGTAACTCTCCATAACATTGTGTAATGTGAATAAATCATTCCAGTTTTAAAATCTTGTTTTTTTTGTTTTGTTTTTTTTTGTAAAAGAAAATAAAGATGGACTAGTTGTCCATCCATTAATATTCTATTCTCAAGGTGAGAGGCATACCCTGGACTGCTAATTCAAATGGACTTATGTATCTTTATAAACAAGCCAATGTACTGTATACTAATACATGCTGGATTGGCTCTGCCTAAAATCCAAACAAGACTGCACACCTGGAAGCCAATGAAAAATCAGCTTTGCTAATGGTAGCAATTAAATTGTAGATATGATGTGAAAGTAAGTGCTGTTAGATGACCATTTTACCATCCTGTCCAACAACCACCGGTTAGCCCAGTGAACTGCCAAATTGTTTCCTGACAGTGTGTACACATGTCCGTGCTTGTGTGCTAATGTTGAGGCCAGTGGTAGCTGTGTCTTCCATCACACTCCCCAACAGGAAGGACACACAGACCCATTAGACAACAGCGAAAGCTAATTGACCAGCAACCAGACACCAGTACTGACACAAACAGAGGTTTCCATGCTTCTTATATTGGTGCTGTTATAGTATGATATGCAACACTGGAGGTGTTCAGGCCGACTTTGAAGCCGTTTTACTGTCATGCTTTTTCAGTTATAGCTGCATCTCATCTCTTATATACATAGGCAGTATAATAAGGTTTGTACCCATTGCAATGTGTGCACATCTGTGCTAAACATTGTAACACCATCTGGCGCTGCTGTTAGAAATCTACGGTAGCTTATGGTACAGTTGTGCTTGCAAGCAGCAGTGTTTCTACTACTGAGTTTCCACTACTCAGAACAGTGAGGTATGCCGATTTATTTTCAATTTTATGAACTTTTTTTTTTTTTTTTTGCAAAAGTGCTTACATTCATGGATTGATAGCTGTGTGGATAAACAAAAGAAAACAAGTGCTGTATTGTAAACAAGTAGTGATGACGCGTCAGGAGCAACTGGGGGTTGAATGTCTTGTTCAAGGACGCTTTGACGTGGTCACAATGGTCAGGGCATCGAACTATTAACCTCTCAGTTTGCAGATGATAACTCTGCCACTAAACCAAATTGCAGGTGTAGGCAAAGGAAATTTTACTCAACACCAGGACAGAGCAGAAAATGGATAATGCTGATTGCAATGACTTGTTAGGCTATTGTCATCCAAGGTAGCATTTAGCATTAGCTAGAATAAAATGACAACCGCCAAATACCAAAATGGCTAGGGATAAAATTTGTTGTAAATAGTTCCTTTCGAAAAGTTATTCATGTTTTATTTTCAGCGATGTTCCAGTGTCACAATTTTTAGTTAGTCTTGTCACCATAATCTTACTGTATATGGCAAATAAAGTGCTATGCACTTTCTTGCTGTTCAGTACAATGTGGTGATGGTGACCAAAATAACGTAATCAGTAATAAAAGAATAAAATGTCATTGAAAGCAGCTGTGCCCAGTGAAGAGAATCCCCTCTAGCGCACACGATAATGCTCACTCTGTATACTTTAATCACATGTGCGTTAATCAGCACCTCGGGTGTTCTTCATGCGCCATCACATCTAATGGTAAGTTTGCAAGTTGTTTTTTTTCACTATACAGCAACTTAATTTTACACATACAGTATGTGACAGTAAGGAAACTGCAATACAACTGCCTTCAGCAATCGACCATTACGCTCCATTCTTTTTCTTTTTTTTCCAATCTAGTTTAGTAATACAGGAGTAACATTTGTATGCGTCTCTAAATATTGATATTTGATTTATAACATTGTGTTACCAAAGGTTTTAGTCTGGAATGGATAATTTTACTTGTGTGTGTGTTTTGTTGTTTTGTTTTTGTCCAAATTCAAATTTATCAGAGAACCAGTTACCTGCTTTGGATTGTGTTCTATCAAAGAGGTCTATTTTAATATTTTTTCTTGAATAGATGCAGACTTTCCAGTTTCCCTCTGAAGCAGGGTTTCAAATATCCATCAATACTCTCTTAGTTAGGGTCACAGTAGGGGTGCAGGTTCATGGCCAAAATAATAATCACAATTATTTAGCTCAATATTCAAATCAGCCATTATTAATCACGATTATTCATCATGTTTGGTGAAACATGTCTATTTATTGCCCTTTTTTTTAAACAAGCAGTGTATAAACAAAGCTTCAAAGCTTGATACTTACAAATATAAATCAACTAAAATAAAAAATATAATAATTAATGGCAAAAGTTGGCACACAGGGCAACACAGCTAACTCACTTGCTGAGTGCAAACCAATGAAAAAAATGAAGCCTACTTGGAACCAAGCACATTATTTACTTTTAAGCAAATCAATTAGCACTCATCTTAGGTCATCGGGTTTTTCAAAATGGGTCTCAAATGACAGCTATCAATGTATTAAGAATATTAAGAATCGGGTGAGAAACTCTATGCCATTTCACACTGGTAAATAATATATTAGGGAGGGAAAATAAGAGGCTTTTTTCATGCAAAGGTGGGAAACATTGGCCTCTAGTGGTATTGCTTGATTTGATTTGTAATAATAAAAAAAGTGCTTGACTTTTTAAACGTTAATTTTGACTGGGATCAGCTTAATTAATCGTAGCAGCCAGTATCGTGATCGCTATTGAAACTCGATTCACATTTTGCAGCCCTATGTCACAGTTGAACTGGAGCCTACTGTATCTCAGCTGACTTCAAACAAGAGTCAGCCAACTTCCAAGTTTTCAAATGCAACACAATAGAAGTAGTATGCCATGTCTGCTTATGAGTTACAGGTCATGAATTATTACACGTGGAGCGTTCCTGAATCTATGAGTTAGGGACCAACCCTACTTTAGAGGTTCATTTGATATTGTATGAAAGTTCTTGAGAAAGAAAATCACCCAGAAGAATTAAAAAAAAAAAAAAGGAAAAAAAAAACTTGCCTCATTGAGTCATACAAGCAGACACACACGGCAGCCAATCCTCATCGTTTACAGCGGTGGGTTTTCATAATGAATTACAACAATAATGACATTTACTGCACTGGCTTATCACTACAATGTAGGCGCCAGAATGAATATTAAATTGACTGAGGTTAATTTATTTGACATATTTTAGGACATGGTCATTACATATTTCTGACTCTTTCCCCTTTTAGTGATCTCCCCTTTCTTTTTGCCCACCTTTCTCCATAATTCAATGACAGCTATTAATAATGTAAGGCTCTGACTGTGTAAAATGCCAGCTCTTTGCTTATCAGCAAGCTGCCCCTTTCAGGAAACTAATGTTGACAAATGACTCCCTGCATACGACGTTTGAACATACTATTAACCTCTGAAACACTTTTGTGTTTGAATAGTTGCGAAAGAGAATTTGTATTGTGAGTAATAATAGATGTCGTGTAGGTGCGGCTATTAGCATTCATTGACCTTCAGTCTTGTCAGTCTAGCCAGGTTTTCTTCAAATGCCATCGCACGTCACAGCAATAGTCCATTCCAAAAATTTGCACACATGCACGCACAAGCACACAGTCCATTCCAAAAATTTGCACACACGCACGCACACGCACACACACGCACACACACACACACACACACACTGAAACAAACACTCAGGCTCAGATACGGCCCATAACTACATTTGTTGGTCAAAGAGGTACACTAAGAGAAGTGTCCAAAGATAAAGGGTTTAATTGGGTGTGCTTATCTTAACTGGAAATTTTATTACACACAGTACACCCTTGGGCAGAGTTTGTCTTTGGTCATTGTTAATGAAGAGTTCAGCGTTAAAGACATGAAGCTAAACTGGGCTCATTAAATAGAGCCGAGTGCTTAGTATCGCACTTTCTGGATTCTGAATAGCAAAGCTACAAAATTCACTAAGCTTCCTAATTACCTTTCCATGGAAAGTCATACCAGCCCTGGAAGGGCTAGCCGATTAAATGTCATTTTGTGTGCATGTAATCCAAATATGAAGGTGTGCTGATTTATATGTGCATTATACAGACAAGCTGTTGTTCACCCATGGGTCTTTTGTGCTAATAGTGTTCTCTGTCATTTCCACAATCTCCCTTTTCATACTTCTTTTTGTGCCTCGCTTCATTTACCTCAATATGTTTTTCTTTCCTCTCCCATATCCTATGCATGCGCTGGCTGGTCTTCTAGATCATTATTGGAGTCTTATCCTTGCTTCACCATTCTCTGTGTTTATTCAATTTGCTCTTGGCTTCCTCTTTCTCTTTTCAGTCTGTTTTATTTAGCTTTGTATGGACCTGTGTTCTCTTTTTCCTCATTTTGGCATTTTAATTTTCTCTCCCTCTCCGCGTGAGCCTTTTGTGACCTGCTTTTCCTTAAAACATCAATCCATCCATCCATTTTCTAGAGCCGCTTAGCCTCACAAGGTTCGCAGGCTTGCCTATCCCAGCTCTCTTTGGGCAGAAGGCGATGGTCACCCTGAACCGTTACCAGCCAATTGCAGGGCACGCGGAGACGAACAACCATTCACGTACCCAATGTCCTTAAAACAAACACAAATAAATAAATAGAGGATGCTATTAAATTTTCTGCAGTTTTGCTTCTGAAACTTTTCATTTGGGATTGTGACATCATTTTTGTTAGCTCAGCAAAGTTCTTTTTTGGACGGATGGCCCACATGGTGCAGCTTTCATGATCAATATCAGCGCGCTTCCAGAGAAGATCATGTGCACTCTTAGAAGAATGCATCTCTTATATCCATTCATAAAATTAGGACACTTGCGAAGTCTGATCAGCTGGAGCAAGAAATCTTCTACTTTCCGTGTATTACAGTACCACATTTTTGCCATTTTAATTGTCGTTATTCCTAATTTTTGGGCAAATAAGATCATGACTACCAACTCATTCATCATTGCAATTTAATAAGGTCTTTAAAGGGAGTTTTCTCATTTAACGACCGGGTTATTAACTTATTTTTACACCTATATGAGTTCATAGGTTTATGTTTAATGGCACTGTCTTTTTATATGATGTGTGCAATGTTGATTATAGGTCTTTATGCTAGTGTGTCATTGTATGAAAAGAGTGCACAGTATATTGTGTGCACTTAATCAGGGTTGATATGTCGTTTTGTAGATATTTGTACCCTGACATTTTTCTGATAAGAAAAATCAGGTTACACATTCACTCAAGCATGAAAGTTATTGATGTCTTTGAACATCAGCGGATATTGTTTTTCCGTCTATTTGATGTTGGGTATGAGGTTTAAGATTACACCCTTTATTCTGTATGCATACAGTGTGTTGATGAGTGTGTATGCACATAGGCTCACGCTCTTATCGGCGGTGTCACACAGGCACTGAACCAACAAACTAGCCAAAGCCTTATCACTCTAAACACCGCCACACTGTTTACTCGGGAAAACTGATACAAACACACATTTATTTTATGGTACATTAATTAATTGTAATGACAGTCTGTATGTATACTGCAAACACGTGGCCAGTGGAATAATACTATCAAACCTATTCTATATTGTATGCATAAATCTGTCCATTAACTAGTGACATACAGTATTACCAGCCATTTAGTAGCTCTCTATGGTTATTTGCAGCATGGGCTGCAGAATCAAACGGAAATAAATCATGCACTTTATTATAGACTGGCTGCACAAAAGGCCAATAACCAGACTGCTGTTTAGCATGATGCAGTAGCAGCTGGGGGTATAAAGCCTGGGACCCAAACAGATGTGTCATTAGTGAAGATTGCTGATGTATCCCCAATGTATCACTGGGATTTAACAGCTCAAATCGTAAAAGACTAATGACTCTTATTATAATACTGAAATTGATCACAATTAAGGTTGTCAAGTTATGGAGGCACAGCAGCTTGTCCTGTACGTCACCATTAAGGCATTAAATGCTGTCGCCAGGTCAATGCAAAGCTCTTTTTTTAAGATTAAAACAACACTTCACCATGCGGGATAGAGAGTTTAGCTCAAACTGGACGGAGAATTGATGAGCTGGATATGATGCGGGAAAGTGTCACGTCGTGGCATGGCGACGTGAGGCGGTGGAGGGAAAGGGACTCAAAAACGCAGGAGGACGGAGAGGGTGTGCTCAAACAAAAATGCTCTTTTAATAATAAAACAAGGCAGGAAAAGCAGAAGACAAAAACTTGACAAAGTAGCAAAATAAATGAGGAACGGAATATAACTCACGAGACTTAATGGGACGACGGGGAAGAATGGAGGGCGAGTACAGAGGCACAGGGAACACGAATTGACGAGGTACAAGTACAATAATCCGACGACTAACATAGAAAAGGCTGCAACTTAAATACACGAGGCTACTAACAAGACAACGCGAAACAGCTGCGAGAGACAAGAGGCAGGGGAAGCTGATTGGGTGACACGCAAGCGCAGGAACGCACAGGCGACAGGTGGACAAGATAAAACTAATGGACAGAAAGGTGAGGCAGATGCGGGGAAGAAACTATACAACTAAATGGCTAAAGAAACAACCCAAAATCTCTACAACAAAACCCATAGCAGAACGTAATTCAGGCAGAACGTGACAGAAAATGAGTTTCTGTTGTTTTGAAAACCTACTATCTGCCCGTTCACAATCTCTACGGCCCACACAGAAACACAACTGAGGTTCAGCATGATATGTAATTTCTCCCGATCTCTTCTCCTTTCCCGTATCCTCTGAGTTCTTGTGAAAGTGACCCCGCCAATACAAATGCAAAAGAAGTAAACATCACCGTGGCTGAGGATTTCACCAAAGTGGTCTGCACAAATTTCGAACCCACTCAATGACCTACTCGCGAAAACCGAGGCTAAACTAATAATACATTTTTAACAAGATGACTGTGAATGTGTTGCTTTCATCCATTAATTTTGAACTCTTAATCATGCTCAGTGCCATGTTAAAATTGATTATCCGATCCTTATCCCGTCAAATACTCAAGTAATCTCTGAGCTATTTTTTTTAAAGATAATCCACAAAGATTGAATATGTGTTGAAGCTATTGGCAATAGCTACACATTATAAGTATGACATTTTTAGACACTAACAAATATGCTTATGCAAACAGATTAGCAATTGCGATTAACATTAGCAATTACAAGATCAACAAACACTAACTACTATTTTGTACCCAGCTATATATTGTTATTTGCACATTACACATGAAACCTTGCTGTATAATTGGCCAACTCGATGCAAATTTGCTCCTCCTCAGCTCCAGAACCAAAACGAAACTAAAGGATGTGGATAAGGTCGGCATGTATTTTCTGTTGCACAGGTGATGCGGGAAGTTGCAAATTGCTCATTAGCGAACTTCAACATTGGAACATGGTTAAAAGTTTCAAAAAGTTGACTTTTCATATTATGGCCCCTTTAAGAGTGGAGCTGCCTGTTAGCTACTATGAAGTCAATAAGTTCCTGTTTGTTTTTGACCACTAGATGGGCCATGGTTCATATTTTACTGACCCCTGCTAGTTTAAATTTGAAATCTTTTGCGACCCACCTAATACTGGTCTACTAAAGATTGTAGTGACAGGATATATTCTCAGATAATACAGCCCCAGTGCTTTTGGGGAAGTTCTTTAATTTATTTCGGGAAGCTCCTTGTGCCATGTGCCATTAACATCTAAATCAGTGTTGTCAAGCACACAAATAGCATCAGCCATTTGGCCATGAGGGGGCGCACTACGACAACCATAGTCTTCTATTATGTATTTTTTGGGGGTGCTATGGTAGTAGGTCTTTTTCACTTTGCAGTAATTAAACATTATTTCCCTGCAACACAGTAATCATCTGCAAAAAAAGGCCAGTGCAGAAAACAGTGGGACAAACATGGTACCGGTGAAGCTTCGAGGCAGATATTTTTTCGTCGACTGACCTCACTCGGTCAACTTTTTTTTCATAACATACTAGGCCAGAGGATAGGGGCATCCTGAACTGGCCTTTGGGTAAAAAAGTATGCAATACAACTTATGCTGGGGGGGGGGGCATACTGTCTTTACAGTATACAGTATATACTGTATATATAATATATATATATATTATATATATATATATATATATATATATATATATATATATATATATATATATATAAATATATATAGTGGGCCCCCGTGTTACGAACTTAATCCATTCAGCAGCTACGCTCGTAACTCGAATTGCTCGTTACTCGAATTGCTCGTATGACAGGCAATCCAAACCTAACCATCACGACTTTATACACATATTAAAAATTAGTAACATAATCTACTGTACAGTTAAATTAAATAACATAAATATACAAAGGAAAAATGACATTTACCTTTGGGGCGATGTGACTTGAGCTGGGTGGAGGTGGAGGGGAGCAGAGATCAACCCGCAAAATTTATTGATTTATTTTCTTAAACGGGAACTTTTCTCAAACTAGAACATCTCACCGGCGATTTCCTTCTCTTTAATCCATAATAGAAGAAGCCTCTCCATTTTGTTGTTGACCGAGGTCCGTCCCCCGGCAAGGAAAGTCTTGCCCTTAGAAGATTGCCGAGCGGTTACGGCCATACTCACGAGCAAGGTTAACTACGCGTGCGCCTCCTCCTCCGTTTTTTTTTTTAATATCTCCTGCTTGGTTTCTATTGTCATCATCCTCTTACTTCTTCCTTTACCGCCACTTGCAATTTTAGAAGCCATGTCTAACAGATAAAGTTTGCAAAGTCTTCACAACATTCCTTCTTTCCGTTTTTCACTCATTTTCTCTCCTTCCTTCCATCCCAACCAGCTGTGCCATCAGCTAGATAAAGGCGTTCGGCCAATAGCATATCGGCATTTCTGTGATTGACGTGACGCCGGCCAATAGCATATCCGCATCTCCGTGAGCGAGACCTTAATCGACCAATAGCATATCGGCATCTCCGTGACTGACTCCGTGACTGACACCGTGACTGATACAGTGAGTGTGACAATGTAAGAGCAATAGCGTTCAGTGTTACCATGACAAGTGTGAACGTTTGTTTTCGTTGATGCAGCAAAGCGAAAATAATTGTACAAACGCATTGACTGGCATGTCGGATTGTGCGCAAGACAAAAGCTTTGTGCGTAAGAGGGGGACAAAAAAACGCCGCGGTCCACGCTCGTAAATCGAAAAGTTCGTAAAAGAGGGAGTTCGTAAACCGGTTGCCCAATGTATATATATAAATAGTATGTAACAAAAAAAGGCAGAAAAGTGCAGAACATAGTTTTTTTTTTAGTCCCTTGCAATATTACTTTGGTTTTCAAGGTTTTAATTGGTTTTAAAGGTTTTAATGGAGAATAATTGTATATTCCAATGTAAAAAAGATCACAGAGGTCTCTGTCCTTTGCAGAAGCAGTTTTAATATGTGGTGGTCAGTCCATTAGCAACCATTAGTCATTTTAAGCACTAATAGTGTGACACTTGCAATGTTGCATTGGACTAAAGATACACACAATCCTTTAAAGCCATCCCACTTCCCCCTCTTTTGCCATTTGTAAGAATAAGCACACATTCATTAGTCAGAAAATCTAGCCACGGATTTGTCTATCTGAGCGGCCTTGGCTGTTTTCAGCAATAGGGGCAAAGGAGGTGGGCTTTATATCAATGTGTGTAGATTCGAAGTTGTTCTGAATAAGGTGAATGTTTACTGACTGAAATAGACTAATAGAATGGGTACAGTGTGTACCAAATTTATGAAAAATAGCGAGCCTGCAACCGTTGTGAGGATAAGCGGCTATAGAAAATGGATGGATGAATGGACATTCATTTAGACACTGCCTATGTGAAGCTGTTTTCAAAAGTGAGACCAGGAGAGGGAGCTATGGTGTTTTTGGTGCGTCTGAGACTGATGAGAATGATTGGATTTTTATATAAATCGTAATGAAGTACACTACTAACCAGGATAGAGACTTACAAATTGGCACAACGTGAAAGTGAATCCGTCTTTTGTCAGAACCTATGCAACTGAATTTTGCAGTTGTGGTAGGGAGGCAATATTCTTTTCAGGGAGACCAAAAAAAAAAATGAGCATTGCAATAGTCAATTCTTCAGGTGATAAAAGCATGAAATAGTGTCTCCGTGTTGGCTTTTGAGGAAAATAGATGGCCAGTGGTTTTGAGATATTTTCATCATATGAGTGTAGCTCAGTGGCATCATACTATGTTCTCTCTGTCATACTGAAATATCAGCTGTTACCAAACCCTCTCTTAATAGTTCACAGTCAGCTCATGCTATTAGGTAAATGTCCATCACTTTGTGCTCTTTAGATGCCAACATTAGTCAGAAAAGTCCATTGGAGTCTGCGCAACAAAAAAACACAGTCAAAAACCTGCATTAATTAACCTCTGCTAAAGTACTCTTTTGGTATTGTAGAGACACAATGACCTATGGATGCACTCCTGCAGGAAGGGTGTAAGTAACGGAACTCTTTCCTCGAGGAAAAAGAAAATTCAAATCCTTCATGTTTTGAGGTTGTTTAAAGATTAACGCGGACTTTATTTGCAACAGAGTTGTGATTTAAATGAATTGTTCTTCTCAAGTGCAACCATTTTTGAGTAGTAGGAGGAAGGAAAAGAAAGATACAACAAAACTCAGGTCTGCAGTTTTTCAGAGCACTGAAGACTAGACCTTTGATGTTGATTGTTCTCAAAACAAACAATGCTGGACAATAGCCTTGGGCTTTGATATTCTTACAAAGAACAATGTATTGATTGCTTTCTTTGTAGTATACAACATCTTTCAGAAATGTTCTACTGGTACTTATTGGGGTTAACACACTATAAAACTTGTATATTGTATTTTAACTAGTGGATTTATTCAAGGTGACATAAAGAGACAACAATTGCGTGAGATGGTGAAATTTAAACTATTCTAAGAATTGTCACAAAGCATTTTTCCAGAGAAAGTGACACATTATTTTAGGGTTCACCTCCTCAAATAAATTGTTAAATTTTGAACCGGTTTGACAGGATCCAATCACATACAGTAGCATCACATAGAGTTATACAGTGGCGCCTGAGAAACTTTAGCCGGTGGCATGTGCGGTTACAGTCAAGTCATCTGTTTGGCATGCAGAAAGGCATCTCTATGCAACATAGCTCAATTTTTTCATGAATAAAAGAAAAAAATGTGATGCACCGAGTGTGAAAAAACAAAGCAAAGTAGCTTGGGAACGCCGTAAAGATTTCCCCTGAGTGTTTCATCCATATTAAAGCATGAAAAATTAATCTTGTCATCTTAATTGACAAAGGTGTTGAGATACAATCTGGCTTTGTCCAATTGTATGAGTGACGTTATATATTATCTTTGCCTTTATGTCATCCTGCGGGAAATAGCCATCTGAAAAGATTTTGGAGAGACAGCCTTTTTCAGTGTCTGGCAGAATAATAGTTCAACTGATAATAAACAGTCTTGGTCTGGTAGTTATTAGTATGAAATGAGTATTAAAGATAACAGGAACAAGTGAAATTTCCCTCTGTACATTTCAGTTGGTGCCATGATGTGGATCCTTGACACTTCCCTAAATAGTGACTTTTGTGTACTACTATTTGAATGGGTAGTGAATATGAATTTATCTCCAATGCAGTGCCCCTAAATATATCCCAGAATGTGTTTTGAACAGGACACCATTTTACGCATCTTATCGTTTGACATGATGAGCTTTTAAATTTTCTTAAGTAAAGCCACACAACATCAACTGACATCAACTTTTTGTTTGCATTTTTGTAAATACAGCTTCATGCACAATGTCATTAAGTGTTCAAAAATATATGTTGGAAGTTGTAATCATGCCTTTCTCTTGCATTATTTATTTCGGAATTAATGGTGACCCCCAAAATTGCCAGAAAAATATTTTTCTAGCTGATCTCATCTAGCTAATATCTGAACTATAATATTAGTACACTATACAGTATAAAGATATGTTTACTGTTTAAAACACAACCACGGACTGTGACAATTTATAGATTGTTGTGGCTTTTGGATTATGCGAAATTGGTAACAACAGAGAAAGCAAAATTGCCCCAAAAATCCACAGCACCATTACGCCCTATCACCACCAGCCTGATAGTACAGCACTCAAGGCAGGATGGAACCTTTCTTTCAAGTTATATACACCAAATTCTGACCTGACCGTCCAAATGTCACAGCTGAAATGGCGACCCATCAGACCAGGTAACATGTTACTGGTCTTCTTCTGTCCAATTTTGCAGAAACTGTAGCTTCCATTTCCTGCTCTTATACATCATAGAAGGTGGAACCAACATGTTCCTCTGCCACTATCAACTATCAAATAATGTCATGTTCAATTAATCTCGCTTTCGCCATTCTGATGCTCACTTTGAACGCATGCATAATTGCCTTTTCCGGCATGTGAGTATAGTACTTTCCTTTGATGTGTTTTTGATGTCCTGTCATCTATTAATCCAAGCTTTTACTCTATGGGTTAAGAGTGGTACACAATAAGACATGAACATTTATAAAAAGGGCTAAAAAACAAAACAAAACAAAAAAACAAGACAGGGAAAAGGAAAAGCAAAGCAGAGTGGAATGGACATTGGGGGAGAGAGGGCTGTTTGATGAAAGGAAAAGGAGATTGTTATGATCCGTTGCCATGGCAGCGTTCGGTTTCTAGGAGTAGATTCCTCATTTTTCGATTACTGACAAATAATAAATGCATCCAGTTGAAAAAGGGCTGAACTAGTGCCTCAATTGATGCAAGCTCGAAAATGTTTGCATCAGTGCGGCCTTTGTATGTGTGTGTTCACGAGTATAATTATCCTGTCACTCTAAATACGTGTCTTTCGGGACGATAATGGCATCGCCTCGTGTATGTTCCAATCATTGATGTGAATACCTCTGCAGTTTGCTTGTGTATTGCAGGAAGCAGGTGTTGATCCCGAGGCAGGGGAATGCAATATAGGGGGTCACAGGAGTCACCCACAAATCATTTTGCCGCTGTCACAACACATACTTGAGAAACATTGCCAGTTGATGGAACCCATGTATACAATGAAAAATTGAAGGCACACAGGTAACACCTGTAGGGGCAAGAGTGAAAGTGATATAGAGGGATGATTTCACTAGCACTTTTGAGCTGGATGACAGCGTTCCCTCGCACGCACACACTGCATTCGCACACTCTTCCACCCGCTTCGTCACACTTTGTCATTAGTAGACGCTTAGGGCAATACGAAAGGCCAGGCTGCAGTAATCATGAGATAAAAACTTTCAATCGTGGGGGCTCGCTTTTTCCTTTAATCTGTCCGCTCTCGAGGATTTGAGATGTTCTCTCCCAATACAATCTGTACACTGGCCAGTAATAGACTGCTATTATCCAGTGGGCCACTGGAAAAACAAAACAAAAAGAAAACAATATACTTCTGCAAATGTTTACTGTCATACAATATGAGAAATAAGACAATTCCAATTAATAAATCAGTGCATGTTTTAAACTAACGTACTTTTTTGTCTTATTTCTGAGCTTTGCAATAGACTGGGGACCAGAGTATGTTGTACCATGCGGCTCACTCCACGTTCACTGGGCTTACCTGGAAACTGAGGATAAGCTGCATAGGTGCCATTTTTTTAATCCTCCGAAAATTGTTTGCCCAGTGAAGAAGGAAAATTGCCAAAGGTTGTTTGAGTAAATAAATAATAACACTGTAATATAAAAATGCTCTGTATGCATTCAGTTGGGCCGCAGAAAGATTTTGCCAACAGTTTTTCCTGTCCTACCATCCTAAAATAAGCATGTTGTTAAGGATTTTCTTTTATTTATTTTTCTATTTAGACTGCACAAATAGGAAGAAATTATGGTACATTTTGCTGAAGAAATATGTAATGTAGTTTCTGGACATGAGAGAATTTGAGGCCTTCAGATTCTGAATTAAGAAAGTCTTCCATTTACCAACAAACTTTCCCACACTGGCAACGAAACTCCAATTCCTGCTGAATCAGATTTCATTCACCATTAAAGGCACAATTTGTAAGTTATGTAGTAATACTTTTAGTACTCATATTTTCATAGCAACGGACAAAATAGGAATGCACATATAAATGGAGGAAAGATTAACAATTTAGTGTGGTACTGTGTATTTAGAATTCAGGACAGACATTTGCATATACTCATAGCTATTTTTTGCTACCATTTCCCTTTCCAATTCTATGCCTGTCACCGAAATTATAGGGGCTTAATAGAACAAAGACAATTCAAAACATTTTCCTTTTAGTGCAATCTTTTTGTTTATCTAGTATTTGTATGTTGGTCAATGTGGTAAAATGCCTGCAAATGTTTTTTTCAATTACCTGACTCTGTAGAACTAAACACAATATTTGGATGCATGTGTGCATGCAAATATCTGCGACACAAATACTCAAATGCCATTAAGATTCACACAAGAGCAAATACAACCAGACTGAAAATAGAAAGACCGCATGCTTGTGCGCAAAGAATTTTATAAAACTGGCCTAGTTATTGTTAGTCTCTCAGTAGATTAGACAACACTCGTGCTTGTCTTTTTGCTGTTTTCTTTCTGGGGTGGAGGGGGCAGATGTGGCTGTCTCTGATTTGGAAACAGTGTGCTCATTAGTATTCATATAGTGATTTTCCATCCATCGTCCCCTCTCTCCCTACCCGTCCATCCGTCTGTCCGACCATCCCTCCCTACCTACCCATTCATCCCACCCTACCACTCTGTGTATAATAGGGAGTCCTTGTATACCTGTGATGTGATTGTCTTCTACACCACTAATGTGTAAAATACGGAGTCCAGTCCATATATACCGTTGATGTTTGTATTTGGGACTT
This sequence comes from Hippichthys cyanospilos, assembly GCF_059441005.1. Lineage (NCBI taxonomy): Eukaryota > Metazoa > Chordata > Actinopteri > Syngnathiformes > Syngnathidae > Hippichthys > Hippichthys cyanospilos. The sequence goes on along the minus strand of NC_142379.1, from coordinate 15,787,788 downwards.
TAAATACAGAGGTTTACCATTCAGTATTGCTCAATTCTTGTTGTATTGTGTTCCTACCCGACAGGGATAATGTCAGTACAACGATTGCCTTTTTATGTGCTTTTAAACATCCTTATCCATAGTTTAACCATTCGTTTCTGTAATAGTAATACAGTATCTTGTATGAGTCTAAATTGCGTGTGATCTTTTTTTCTTGCGACTACAAACCTAAAATGTGCGAGTACAAAGTCGTCAGGACAACTATCACTTGTACTACTACGAAGATTCACTACAGGAATATGCACAAACCTCTGGGATTGCCGTCTGTGGATACGACATTCTATTCTGTGAGTTTAAGTCCCAATATGCAAATTGAGATGTCACGCAAAGCTACCAAGGAAAGTAAGTCAATTGTGAGTCATCCGCTGCGCAAGCGTCAAGCAGAGAATAGCGCAGCATGATATACGGAGCTTTCAATAGCTCATCAGAATTGAATGTTAAGAATAATGTACGCTTATTTTTAGTCATGCCAAATGAAGCTTTTATGGGCCACTTGTGGCCTTTAGGGCCAGTTGCTTTGACAAATTTGTCCACTATCTGAAGCTTTAGAATCAGCTAGGGAACAAACACTGCAGTTGATTTGCTCGAACCTTTCACTTTGAAAAACCTTTGGTTTTGATGTGCCATAAAAGCTGAATTTGAATACTATTAACACCTAAAGATGAATTATAAAGATTTTTACATATTTGTGTTTGTGGCTAACAAAATGATGGTTCATTTTATTCATGTTTTACTTTAAACTTACTTCCCCTGGTTGCTTGAGATGATGTCATCCCAATTTCCATATTTTAAATCACACATAATAAGAGAGTCGTATCCATACGGCAAGCCACACGAGAAGTTTGTGTGCGGACATGAAGTCATGTCGAGTGAAGTTTTTGTAGTTTGTACGAGTGATAGTCGTATTGGAAAGACTTTGCACTTGCAGGTTTTACGTGTGTAGCCACAAGAAAAAAGAAATCAAACACACAATTTTCATTCTTAGTCAGAAGGAAAATAACAAAACCACACAATTTAGAGTCACACTCACAAACAAAATGTTCATATTCACTTAATTTATTATACTCAAAAGAAAATATGTCATACTCAAAGAAATCAGACTCGAATTTAGACAATTTTGACAAGATAAAACTATTACAAATATGAATGGTTAAACACGCATATGTCTTTTTGATGATCATACTCCATTCATGTGTACCTGACATCAATTCAAATAAGGAAGTGTTTGGGGGGTTTTTGGTCACTGTGGCAGATGTGATGAACGACAAATACTCAGTGCTTTGCAATATTTTACAATAATGACACATTAGAATTTTATATTGTCATATCATCAATATCATCATCAAAAGTATGTATGTACTATACAATATTTAGGCCTCATTAGTAGATCAAGTATGTCTGTATGTATGTACTATATATAGGCCGATAAACTTCATTTATTTATGCCAAGACTGGTAAATACACAAATACTACTGTACATATTTGCATTGATGCTAAATAAAAAATACATCGTATAACTTTTTTTTTTTTTAAACCGCACCATTAGTGCCCAAGAATTATGGGATCTTCGTGTGGAATGTGATTTTTGTACATGTACACTAGGGGGCACTGTGACAGCAGTACTGATTTATTTATTTATTTCCTTGTCATGCCTTTTGCAACACGCACACAGATGATTGGGGTGAATAGAAATGTTGAAAGGGACAAAAAACAAGATATGGGGGAAATAATTGGAGGAAGGAAAGCAGGAAGGAAAAGTGTGAAAACAGAAAAGAACTACGTAGTCAGAAAAAACCGAGGTCAAACATGTTTGACTCGCATGTCTTCATGGTATTGTGGACATGGGCGTGCTGTCAGTGCGCGCGTGTGCGCACATTTGTCATACATGTCATGACATGGCGCGTGGGCGTGCGAGTTTGCCGTTTCACCAATAATCGGCATTGTGTGTCTTTGTGTTGACCTGGTGACTGTGAGCCTGCGTCACAATAGGACTTTTCTGTCTGCATGTGCCACATTGTGACTAATGAGGCGGCCATGTACCTGATGTCATTGCACACGTTTTTCAGTGGTCGCTTTCCTCTTTACTCCTTCTCACTGCTTCCCAATGGAGCCAGGCCACACATTCATACCCGGCAACACCTGATGTTCCGCGTTACAGCTCTCATCACCTCAAGTACTCGTATGCTAATGTAATCAGCTGGCATGCTTCTGTCATATATTTTTGTTTTTCTCGGATCTATTCCAATTAACCTGTTGATACTTGAGCAGACCTGTTGGATTGTTAGGTCGACATAATTTCAGGGCATGATGAAATACAAATCCCAGAGCCCCATGTTCATTAGTTTTGTCTTGGGTTCAAGTTGGTCCCCAACTTTCAATTATAGTCATTTTAGTGATGTGTGGATGTCTGTGTGCCCAACGCATCAAATATTAAATAATATACTGAAGTATACCGTTTGTGAATAGATTTACAAAACAATAGAAAATAATGCTTGAAAATACTTTTAAAAATATCTAATACGTCTAATACCCCCTAAAATGCCATATTTTTCTTGTGTTCACTCCCATGACCAAATTGAATCTCAAATAAAACAGATCAATCTTTTTTTGTGTGTTTTTTTCCATTGCTGTTGTAACTTTTCTTAATAAACAATACTTCAAATCAAAAATATTATTTGAGCAATATGTGCCCCACAACATGCATGCAACCCTGTTACCATACCCTTTTTAGCATGTAAGAAGAAGATAGCAATTAATGACATGATGTACTGGAGATGACCTCATGATATCATCAAACAGTTCCAAAAGGATGGGTCAAGCAAACGTTTGTCCTCTCTTCTATGTTTCATATTTTCTAAGCTGGGTGGCCCTGATTGAATGTCTCAAGGCGGCCTCATGCGATCCTTTCACGCATATGATAGGAATAAATAAAATTTTTAGAAAACAAAATGCAAAAAGTTTTCCTTGCTCAATTACATAAGTAAGATTGTCCTCTTGGTCAGCAGTAACAAAAAGCCAGCTTGTACTCAAGAGAAAGCAAGGATTCGTCCTGATTTGCGTCTCAATTTATCAGTAACCCTGAATAAACAGTATACATGACACATAATATACAAATGAATGTCTTTTTAAAAAAGTGCAATTGTTAGATCTAGTGCCAGAGAAATTAAAACTTTGAAAGGAAAAAAAATGAAAATCAAAAGATTGATGCTTGAGTTTGTGTTGCCATGGAAGCATGCTTTCTGGATGTTCAAGTCCCATCTGAAAAGATTTTTTTTCTGTAAGTAATCTATTCACTCTGTGAGTTTAGTTCTGATCCGCCGTTTGTACAGAGTCAAGGTTGTGCTTCGCTTTGAGTGGCAAAAGCCGTTTATGAGTTTGTGACTGAGTGTGCCTCATATTTGTGTGTGCGACTGTGTGCCCACCAGGGTCAGTGCAATGCATTCACCGCTTCATTATTAAGCGGAAATTGTATGAATTAAATTGTTCCATGATATTTGAAACTCAGGAACATGTGGTACCATGACAACGGATCTTAGTCATTCCTGTTTTTTGGACACATGCATTTGAGCAAACACACACGCGCACACACATAAAATGTCATGAACAAAAAAAGCACACCTCTGGTCGTACATTCTGATCAATTTAATCTGGTGAATTGGAAGAATGAAGAGTTAACATTGTTGGGATTCTTCTACAAACATGCTTTTTTATGTATCAAACAGTCTTTGCATTACTGTGAATTGTGAGAATATGTGGATAATATGATTATTATTTACAAAGTGATTGAAGACAGTAAGGCCTGCCAGATGATAATTCTAAAAGTATTCATGTATTTTTACATCCATGTATTGGTCAGTGTTTAAAACGTTGACTGTTGAGCTAGTGCTAGTATTTGTGTGGGGTTTTCATCTTCTCCCTGTACTTGTGTGGCGTTTTCTCCAGAGTGGATCATGTCAAAAGCATCTTTCTTGCGTCAATTGAAGACTCTTAATTGTTCTTGGGTATGAATGCGTGTGTGTGTGTGTGTGTGTGTGTGTGTGTTTTCTGTCCTTACGGTATGTACTCTGAGATTTCCTGTTGACTGTCAAGTGGGACCTTCCAATCTAAAAACAGTCGGCTCAAAATAAATCTATTTGTGTCCAGAAAGGACCGACCAAATATTTGGGTCAATTTGACCCAACATTCTTTATTCTTTACAAAATAAACCAAATTTTTGAGAATGTCTTATTCCATCTTTGGAGGTTTTTTTGAGCAAGACTATACAGAAAAATCTGTCAAACTGACCCACATATTGGGTCGGTGCTTTTATGACTTTTTTTTTTTTTTAACCCAACTACCGCTTTCATTTCTTTTTCCCAGGCATCAACAAGGATGAAGCCAGAGCCGCAAAAGTATATCTCAATATTTTTTTGTGATAAATTTAAGACTTCTACAGCGATTTCATCATGCAGGCAGTAGCATTCATGATTTAGTTGTGCAGATATGGATGGACAACAAGGGGCAGTCTGTTTTTTTTTTTTTGTGTTATTTTTTAAATAACCCTGAGAATAAGTGCAAAAAGAACTGGGGGTGTTAGTCTGACACATAAAGTCTATTTTACAAGTTTTGTTGAGCACAGATGTGGTCCCAGAGAAGCAAATGAACAAAACAAAAAGAAAGTAATGCCAAGTTACCTAAATCATTCAAGCGCCTTACGGAATTAAAAAAAAAAAAAAAAAATCCTAACATCCATGTTCAGAAAGAAGTTTTTTTTTTTAAATAGAAAAATGAGACCCCAATAAATAAGTTCAAAACATTTTCATTATTAATGCGTCGTATAACCTCTACCAAAAAAAACAAAAACAAAAAAAAAAGAAATAATGTTGTTTCACACCATCATATAATCCATCATAACCCCAAATAAACTTGAAATGTAGCATTCTTTCTTTCTTTTTTTTGCATTCTGGCTGAAGGCCGAAGATTCTTTTACAACATTTTATAGTTTATATCTCACATTATTTGGGATTATAAAGTCAATATGCGCTGATTGTTATAATCTCAATATCACTATATGGTATTTTGTCTTGTGTGAAAATAACCTCCCACTACCCACACATACAAGAAATCATAAATATTCCACCTGCACTCAACAAACTGTCGCGTGGCATGACAATCTGTTGCCCATGATTGTAGTAACAAGCTAGTTTTATGCAAATAAGTCACAACAGAGACCTGGTACAACTAGGAGGAAGTTTTTTTTTTGTTTGTTTGCTGCTGTTTCTGCCTCTCCATGACTCTTCTCCAGCTATGATTTTTTTTCATGTCAAAGCCGGCATTCTTGCAGCAGTTTCCTTTTTCTCCTACGTTATTTTTGCCCTTCGCTAAGTGTCTTACTTTGCCTTTGTCTTGCAATCTTAAACGTCGTAGCTTTTGGAGGTTTTCACTGAGCTCCTTCCACTTCATGTTTGTGCATGCCTTTTGGCGCCTCCTATTGCGTAAGCTGTGACATCTTTTAAGCTTTATAGCCAAAGCGAACATTTCCAGTAGGTTACCCAACTGGCAGGGTCTGCCCCCCCCAACCTTCAACATCTCATTATCAGCTTTGCCATCATTCTCTGTATTCTCGGTCCTCCTCAGCTCCCTGTCCAATCCTTGCTAATTCCTTTCACTGCCCACTTTTGACATGGGCAGCAAATGACCAAAAACCTTAAGGAAATGTGCATGTGTGTGTGTGTATGTGTGCGTACGTGTGTGCGTGCGTGTGTGTACTGGTGCGTTTGCACGGGTGCTCAACATGTGCATGCACGCGTGTTGAGGAGCAGATCAGGAAGGAAGTAGCTCCTTCAGAGAGGAAGAGCTAAGGGGGATCTTTCATAACCAAACACAATAACATCTCTGTACTTTTAGGTATAAGAATATGATCACCTTTTAATAAATAAATAAATCCTGTTTCATTCTTTTCTAGAATTTGATTAGTGGTGTCAAATGATTAAAAATGTTAACTAAAAAGCAAAATTTTCCCTAATTAATCGCTATTAATCAAGTGTTTCAAGTTTTATATAACCCTAACCCTAATAAAGTTTTTTTTTTTTATTTCAAAGACTGTTCTATCACATGATTAATTTCCCATAAAATTCAACTGTTGAACAAAACTGTCCAATTTAATTCATCTACAAGCATTTTTTCCCCATTAATCTTGTAGAAACAGTTTTCAAAACCTTTAAGGTCAGTTCTTCCCATCAGCACTACATTGCAGCAACAGTTTGAGTATATGAATCGGAACAGCGCCCCCATTTTCGTTGTAAACCTGTGTATAATGACAATAACTGCATTTTTCTTCTTCTTCTGAGTCTTTTTTAAGTTAAATACATATCATTTTTGAAGAAAACTGCAGAAAGAACAGAAACCTCCACACAATTCAGTCCTTACATTCATGGCATTCGTTATCATGAAGTGTTAATTGCTATTGAAGTCTGAAAATTGCTTTATGAACTAGACAAATCTTTTTAAAAGAAAAGAAAGGAACAAACCTGTGAAAAAACTATTTATGGCAATGTTTTGCAAAGATCCCATTGTTGAAAAAAAACATCTGTTTTACCTATAATACTGCTTTTCTAAAATTCCTGTTCAAGTTAAAAATGAAGTTGCTATGTCAACTGGCATACACTTGAGCTTCCCAGAACAGAATAAACAGTTGAGATTTTCTGAATTGGCTACAGTTATTTTCCGTAATTTGAGTACTTTGCCTGTGATTGACAGTCCTTTGAGTCAAACCTGACCTGGACCAGGTTGACTTCACGGTCAATAACATCCCAAAGGTGTGATCGCATTACACATCTACCTGAGCATATGTTCATTTTGCTGCAAGAAGCTGAATAGCCTTAGGATTTTTGCTTCTACAATGTCTTCATTAGCCCCCTTGGATTGTGAGTTTTTATTGGACCTGCTCAACCAAGACGGGGAAAAAAAAAGCTGAAGTACAATCATTTCTGACTGCTGACCAACTGCCATTGCATACACACAAGATACAATGGAACATTTTATTTAAATTCATTTTGGGACAAAATATATGCTTATGGTCTAGTTTTGATCCCTGAAGTTTGAACTGACACTTAGAGTAAGTTGCTCTTACTAGCCCATTTTGGGTGGAAATTGGTATATATTTCCACTGAAATGAGATAAAACTAGATCTGCCTAGTTTCGACTTGGGCTCCTTTCAATGAATTCAGTCTCGACAGGCAATACCAGATATAACATACTGTATATCTGAATGTCACAATGGGATGTTATCACTTATGTATAAAAGCTCATTAAGCATCACAGTAAATGAAGTTCACAATGCTTTGATTGTCTGAACTGGGTGAAAATATGTTTTTTCTTGAAGCAGTTATGCTACCTTAAGTAATGTAAGGTGCCGATATTGTGGACGTTTTAACATTTCCATATCTTCGTGATCTTTGCATCCTTATGACATGACAAAATTTTCAAATTACAACAAAGACTGTGAAAAAAATTAAAACAAATGGGAGGTGAATTCGGCCAGCCCCCACACATTTTCACCGCACCAAAAAGTGTTAGATATCCCTGTTTTAAGTCATTTGTGAATGGAACAGACTACAATTAATTGAGCCATACCTTAAACCTTAATATTATTTTTTCTTTTACTCCAGAGACAAGCTCAGAGTTGGCACTCCCTTCTGTACTTTTGAAATGACCACATAACAAGCATACGTCTGTGCAGGGCGTGTCCTCATTGATTTCCTGTTTTTTTTTTTTTTTTTTTACTCCTTGTCTTGTTAAAGGAAATACGTTATGCGAAACAATAAGGTAAAGTCATTTGCTTGTCTCACGCTGCAACAAGTGACGCTTGTATTTTCCCAAGGCTCTTTCATTTGAATAGTACACAGCAGTAGTAGAAGCAGTGGGAGATTTTTGTTCTCTGTACATCCACAAAGCTCCTTGTTATTCTTGTCTATGATCCAAAATATTGAAGACCCGCTGTCTATATACTGCGCTTCTGCTTCTTCTCCTCCGACCTATTCGGCTCTTTAGGCAGTCGAAGCTTCTTCCCGGGCGCACATTACTCATCAAGCTGAACACACTCCTGTCGCAGCCACCTGAATATGGGCTCCCCTCTCCAATTTCAGAGGAGGCTCTCTTAAGATTTGTTTTTCTTTCAAGCAGGGATGAACTGCAGTCGGAGAGAATCCAATAAGCCATGCAGGATTGGTTTTCACCAGTATATAAGGCGCTCGATTTATTTTAAATTTAATTTAGAGTGTGGCAGTGTAGCTGTCACGTGAAATATACCAATGAGTCAATGAGTTTCAACTCAAGCATACATACTGTTTGACCAAGTTAGATTAAAATACAGTAGAACTAAGGTTGACCGCATTCCCTTCCATGATGCTGGTTGACCTCTGATTTGTATTGACTCACAATGTTCCCATTGGAAATATCCTCCTATGTTCGAAACCTCTTTTTCTGATTTGTGAAACGACAAAACATCCACAGAAAATTGAAATGCAAATGTTGATTCACCCTAAATGTAAATACTTTGGAAAATTGTGTATAATTGCAATGAAATACTGTATTTTGTCAGGGCCTTTTGTGAAAAAAATTATTGTTCTGGGGATGAGACACCCGATTGTGTGACAGTGAGCGCATCAGGCTGCTGTTAATATAGCTCCACCATTATGTAGATTAGCACTTTTCCCTTGAGTGCACCTTCACCATTTAGAGCTTTCAATCACACAAATGGAAGCTCATGCACACAACATACACACGTTTGTTCATCGACACGTGCAATCATTGTTTTGTGTGTGTTACCCGTGACGCACATATTTGTGATGGCACGTTGAGTTGGTTCAACTAGTCACATGTGCGCTTATGCCCAACCAATGACACACAGTGACAACAGACCAAGGTTATTTGCTGTTTTCTAGTTCCATGCTAATTATCGTCTTCTGCACAGTGGTTATGGCCACTGCTAGCGAGCGAGCGAGCGGGTGAGTGAGTGAGTGCTGGCTAGGATTTTGTGTTGATTGTATTAGAGCAGCAATACTCAGCCGCTTGCTTTAATGGAAAACCTGTGATCAATACTCTCTTCAGATGAACTGCTCAGTGATTGAGTGTGTTTAAAGGTCCACAACAGATGAAGATGGACACACAGTCCATCAATGTACAGGCATCCATGTGCACGTGATCATGTGCATATGTGTACAATGAAGCAAATGCAACACTGATTAGCTCTGTATTTATCAAGCTGCTATGTGGTTCTGTCCTGGAATAACGTTTCAGGGAAGAAGCAGTCACAGGAACATTCACCTTAACTGAGAGTGCAATGGTTCGATTTGTGTACTTGTAGGAACTCAATAAAGAAAATCTGGAAATAGTAATTTCTCTGAAAACTGTAGCAGTGTTGAGGAATGGGTGTTGAGCTTGTCTTGTGGTTTGCATATGCAGGCTCATTTCCTGACCAATGCCCCATTCACAATTGCCGTGCCTGCACAACTGCTAATGAGTGCTGGCCATAGTCGGCTTCTCAGTTTATGTAAACTAGAAATGGCTCCAGATCCCCCTGCAAGCCTGAACAGGATAGAAAATAAATGGATGGATTCTGAGAAATGATCTTAAATTTCTTTGGTGTTGAGAAATGGTGATCCTGTTGCATACACTTGAATAGATTGCATGTTTTTGGTGTGGGAACTGCAATTTTCTAAAAAATGGCATTGTGTAAATTAATTTGAAGAACTAAAGTGTTAATTTGATTCACGAAAGAATCAAGATATAGTACGATTCAGGATCAATATAAAATACAGTCGAACCTCTACATAGTGAACTTCAAGGGTCCGAGGAGAGAAGTTCACTATGAAGAGAGATTCACTTTATAGAGGTTTTCCTAAAATGTTCAGAATTCATTGATGAAATATGTGAATAATTTTTTAATAAATATGTAAATAATTTTATATACGTTTTTTTTAAAAATAAATATGTAAATAAATGTACATTAAACAACTTAAGTTGTTTAAACACTAAAATCTAATGCGGTAAAACTAATGTAAAAACATTTTACATTGAACAAAACTCTTTATTATTATTCAACAATAGTTAATGAATACAGTATATGATCATAATAAAACATGATCAGTGCATGTCATCAGCGCGGAGAAAGTAACTGTCAATACGAGGTTGCACGGTATGCCTCCACTCGCACACTTCCGAATTATGTCGCACTTCTCCTCCAACGACAAAGGCTTTCGCTTCCGACTTATAGATCTAGCATCCATACTTTTCACGGCAGATTCCGACATCTTAGAATTTTCGGAGGGATGACCAGCGGAGAAACGCGTGCGCAGTGGACGGCGGACGAAGTGAAAATGCAAGAGAAAGTCGCGGCGCGCGAGAGCGGCTAGGCAGGGAGGAAATCCCGACAGTGCGCCCAATTTTACAACTTCACAATTTTCGTTAAGTTCAGATATTCACAATATAGAGGTAGATGCTGTCAAGGGACTGACTAATAGCATCACTATGAAGAGATTATTCACTATGTGGAGTTTCACTATGAGGAGGTTTTACATACACGTCAAATATAGCTGTTTTGCAAGGGACCGTAAAGATTCGTTCACTATGAAGAGAGATTCACTTTGTAGAGGTTCACTATATAGAGGTTCGACTGTATCCCCAAATCAATTTTATAAATTAAAAAAATAAAACTGAGGCTTCCTACAAATCCATTTCCTGTCGATGCGCATTTATCTCATTCCTGCTTAAATAGTGGGGCAAGTTGTGTGAGGTGATGCCGGGGGGGGCGTGGATGACCCCAGGGAAAAGATTTTGTTTTTACCATGAGAAGCGTAATTGCAATAAAATACATTTTTGTGTGTGTGTGTGTGTGTGTGTGTGTGTGATTTCAAGCACTTGTATGCTCTTGTTTTCTTTTTTTCAGTTTTAGACTAACCCGTAACCTGTATAAACACTGTAAAACGTTGTTAACAAGTATTGGAAGCTGATCTATATTGCTTTTTTCTTTTGTCAATTTTAAAAAGGATACACTTTCAGGTACACTTATATAATTTAGTAGACTATCTTTATCAATCTTATCTTTGCAGTCAGCATGCTGAGTGGCGGCAGCACAAAAGTTTTCGCTTTCCTAATGGGGGGGCTTTATAAAATGTAATCGAGAAGCCTGATTTAACTACACCAAACACACACTGCGAAGGAATAGACAACAACACCACGTTACACACTATCGGCATATGCGAAGGCCAACTTAAAATTGGACATAACATAATACAAGGATAACAGCTCGCTGTACTCCTCGAACGTCCATCTAATTGTGATCAAATCACATCCCTACCCACATCAACATACCGTCTAGGCATGGGACGGGATACAAATCCCGCAAGACGAGATATCTCACGACATTGAGTCCTGGAGAACGAGAAATTGAGATTTTCGCAAAAGTTTTAAATAAAGATTTAAAATTTCTAATATAAACGTTTCAATTTCAAAATGATATTTTTATTGAGCAGGCTGCAATAAACTAAAGTTTTTCCGTATGCTGCTGCAAAAACAAATGATTCAGCCGAGATCTCTCATCTCTCAGAATAGTTGAATATGAACAAATTAATATACTTTTCACACGCTGCTTCAAGAAAAGTTGCAGCTGAATTCCTTCATACTCGAACATGAAAAATAATCAAAGTCATGGCATCAATGACCTCTGCTTTGGTTTTCTTATGAAGTGTTAGAACTACTGTGCGACTAGTGATGTTGTGACGGTATCTCAGGCCACGGTCAAGGGTTTCAATTAGCCGCCGAAATCCACCGCCTTCCACCATCAAAAACGGCTTCATACCAGCTCTCGTACTCGATGGGTCCATTGGCGAGGCAAAATCAGCCCAGTTGCCCTCCAATGCACTTCTGACTCAATAAGCTGTACCTTCTAAAAAAGTGATAAGGAACTGAATCTCTGTGCGAGAAATCTCGGGGTGTTTGATCCGGTGAGATTTCGTCTCACGGGATCTTGTCCCAACCTTAATACTGACATTATTTTATTCAATCGCTGATTAAGGACACTAGAAAAGCACCAGTCAATTTGCAGCTAGTGCTAACCCCGTGGTGCATTCAAATGCAGCTAGATATTTCAAATTCAGACCAAAGAACTGTACGTCTATGCATCAAATGTTAAAAATTGCAAATACCTACACAGTGAGCGTTTTATCCAATCTATAAAAAAAATGACATATCAAGAAGCATGATGGGCGTGAAATTACTTTGTCAGTCTTCCTCAGTCTTCCATTCTCATTTTTGTGGAAAAAAGCACTCACAATTAAAAACTTGTAAATCCAGGGGTCTACACACCTGGTCCTGGATGTATTGTACTTCTCCTTTCTCCAACACACCTGATTAAAATCATCAGACGATCAGCAAAATCTGAAGAAGCAGAATATGGATTCTGACAGAATGCTAAAATGATTTAATGGTGACAGCTTCTTACATTAGGCAGCATCTGTAAGATGAATTTAATGGGTATTTTTGTTTGCATATTCATTATTCAATATTATGCATCATTCAGTAGAGTTATTCTCATTATTTGAAAAAGAAAGAGTTTTCCGAGGTCTACTGCTCGTTCCCTGCATGATATTGTTGCCGGCGCACGTGTGCTCGAGGGCATCCTGCTGGAAAAAGCAACAAGAAAGGTGAAACACGGAAGGTTGACGGAGGCAGTAAGACCCTGAGGATGAGCTAAGCGATGGGGGTGGGAGGAGGAGAGAGGAGGAGGAGAGACCGTGTTCACTCAGAGCTCTGCGAGCCGCAGCTCGTGGTGTCAGTGTACCAGTGTGTGTCCCAACCCGCTGCTGCGAGTGCGTGCATCACCGCGTCGCCGCGTGCGCCAATGCGTGTGTGACTCCGGCGCTCTCTCTGCGTACGACAGGTGGAGATGACATGACCGCGTTGGAGAGGAAGAAAGGGAAGGACCTGTAAGGGCTTAACACACATACCATTTACTCTGAATTCCCCTACACACACGTGCTTTCATTTCAACATTGCTCAACTCTGAACTTTCTAGATAAGTGTGTGTGAGTTGTTTTTACGGCGGCATATCATCCTGTAAACGCTGACACAGACAAGAAAAAAAAATGCGCCCGTGTCCTGACTTTTCATTTCTGATGCCCGCAGACGAGGTCAGCAAGTCTTACTGCGTCCAGAGGAGAGTTCGGCTCCGAGCCTGACGAGCAGACAGTCCACCACGTTCTCTGACAAAGTCCAGGTAAGAGTGCAGTCTTCCTCCCTTGTCTTGTGGCCACATGACTCCAAGGTCTCAAAACAGGAACTCAAACAGGATGCTCGATGTTTGCCACGTTCTTCTCGCTTCCCTTTATTTATTCTCATCGCCCTTATGTAGTCTATCATAGTCACAGGTAGATTATGAAATGCAGCTGCATGAAATTTGTCTTGATGTCACACGTGCACGGTCATGCGCGCGGTTTTCATTTGCCAAGAGCCAAACTTTTTTTTTCTCCGTGCAAGGTAAGTCGGAACTCCTTCTTGTTCTTTCAATTCTTATCACTTGCAGCGTGTTTGCGCGCGTGTGTGTGTGTGTGTGAGAGAGAGAGAGAGAGAGAGAGAGAGAGAAAAGAGAGAGAAAAAGAGGAAAAGAGAATAGAAAGAGTAATGTGTGTGGTGTTGGGGCTCTGAGTGTGCAGGTAAAAATCATTCAAGACAAAATGAGACTGAAGAAATTAAAACCAGTGAGGTTTTTTTTTTTTTTTTGGTTTTGTTTTTTTTGAATGGCGGGTGAATGGTTATCTGTCTGTACGTGTGTGTGCATGAGAATGAGAGCTAGTGCTCCCACGTTCCTTTGCGTCAGTTCGATCTGTCCATTCAAACCTCCGGAAGGAACACAGGCATTACCTTCAATTATTTTGTTCCTCCTTTTGTGCGCTTGTTCGATATGTGGCATACAAGCAGCGGCCTTCAATTTAAAATGACCTCTCTTTTTGTTCTTCCACCCCCACCGCTTTCCTCAACGCAAACACACACAAAGGGACGTTTTAGTGAGCACCAAACCCCCTTGATAATTGCTTGCTATCAGTGTATGCAACAAGTGTGTGTTTGCATTTCTAATTGAAATTAAAAGGAGCTTGAATAAAAAATGATTGGCCGTCTGTGCGGACCTGCTCCATTTAGTTTGTATTACCCATCTGGATACATACTTAGTGAGACGCATGCAAATGTACACGCCTCATTCACACATACACACATGAGAGAAACACTATGATTGTTACGGTACTTAACTTTATGGGTGTCCTGTGTATCTCCACACATTTACCTCCTCCCTCTTTTGCTGCTCTCTTGTAACGTTACTTTGGCTCTGTATTTGTTTGATTTACTTAACCTTTATTTGCGCAGCCAAGTGTACGAATGTGTGTTTCTGTTGGAGTACGTGTGTAAATTTGCAATGTGTGGTAACTGTGTTGCCGTGAGTCAGGCTGCCGCATGCGTATATCCACAGGCAGGCACTGACGCTTAAAACCTTGTTTAACAGCATTCCAGTTTTGGCCCATTGCTAAGGTGTCACCATGAAAGAAAAAAGCCGTCCGACTCAAGTGCAGCGCCACCTGTTGGTGTCTCTCTGGTGAATCGTACAAGTGGCAACTATTGCAGTCATGTCCTTTTAAATACAAGTTAGAATGACAAAAATGAGCATTACCCCTGGATGAATTAAGCATTGGCCCAAGTCCAGAATTTGACAGTTGTGAGTCTTCGTGCACACTGTATGTACTGTACAGTATGCGTGTACGCTTTTTGCATGAGCACTTGAAGCAATGAGGCAGCAAAAGCAGCAGGTTAATCTCTTCCCAGCCCCTCAGCAGAACAGATGTGAGGATTAATTTGTCAGGGAATCATGTGGTGCTTACATGCTGGTGTTGTGAGCTGGAGGCTGAAATTCAGTAAGATAAATGTTTGGATGTAGCTTAGGCCTGAAAATATGGATACAGTGGAACCTCCGTTGAACAGACTAATGAGGGGAGAGGTCATCTCTTACTGGAGAGCCGTTTGTCCGTTAAATTGAACCAGTTTTTCATGATCCAAAAAAGTCCCAACATAATTTGGTATAACTTTCAGGTGTAAAAACAAAACAAACTATTTGAAATGTTTTAAAGTTTGTCCAAAAGGATCTTGCGGGTGCTTTGGGAAAATAATGGCCTGCAGCTGGTCAAGTTCATGAGATGCAATCAGGGCTGCAACAGATGAGTTTAATTGATTCATCTGTAGGTTAGATGAATTAGATAAAAAGAAACACGATTGAGTTTTCATCACTTTATTCAAAACAATACATTAAGTCAAATTGAGAATACAATAATAAATGAACAAAGATTCTGCTCCTGGTTTGGTCCTTAACTTCAAATAAATGATTACAAAAATTGATCATTTTTCTGAGAAAACCTACTTAGAAGAATTACTGCAACAAATTACATCTAATTATCATTTAGTTAGAAGAATCACATTAAGGCAATGCAAATCTGAATGCTTTTATCAATTACTTGATTTGATGGAATTGGTTGCAATACATTTTCTAAAGAGATTGAGGTCCAAATGTTTTTTCAGTATAATGAGTCTGCTTATAGATGATTACAGACAAAATAGAATATTGATGAAAGAATGAAATCCAGAAGTTTCTGAAAATTTAGAGAATGCTTAATGAATGAAATGTTGCGGCTCTAAATACAATGTTACCACGCTATTAAGAAGGTTCTTGACAAAAAAATAAAAAATAATGTACTGTTTCAAAAATAGCCGTTCAAGAGATATACATACACAAGCTCATGTCATTAAAAAAAACAACTGAACCCCCCCCCCCCACAACACTCCCTTTGAGCTCTGTTTCTATGGTGATGCTAAGCTAATGCCCTATTTTTCATGATGATTTCTGGGACTACCAACCTGCCAAGATGTCTGCCACGTACTAGCCCTTAATGGGAAAGCCACCCTTGCCAACACGGTTGCCACATTGGCATGTCTTTCAACTTGCTCAAGTCTACTGGACAGCTGTGACAACAGACCCAGAAATAAATGTAGCAGTCCCTGCTAAGTGTGCCACAGCGCCAGCTAACTGCAACTAACACACCTTGACAACCAACTGCAGACTATTTTTTTTGTCCCATCAAGTCCAAAGCGCTTTGGATCTGCCAAATTGCGTTTCCACTGGGGGGGCGATATAAATAATTGATGATTGTTTTGAATTGAGAATTTCTATTCATCAAAACTTGAGTTTAGAAAGATCTGAAGATGTGTATCAAACGATCAATTTGTTACGGACATTTTTAATGCACAATTTTCTCGTGATGTGATATTGTTTCGGCGTAAGAAATCAAATGACCAACAGATCATAATGCAAGTGTGCAAACAAATGAACTAATGAGTTTTTTCTGTCACCTGTTGCACCACATTATCAAGAGCGTATGTTGAGGTTGCCTCTTCGCTTTTATAGAGATGCGCTGAATGCATACAAACGAAATTGAAACATTGCAAGACTGCATGAGCAACTGCCACTCATGGCTAATTGATATTGTGTTCGTTATCTGTGTACACTGTGATGTTCTTTCATCCTGGCCTCGATGAATGGCATGGAAATGTTTGCAAGTGAATATATTTATTTCTCTATGAGCACTATATTGACTTGAGACATGACTGTTTTATTTAGTTCCAGAGAGGTCTCATTTTTATGCGTAACACAAAACTAAAACTGAGCTGTGTAATTCCCCTGAAAAAATGTATCGAAATTGAATCCATCATGTGTTTGTGTTCCACTGCAACAAACACACACATTTCTGGATGTGTGTGTCTGTTGAATCAAGTGATAGTATACACGTTTCGCACCCAATTTTAGATTTTGGGGTTTTTGTCAATGGACATCATTCTAAAAATATGAACATTTCATGGAAGATGATGAACATGACGGATGAATACTAGGTTGCAAAGGTTTGTAGTGATTTTGGAACGTCATTCTTACGCAATGAATCATGTACATTGATTAAAATCCTCGCTGCTTCCCTATTTTTTATTTTTTTTTGCTGATTATATAAAAGGCTGGGATGTGTCATCAAGCTTTGCAGTCTGATATCCAAGGGGTGAAAGAAAGCGGTGCATTGTCTTCATCAAGGAAAAAACAAAACATCATTGGTCATCACTGGCAAATAACTCCATTTTTTTCCCCAATTACTTTTCATCTCACCCTACAAATAATCTCCATAATTGAATTCCTCCTTCAGACAAAGCAGTTGAATGAAAACAAATATTGGAAGATCTATAAATGCTCATGAGGATTTTTTTTAAAGCCTTTTTTTTTAATATCCTCATATGACACAGACCTCCAATTGAAACCTGATGGCCTGCTGGGGCTTCATGAAAAGCACAGCACAGCATTATGTCTTCCTTGTGTGTGAGCCGCTCATTTCTGCTTTGGATTTGAAAAATCACACAAGGGCGTTTTCCATTCAGTTATGTGTGAAAACAAATGCACATGTTTTTGTGCATTGGTTTTTAAAATTCTGCATAGCGCAAGAATATTTTTTCATGTGCATGCTTCGTTGACATTAAGCCTTTTGACAGTTTCACTGTAAATGGTCCTCATGACCACCGCGGCAATTTCAATAAATTAGCACCCACATGTGCACTTCAGGCATTAAACACCTTGGTGCAGAAAACACAAGCTAGTGTGCTTTCCACGTAGTAAACAGAAACGGTTAAAACTACAACAGCACTCGGTAGAGCTCAGCCTTCCACAAAGGTTGTTACGCAAAATGGATTTAAAAAAATAAGGATTGCTGTACATCTTTTTCTTTTGCGCATTCACACACAAAGGCCTCTGCACTCACTCAGTTAATTCCTTATTCATTCAGGTATTAACGGTCAGATAAGATGTGGTGTATTGCAGATCCAGGGAGTTTGACATTTCTTTTTTTTTTACAACCATGAAGCATGGGCAATGCTTCCCTTGCGACACATGTAGCAAAATATCATTTAGAGGTTTTTAACAAGGCTTACCCTACTTGATTGGGTCCCGCACATATAGTAATGTTGCCCTTTGTTGCCGCAGGATTCTAAACAATGAGAAGAATTTCACGCAAGTAGACACCAATTGCTTTGCTTGCCATGGCACTTTGAATCCACATATTTTGATTAATGACTACTGACACAAGGGCACCTTCACATCACAGCGAACCTTGAAGCATATTTGAGGGTATGTATTAGCAGGTAATACATATATGCACGTATGTGTCCCTAAATGTGTGTCATTGTTGATGTTTTGTCTGATAAATGGACTATATTTGGAGCTGCTGAATTTTATCTTTAGTGGATCCCTGTGGGATATAAAGTGATGTATGTGCAGCTCAATATAGAACGGGTGCTCGCTTCATTGCAATACATGAAATGTGTATCTTACCAAACTCACACATCTACAACTGCAATAACAATGACACATTTTGCTAAGAAACAGTACTGCACACGCAAAAAAAAATATGAGAAAAACACATCTGAATAGCACCTCAAATGTAACAATTCCTAACAGATTTACACAGGATATGTTATTTGATGTACCTAAAACATAAATATACATTGAAGGGATTTAACTTTGCTTTTACAGGTTATTATTTTACTTTGTAATACCTCATTGTATATACCGTGCCTTTTACTTCAAAAGTTAAACGGTCATAGCTTACTGGGAAATCTTCAACAAAGATAGAAAATAATTGGCAAGGGAGTTCATGTTAACTTGAATCTCAGAGCTGTTCCCGGAGAGCTGTTTTGAGTCACAAGATTTAAAAATCTTTTATCAGTGACCCAAAATGGTCATTTTAACGTTGTAATAATAACTTTGGAATAATACAAAGAAAACAACCTCCCACTGTTGCTAAGGCTAGTGTGTTGAACTGATGTGGGCGGCCTTCCCACACTAAAGAGTAGATGTTCTTCACTTCAGCACGGCCAAGTCAGCACTACGGAGGCAGAATGAGTAATAGAGTAGCTATCTATTCGGCTATAGGAATTTGACTGTCTCACGATTCGATTGAATTCGGATTTTTGGGTATACGATTCGATTCAGAATCAACTGTCGATTTAATGTAAAAACTCAATTTAAAAATGATTTCTGCTTCAATCTATAGATGTGCAAAGAACAGCATACTGCGTCACTTGGCTTTGCAAGACATAATAACGGTGTTATTCTTTTTTACATTTATTAAGTTTTGCCTTTTTTCCACAAAAACAGCTGCTGAGTTTTGTAGTTTTTATAGCATGAAATAGAATGAAACAAAAAGTGCATCTCTATGATAAAATAGAACATAAGTTGTCATTTCACAGGAAATTACTGTACCAAAATATGTGAAAAACTGTTATACAAATGAATGAGATGAATATTTTTCAGTACGTTTATGACAAAGAAGATATGAGAATAAACTTTTTCAAATAAGCAGCTATGTAAATTTAGAGTTTGGGCAAAGCATGGAACATGTGTATACCTGCAAGCATGGCGAAAATTTATGACAAAGAAGATATGAGAATAAACTTTTTCAAATAAGCAGCTATGTAAATTTAGAGTATGGGAAAAGCCTTTTTGGTCAAGTCACTGGCAACTTTTCTTTCAATCTTTTGGGTATGGTACAACTCTCCCAGTTGAAAAACATTTGGCATGATATATTTACTTGGCTCAGCTGTCTGTAACATTTTCCACTACACTGTATGGCCGTGTATGTTAGCTTGCAACTAGGAGGGGAGGTTGAATTTCCTCACCTTTATTCTTATGCATCCTGCCGTGCAAGCTTGACTTCCCCAAGGGACTGCGCAGTGACGCCATGATAGCGCGCCTCTGACGACTTTATATGAAAGCCGGCATGAAGCGGATTTTTTTTAAAACATTTTTGTCATCATAATTTGGATTTATATTTTTACATTTCAAATGGATTCTGAATCATAGTAATTGAGAAGCCCGATTTTTATGTGAATCATTTTTTTTTATTTTTTTGGGACATCCCCAATATATAAGTCTGCACTCATTCTCATGAACACTTAGAGATTGGTTTTGGGCGATTATCTGGCTGATCCATTAAATTTCCCATACTTCCATTGTATTAATAATATAATACATTTTTGTAATATTGAATGGAGAGTGGGATAAAAGGCAGGGAAGAAAAGGGAAGTGGCTGAAAAGAACCTCAAGAGAGGTTGATGTCTGTGTGATTTCCCCAGGGGACTGTACTAAAGGAGAAGGGGGTGTTTTTTTGTGTGTAAACTCACACTACTCTCACCTTTAGTTTAGCCCACACACTGCACCACCAAAGATTAGTTACTCTGCATTGTTTACTTACTTGGAGGACAAAACTGGCTACAGTGAGTGTGTGCGCGTTTCAAGTTTTCTGTAACCTTTCCTCGGCTTTGGTTGTCCAGCTCACTCGCACCACTAACAAAGATTATACTCTACTAAATTTACACCAGTGCACTCAATCTCACACCTGAAATGTTCCATAGGCTGAGAGGTCAGCATCCCTCTGGTTTATCATATACCTTTTACTCTAAAAGCTCAACTGTGTCTGTAGGGACATAGAGACATGTGCAGTAAGTGGCTTTTATGCCTCCCAGTGGACAAACTGACAGTAAACTAGGAAAAGGGGAATATGAGCCTAAAGCTACATGTGCAGTCAGTATACAATCAGATGACGTCTGCACCTCTATGGTGAACAAAAAAAAACGCCTCGGATAAGAAAAAAGATGTCCCTGCTCTTTTCAGTCTGTAAAGGTTGATCCTTCTTTCGGAAAAAGAGGCACAAGAAGCCAAACAAAAATAAATATAACATGTATTTAATTGCCCAAAGCAATATAGAATGTTTTTTTTTTTTTGCCTGATTCTGAGTCCTACTTTGTAAATCACAAAAATCTAGGCTTTCACATAGCCAACTTGTAGGACTTGTTGACTCTTGAGACACACTATAGGACTACACTTGATCACTCATTGTCCAATAGGTGTATAGAATTTACAGAAAGTGTGCAATAATTACTTAAAAGCAGGTTATTTTCAGATAACTAAAGTACATGTAAATAAGGTGTTCTTTCATAGGTTTTGTGCCTTTAGTGAAGAATCTACAACGTAAACAGTCATAAAAATAAAGAAAACACATTGAATGAGATGTCCAAACTGTTGCCCAGCGCTAAATATAAATTGCCAATCCAATGAGACTTGGCCTGAATCTTAATTCTTTGGCCAACGTGGCTGTGTGAAAGCATAGCACACATTCCGATTAGTCGGCATCGTTTGAATGATGGGGTAAGACACCTGCTACAAGTGCAGTGAGGCATCAAAGTTTGAGCTGGAAACAGGTTTCTCATCAGATGAATGCAAGCAGTAAGAAACCATTTCAAGTGTTTGGATAAGGGATGTGTTGCCTGCATTTGTAGCTGCTGTCAACTGCAGCGTTGATACAAATCTGCAATGTTCTGATGGCTGTATCAACAATGGCATACATTGGCAGTGTTGGGAGATGTAAAATGTTAGCATGACCTACACATCTTGATTTCTTTTCTGGTCTTGTCTGGTGCACTGTCAGAATAAGAAAGATATTATTCCATTGTTAGCATCACAAATTATTTACACGTTTTCCCACTAAAGCCAAATTTTCTTCACTTTGAAATTTAGAGTTTGTTGATCGAAATCCTGTTTTTTTAGTGCAAGTGTGTCACAAAAACAAAACAAAATGAAATGTTATTTGACTCGAGTAAGTCTTTGCTACCCTCAATGGTGATGATCCTCTTTTCAGCTTGTTTAATGGGCTGGGTTCAGCAGTCTAGTGGTGTTTCTTGCTACGTGCCATGACAAATTGAAGGGTGCTTTTGAAATATTAAATTGAAGGGAGAAGATCTTTCTTGACTCATCTCATTACCTGTAAATGGATTCTAATGACTAGCTTTAAAAATGCCTGTGTTTTCTTGAGTAAATCAAGTCTGATTATACAGTGCATTAACGTACTTGTTTAGGATGATAATCACATTCACAATGTTTACTATTTTTAGGGTGATTAGGTGTAACAAACACCCTTGAGTCCTGGGATTATTCCCTTTTTAGTGAATATAAACAGCCAGACAGTAGACCAGAAGCTGATATTAATTCAAACAAAGTTCATTTGATCTTGAAAGACGCACCAACTTGTTCAGGTTTTTATTTTGTGTACTTGACAGCTTAGTGCCCAAGAATTTTACCTCCTGTCATGTCCATATTTTATTGTCATAATTGATTCAGACACGTTCACTTATCTAATTTAGTGGGTTCTGGTTGTGTTTTTGTCTGCGTCAACACATATTGCTAAATTCATGTGCAAGGAACAGTGATCATACATTTTGTCATGTCGTTTTTCAGTGGCTAGGTTGAGGTTTAGAGCCGCTTAGCCCCTCAACAGCCTTGTAGAACAGAATGTGTGTTCAATGTGTCAATGAGCACTGCTTGTTTTCCATGCTCTGTCCATCTGTTCATTCTGGGTCCTAGTTGAACTCAGCTCACCAAGAGTACAAGTACAAGTGTACTCTAGATACATATATGATTGTATGTTAGCTTTAATTAAATAAATATGCTTTAGAAAAATGGCTGTGTAACCTGCTTGAAAATATACATACTGCAAGCTAATCCCATTGCAATTTGATCTTGCAGTTCCATTCTCCCATCTTCAGTGCAAAATGATATGATAATGGACAGTTTCTTCACCATACGGTGCTTGAAGTGCTTTATAAATGTTCACATTCACCTATTCACACAAACACATCTCAATGCATCAGACTGTACGACAGGGATACCCAAACGTTTTTTCCAGCAGCCCAACTTCAGTGATATACCAGAGGGCATGTTAAAAACAAACAAAAGAAATCCCAGAATCTTTTTAAGGAGAAATTGTTGATATTCCAATAGCAAGTGATGCAAATACACCAAAATAGATTAACTTAAAGGGCTCATAACATGATATTCTGAATGAAAATACACATTTCAGCTGTGGCACTCACATGTTCAGTTTTGTCCAAATGTAGTGGGAGTCTGACTCGCTCGGCTTACTTAGGCTTGCAGTTCTCATCTCAGGCAGGGAAGAGTAAAATGACCCAGGCAGGAAGGAGATAGTTACCGAAAGTAACTAGGAGACAAGATGTTTATTTATTGATTTTTATTTTTTTAAGCTTGGTGGCCTAGAAGTGCAATTAGAATTAAGGAGAATCTGCTGCCTGTCAAGCCAGTTTGATGCCATGCGGTTGACTAACAATAGCTAGGCGGGCCACAGTGCAACACATTAGGCCCCCCCCGGCAATACAACATAAACCTAAAAGAATCTAAATTAACTGTAATCAACAATACTGGATGATAAAGACTTAAATTGCTATAAAAAATATTAAATTGATCTGATTTGCATCCAAGCTATCAAGGCGTGATATGCATGTCGTCCGGGGAATGCACTTGCTTCATTTTATGTGTCTGGATTTTGACAATTCATCAGAACACTTGAGACATAGTCGAGAAAATAAATCAACAGCATACGTATACGCAGACACATACTACAGTATACACTGTATTGTCTAATATGGTCTACGGAGGATCACTATCCCGACAGTGTTATTGTCACATTAATTATCCCTCAGTGAAACCATGATGACGTGATAGACCTCAAATATGTAGCTAATGAAAAAGGGGGATTCTTTTTTGGAGCATGCTCAAGATTAGTTCCACATTCTTGAACATTGAACTTTTTGTATCCTCACTAATGGCCACCATTAATGAAATGCCAGCTCTGATTACATTGTGTTGAAAGTCTTCCTCTTTTGTGAAATAATTAAAGTTATAGTATTTGTGCTCACTTTGAGGTATACAAAATGAATGTCGAATTAATTTTCATTGTTTTTATTGCATGTGACTTTTCCTCACAGAGTTCCATGAGTCAAGAGCTCAGCAATTATAATGCACATGCCAGAATACATGCCATTGCGCACGTGTGAAAGAGTGGATAAAAGACAAATGACGAAATCATTTTATCGGTTTGTAAAAGCAATCGGTTTAGTCTCAGCATGCTTGGGAATGAAACACTGAATCCTTTGAAACTGAACAAATGTGGATTATACATTTGCAATTACCGGTATTTTTCAATCATTCTGCTGTACGCTTCCTTTGGCAAGCACTTGTGTGTTTGTAGCCCTATGCCATGCATATAAACACACACACACACACACACACACACACACACACACACACACACACACACACACACTCACTTGGAGTTTTCCTATTGTTGTGGGGACATCTTAGGCATGGTGCATTTCCTAGCCCCTAAACTTAACCATCACAACAGGTCAGATTGCCTAACCCTAACCCTGACACTTACCCCAGTGCTTCTCAATTATATTTTGCAAAGCCCCCCAGGAAAGAGAAAACATTTTGCGCCCCTCCACATTTGCCATGGCAACCATAAATGAGATTATTATCCATAAGAACTGTGTACTAAAATACAAATAATTTTCACTTGGGTCATCCGTGCCCCTCCTGACATCACCTTGCCCGTAGCATTATTATATTACCGGTACTACTATTTGAGAGGGACTGACTTACCCTAACCTCAACCAATTAAGACCATTACTCTAAAAGCAAGTCTTGACCCTCAAAAAGACATTTGGACTTGTGGTCCCCATAAGAGCAAGAGATCCCCACAAAGACAATTAAACCTGGATATTGGTCCCCATCATGCGGCAAAAACCAAGAGCACCCACACACACGCACAACTTGATCTCATATACACTTTTGCTATCAAATGCTACAAATCATGTTTCCACAAATCATGAAACACCATCAGAGAACTTGATTTATATTTTACTTTATGATTACCATAATCCATTCTAGTTTCATGAATAATTTCTCCACACCATTTTGATATGCTCCTATCAATAAAAATTAGCAACAGTATACCATAACTGTCAATCTTTTTAGCTGCATGTCAAAATGAAGCAAAAAAAAAAAACAAAAAACAGTTGTTAAAATAGCATTTTGAATATCAAGACTATTGAGGGCATTCTCGTGAGAAATGTTATGCCATGTGTCCAAAAGCTTGGCTTCAACCATTGGTCATGGGACCTCCAACTGGATAATGCCCCAAAATACAGGGCTAAAAATATGAGAAAACCCTATGAATAAATTATTGAACTTTTTCAAGTTCCCTTTATGGAAGGAGCTGAAACATGCTGTCTGGAGAAGGCACCTTTCAAACCTGAGACAGCTGTCTCGGTTTTCTCACAAGAAGTGGGCCACAAAACCTGTTGACAGGTTCCAAAGTCTCACTGAGCTACAGAAATTGTGATCCCCTAGAAAACTTAAGGGCATGATTATTTTTGTGTGCCTGTCCAAATTTCATGAATAAACTGCAATGTCTTATTTCTATTAGAAATATTTCAGCTAATGTTTATTTCATACTATTTTGTATTTATTAGTAGGTGGCTGTCTTCCCTACATTAGATTTCGTTCCTATTTAAACACGGAAAAAATCTGCTGTCCGTCATGGTCCCGTGACAGTATACTCAATTTATCCATTTTGTACTGCTGTCTTGACACTGTAGATAAGATAAATCCAATAATCCAGCAGGCTTCAAGCAGCTGTTTTCAAAGCAATGTCTGGTTCTTAATGTTTCCTTAACACTGATAGGGCCAAGTCTCACTTTTTCATTTAAACAAAAAAGATCCTCCCATATCACACTATCAAAAGAAGTCACTTAAACTATGTATGCAGATATAATAAGGAGAAGAGATAAATGGGTGGAAATTAAAACATGCTTTTAATTTTCATTTGATTCATCACTGGATCGATTAAATAATATTTGTTAGTTAAAATAATCATTTGCAGCCCTAATGATGGTCAAACACACACACACACACACACACGCACACAAAATTGGCATAGAAAAATGATCTAAATATCTCTAAAATTATATCAAATATCATTCAGTAGGGTTGGAAATTACTGGTCTAGCTCACTTCACTTTTTGATAAAAACACTTAAATAGATGATGAACTCTGTTGTTACTGACAAAGCAACCATGAGCGCATTTCGTTAACCCTTACGATAGGCGAACAATACATTTCAGACATCCTCGTATGTTACCGTGTATAAGACGCACCAAGACTGTGGCAACAATGTGAAAACTAGAGCAAAACTAAATAAGTCTCATATTTTGTAAACTCTTGATATTTTCTTGTGTTCATATACGTAAGTTATATATTTGTTGCGCGATAAGTTAAGTGCGTTTCAGACTTCCCAACATTGAGAGCGGTCAGTGAATGCCTCGCCAGTGTAGTGAATGTGCTAGAAGAAGAAGTTTTTCCTTTTCTTGGCGCCGCAGCTCGAGATCCTTTTACATAAAGACCTGAAGGTGCGCAGCTTCTGTAATTCACCAAGTTTATGATTGTGTGTCCGTAAATGCCAAAAGACCGCAAATAATAAACGAGTCAAATGGAATACCTTTCTGTGTTCTCTAACCAGAGCACCCTTAATTGAATCATTTGGAGACATCATAACATTTACATGATGCTCTCTGTTTTAGTCATATTCCCGTGTGTGAACAAGGATGGACTCAGACGTTGGTTCAGTTTGCTCGCTTCTTTTATTGAAAGTAATGCTGTAACAACCTCAGATAACACAAGCTGCTGTTAGCTGCAACAGGCACTTGCTGCATACAGCCAACTGACGCCCCCCTCGAGCTTCTCCCGTTATGGAAATTATTGTAAGTAAGAATACAGCCGATATAAAAATGTACATCTATGCGTCAAAACTCAGCTTATGGGGCTGACAGATCAATATTTCTCGAATGGTGTCGAATAAAAAATAAAAATAAAAAAAATCAAATGTTTAAGTTACCATTACAAAAGAAAAATCAACAAAAAAAAAAAAAAACATCTCTGAGGAATACCTTTAACCAGAATTTTCGATATTTAATTTAGATACATGTGTTAGTGTGGCAGAACAAAAGACTGCGACACAACAACCAATAAGCAGTATACTAAATGATTAGAGTATAACATAAAACTTCGTCCATCTTGTTTGACCCATCCTTTGTCAAACATCAGTGTTCTCCAGATTAGTTTGGCAAAGAGCTTTGCTATGGCTGGGTACATTAGCATTTTTTTTTTTTTTTTGCTATGGCTGCAGTCGTAGCCGGGTGCTTCGCATTTATGTGATAAGCCAAATTTGAACTGTTTCTGTGCTAAGCAAACTCATTAAAACAAATGGTTTATATCACTCTCAAGGTTCCCTCAATGTGTTTTTAAAAGTTAAATTTGCCATTCATCCGACCGACAACTCTCACTTGCACTTTCATTTTCACGTCTTCTTTCCACCCCTCCCACCCTCAACAGGCCAGGCCAGGCCAGGGTGTGATTGGCCTTTGTTTTCCAACTCCAAACAACTCAAGCACAAGAAGCCCGGTGCATAAAATTGATCTTATCAGCATACAGGAAGCATAAAGTTAAATTAAAAAAAAATGATCAATGCAAAAAAATACTGCTTTTACTGTTACTATAAATTAATCAATCACAAATTAATGTGTCAACCTGACATACCTATTACCAATATCAACATTTCTCACTCGGCTTCTTTTCCCTTTATATGTCAGACCTTTGTGGTACATTATTTGCCTCTCCTGAAGCGCTAATGTTAATGTTTATCCGGCCATTGATCAACCAATAATAGCCAGGTGGC